>NC_080066.1:92415412-92716662 GCF_949987535.1 Balaenoptera acutorostrata | reverse complement strand
TTCCAAGTGTCTGAAGCACGAATGACAAATGAATCAGGCCCGTCTGAAACCTAACACTTAGCCTTTGTTTTCCTATCCATTAAAATGTAACGGGGTAATTCCTACATCCTAATGTTTACTCACGTATTCCCTCGCATGTTCGTTCGTTCCTTCATTCGTAGGTTCATCCATCCATCCTTCCATCCATCCATCCATTCACTCATTCAGTCAGTTTACCAAGTATTTACTCCATGCCAAGCACCATTCTAGTGTGGTAATTCGCAGGGAATGATGTTCCTCAAGGGGTCGGTAAAGTCTAACGCTCTAAGCACTTACTGCTTTTACCTTTTACTATCAGGGGTCATTTCCCCACAAATCAACAAAACAAAGAAAATTACCTAAACTACAGCGGCAAGATACAGGCCACACTTTCTCCGCACAGGATTTTCCCTGAAAGGACTCAGGAAGCAAGAAGGTCCTCCTTCACTCTGGACGGTTCTCTGAGCTGTCCTCATGAGGCCTCGAGGTTTCTGGACGACTATTCTTGCCCAAAGAATCCAGAAGCCCTACAGCGTACTGCCGGGCTGTAATTGTGAACCCAAGTTCTGATTCTGCCCATACCATTCAATCTCTGTCCATACGCTTATTAATTTTTCTGGGCTTCAGTTTTCCCGATCGAAAACCAGGTTCTAGGCTCCTGACTCGCTGGGGCATGCTTGGGGAGCAAGTGACTGAGCATTTCTGGTGCTGTTCCGAAAAGCGAAGCTTCCTCCAGCCTCAAGTTCTCGGGTGGGCGGCCCGCGCCCCAAGCTTGGGCGCGCACCCCTGATAAGAGGGCGCCGATGTACAGACAGCGAATCCACCCGGTTGAACCCTGCCTTCCTAAGCATCACGAGACTTACCAGAAAATGAAACTGAAAACCGGGAAGTCCCTCTTTCTAACCTGCCCGGGCCTCGCTCGCTAGGAGACCGGTGACGTCCCGGCGGGCAGGGTTCTGATTGGCGGCCTGGGCGTGGACTATAAATGCGGGCGCGGGACCGGGCCCTCACTTCGCTACCCGGGCTGCTTCTGTAGCGATGGCTCGCTTCGTGACCTTGGTCCTGCTGGGGCTGCTCTCGCTGTCTGGCCTGGACGCCGTCCCGCGTGAGTGTCCCCTCCTCCCTTTCCCTCTTCCACCAGCCCGTCCTGTCCCGCTCGCAGCCACTGGGCACTAACTCCGTACCCCTCGGTCGCGCTCCCAAGTTTTCCTTCCCGACTCGGTGGAGTAGCACGCGGCTTTCTCTCGGGCTGTGGAGGCAGTGGGGGGGTGGGGAGTGGGGAGGGGGTGCGAGCCCAGGACGCCGGCCTCTCCGGGATGGGGGAGGGGACCTCTGGCACGCCCGCACCGGGTGGGTCGGGACAGAGCGACCGAGGTGGGGGAGGGGTTCTCTTCCGCTGGTTCGCGGGGCCTTTGGCTCCCCCCGCGCAGCGGGAGCGGAGGGCGGGCTGGCAGGTCCCAAAGGGCTGGGTTGGGGGCTGCGAATGGGTGGAGACCACGCGTGGGCTTTGGGGGAGTCGCCGCCAGGGAGTATCAGTCCGCTGGGAGCCCGAGAGCCTCGAGCTTCCTCCAGGCGCCCGCCAGGTTCAGCTGACGCTCTGCACTTTCCCCAAATACGCGAAGACCAAACCACGGCGAGGAAGTTGCACGCGACTTTTGTGGAATGTCCTGAGGTGTTTACATACCGTTTCACGTCGTTCATTCTCTTGTTCCCGCTACCTGTCACTCTTAGTAATAATCATAGAGCTACCCGTTGGCGGCTCACTGACCTGCGCTATGCGCTGTCTGTCATTTAATTGTGAAATGCGCCTGCGATGTAAACAGGATGCCTTTATCATCAGCTTGTCACAGATGAGGAAAGAGAGGCTCGAAGAGCTGAAGTAACTTAATCACGCAGGGGATTAATGGCAGACAGTAGAGCCTGACCAGAGCATTTGGCGGGTCGTGAGCCCTTTGCCTGTAATCGTGCGTTTTTCACAACCTTCTGGGGTGAGATTCTCGGGAGCAAGCTGGGCGGACATGGGCCCCTGTTGCCTTTCTTCACAGAGGGCCCCTCCTTTGGCTCCTTGCCTGGTTCTTTCCAAGATGAGCTGAGTCTCTACTTTCAGTTTTGAGTAAGCGAAGGTTTATCATTCAGAAAGGTTGTAAAACTAGGGATAAGAGGAATCAATATGCTTACCCAAGCTGTCTGTCAGCGACACCATGGATACTGAGTACCTTCTAAATACCCTGCAATATACCGGACCCTCAGATTTTTCTCTCTCACAAAAGGCTCTGTGAAGCGGGGTTTTTTGTTTGTTTGTTTGTGTGTTTGTTTGTTTGTTGTTGTTCATGAGAAAAAGGAAGTTAGTTTAAAATTTATTTACAAAAGAAGCATAATGTCTGTATTATCACTATTATTGATATTTGCGGTGGCATATAGCTTTAGAAAAATAGCAATCCGACATTAAAAACTATCTGAATTTGAAAATTTCCTAAGTAGTACATGCCTGGAAGATATACAAGGCCATTTCCGGAACGTATACAAGAAACATGTAATTGTGATTCCCTCTGGGGGATCTATTTTCTGCTGTTTCCCCTGTGTGGGTTTTATTTCACTCTGGGTGTAGATAATTTTTCGATTAAACTACAGAAACTCAAATAACTCTCCCCAAAACCCTGAGCCAGTAAGTGGTTGAGGGCAGATTCAAACCCAGGCCTGTCTGATACACCTCCTACTCTTAGAAGCCACTATTGTGATATTCTTCCAAAAAAAAAAAAAACCCCACAAACTGCCTAGCTCCCTCAGAGAGAGAATTCCAGGTGGGATGAACCTGTGCTCTCACTACTGTAGCACCTACTATGTTCTAATTATTAGAAGCTCAAATGCAAAGAGGTTTCTGAATTATCTTCACTTAGAACTATGAAAAAATAGCGAGGCTTCATGGTATTTCCAGTCTAGCTGTTGGTGGGCCTAGGGGCCTTTTCTTTGATGATGGGACATTTCTAGACAGATACATCTGTTCAGAGTGGCCTGGTACTCCACCTTCTCTCTACCACTGGACATGGAGGATGAGCTGACCTTTATAACCATGTACCCTGAGTGTATTTGTATTTAAGTGGTTATATATATATATTTATATCAGTCTGTATATTCAGGAGCAGTAACACTTCACTTTGGAAGAAAAATATAGAAATAGAGTTTATAATATTTTCTTTACACATCCCCATGAAGGGTCTAGACATGCATCGCATTTTGGAAGCCACTGTTCTGTAGCATTTTGCAATATTCCCAACCTGGCAGATTATGGCAATCACTTGAGCATGCTAATTAAAAATACAAATTCCACTGTCACATGCATTACTCCACCTGGTCCTAATGGAGAGTATGTTCTCTCCCATTTGCCATAGTCCTCACCCTTCCCTGTTGTTCTTACCCAGCCCAACTACTTCATTTAAGGTATTTGCCAGCTCCTGTAGGTGTTTCAGTTTTATTTCTTTGTTTTCTAGCTCATGAAATCAGATACAGATTCAGATAGAGATTTGTCATACAAACTCTGGACATGATGAAGAGGTTGTGTTTTGCAGAAATATACTTTCGGTTGACTCTGTTAGGAACCTGAGCAAGGAGGTAAAATAATTACACCTGCCACTTACAGAGCAATTGCTATGTGCCAGGCACTGTACTAGGCACATATTGAGAAGTCAGATCGGTCTGGATCTAGGCAGGAGGCAAAAAAAAAAAAAAAAAAAAAAGGAGTAAACATAGGGGAAAAAAATTGACTGGGTTGAAACAGCATACAATAACGGGAATTTTTGATGTGGCTAATCTGGAGGGAGTGTGAAGTGAGAAACGAAGCTTGATAAGTAGATTAGGGCCAAATCATGTAGACTCTTGAATGATAAGAAATTCTGTAGGTGCTGAGGAGCCATGAAAAGTTCTTGAGATTCTCCACAGAGAGATTATTAAAGATACAGCACAATCTCCATTGACAGAAGAAGATGTTAAGAGAAATCTGCTAGAAAAAGCCCTGAAGGCATGTGTAGGGGAATTATGTGGGAAAGATACCAAGTCATGGTTTATCCCAGAAAATGGAGGCTGCCTTTTGGAAAAATGGAAGCTCATTTGGCATGAGGGGAAATGGAATTGGGAGAAATGGAGGATCAAATATAAACACTTGGGGCCTGATCTAGCTTTAGACCAAGGTAGCCCCAAGTGAAATACTCTGCAATTTCATCTGTCTTTTCCCTGCTGCTCCTCAGGTCCTCCGAAGGTTCAGGTTTACTCACGACACCCCGCAGAGAATGGAAAACCAAATTACCTGAACTGCTATGTGTCTGGGTTCCATCCACCCCAGATTGAGATTGATTTGCTGAAGAATGGGGAGAAGATGGAAGTGGAGCAATCAGACCTGTCTTTCAGCAAGGACTGGTCTTTCTACCTTCTGGTCCACACTGCGTTCACTCCCAACGCAGTGGATCAGTATAGCTGCCGCGTGAAACACGTTACTCTCAGCGAGCCCAAGATAGTTAAGTGGGGTAAGTTTCCTTCCTTAGCTGCTGACAGTTGTATCTGAACATAGCCACAGCATAAAGCTGCCTTGATATAAAAACATCTGCATACTGGGATTATCAGGGAATGTTATTAAAGCTCTGATTAGTGGCACCTTCTGAGAGATCTCTGCACAGCGTGGTCACTGAGACAGTGGTTTCCCTGTAGTGAGAGCAGGGGGCAGTAGCAGCGCTTCCCCAAGTGCACAGGCATTCCCAGTGGTTCTTCCCTACTGGCTCCCTTGGGCCTTCCTGACAGCCTCAGGGATACTCAGGACCAAGGAGAGTCTCAGGAAGGCACCGGCCTTGTCTGTAAGCCCTGCTGTGGTCGTGCCCTCCAATCCTAGACTCCTGCAGTTCTCTGGCTGGCTTGGGATCTAAGGCTAGTAGGCAAGGTGGGCACCTCCTGGGTTTTTCTTAAGAAGGCACTCATGGTGAGGGACAGTGGGCTCTTCTGCCAGCTTTATTTATAACAGTTTTAGACATTTGTTAGTACATAGTATTTCAAAAGTGAAACTTAACTGGTTTTCTCTTTCTTTCTCCATTTTCTTTTCCGTAGATCGAGACCAGTAACCACCATCATGGAGGTGGGTTTCTAATCTTAAGAAAATCTTTCTTTTATAAATTTATTTATTTATTTTTGGCTGTGTTGGGTGTTTGTTGCTGCACACGGGATTTCTCTAGTTGCAGCGAGCGGGGGCTACTCTTCGGTGCGGTGGGCTGGCTTCTTACTGTGGTGGCTTCTCTTGTTGCGGAGCACGGGCCTAAGCGTGCAGGCTTCAGTAGTTGTGGCATGTGGGCTCAGTAGTTGTGGCTCGCAGGCTCTAGAGCGCAGGCTTAGTAGTTGTGGTGCATGGGTTTAGTTGCTGCGTGGCATGTGGGATCTTCCCGGAACAAGGCTCGAACCCATGTCCCCTGCATTGGCAGGTGGATTCTTAACCACTGCGCCACCAGGGAAGCCCCAGAAAATCTTTTTTTAATGTCACTGTCCTGGAGACTGTTATAGACAGCTCTAATATGATAACCCTCACCGTCTGGAGGACATTAATCAGGGTAGCAATTTAGCAGGCAGAGAAGAACCCCATGGGGTCACATTCCCTTCTCTTGTGGGGTGGCATGAGGAAGGCATGTGGCCGTGGGTGGGGCTCTGCCAGCATCACAGACCCTCTAAAGGGAGGACAGAAGAGCTGCAGGTGTGCTGTGACAGGACAGAGGCAGCAGTTACCCACAGCACCTGCAAGGGTTTGCTCTTTCTTCTGCCATTTCTACCTTGGGCATCTCTGGGCCTTCAAAAGTGAACCGTCCCTTCCTTTGCATGGCAGTTACTTTGTTATTTAGCCAGAAGGGAAGAGTGACATGGTTCTGCAGACGCACCATTCCTAAGTGTGTGGGCACTGTGGTTGCCTTTAGAAGCTCCCAGTCCAATAGAGGAAAGAAATGGAAACAGATTGTTGTAACCTAATGTAAAGCTACTATAACAGACGTATCTTGCAAGTATCTGTAGCAGCATGAAACAGGGAGCAATTGGACTTCTCTGCATCTTCAGTTGGAGGTCAGAGGCAGATAATCCAGCTTTTCTGGGAAATTTTACTCCACAGGGTATCTTGGCACTGAAAACCTATTCAAATTTCCTGTTACACTGTAGGACAGGGAAGGTGATTTTCGAGAGCATGAGAGTTTGGGTGACCTGCCCAGAGTCACACAGTTGCTAAATGGTAGAGCCAGAATCTGAACTATAGTACCAGCATTCTTTCCTCTAAGGTCGTGGGGAAACCAGTGGGATAAACTAGTAGGATATGCTCTTTTAATGGATCTGGAAAATCACCTGCACCTACTACTTTTACCAACAGTGATTTATTTATACAGCACAAGTTACATAAGTTTGGTGGTGCTATCTGTAATCCAAATAAAATAAATATATTTGCTAATATTCCATTTTTTCTTTTTTTCAGGTTTGAAGATGCCTCATTTGGATTGGACTAATTCCAAATTCTGTTGTCTTGCTTTTTATTTTTAATTTTCTTTTTTATTTTCTTTTTTTAAAATTTATTTTATTGAAGTATAGTTGATTTATAATATTGTGTTAACTTCTGCTGTATAGCAAAGTGATTCAGTTATTGTTGTCTTGCTTTTTAATGCTGATATGCTTTTATGCTTTACGCATATAAATCAGAAGTTGTATTGATGTTACCGCAAATATCATCTTCCTTATAATTCTACCTAGGGCACCACGTCTCCATGTTTGACCTGTCTTGTCAGGTAGCTGGCGCTATGTCTCCATGTTTGACCTGTCTTGGCAGGTAGCTGTCGTGGGGGCTCTGGCAGCCTAGAGGTGGGGAAGACGGAATTTCAGGTTTAACATCAACATCTTGGTCAAATCTGAACTCTTCAGTCTCTTCTGCATACAAAACTGGATAATAAGATAGTATGCATGTTTAGAGTAAACCTCCAATTTGTAATTTTTCTTAGAATTTTGGAAAAATTTTGAAAGATAATTTTCAGAATTATGGAAATTTGTTATAGTGGATAAAACATTTTGCCATATAAAATTCATATTTACCTCTTACATCTGTTAGAGAGAGACTTGGTTGTACCTATTTTGTTTGTTTCACTAATTAAAACAATGGTAAAACATTGTGTTCAGCTTCTCAAAGGAACAACAGCTGACTTCTCAATGTCAGTGGGATCCAGAACATAGCAGAAAGTAATCATGAATGTAGTAAAACAACTGCCTACCTAGAATTCCATACACAACAAAAATATCTTTTAAAAAATGACAGCAAAGTAAACATCGTTAGATAAAAAGTCAGATTTCAGTACCCTTTAGATCCTCACTAAAGGAGATTCTAAATGATACACTTCAGGCAGAGAGAAGGCCCAAAATGTGAGAAGAAAGGAAGAGCAAAGGAAATGTATCAGTTTTGTGTAAAAAGAAATCAACCTAAATAAGCACATAAACTGAATCTTTAATATCTAACTAGTAGAGGGCACAGGAGCTTATGGAGTGCTAGTAATGTTTTATTTCTTGACAAGGATGGTGGTTACAAGAGATTTTGCTCTGTAATTTTTTGTTAAATGTACATATATTCTGCACATTTTAAAGGAATGTTATATTTCACATTAAAAATCATAAAATTGATTAATGTGCTTTATTACAGTAACAGATTAAAGGAGATGATTTATATGCTTATTTCAAAGATTCAGAATAAGTGTTCAATTAAATTTCAACACTCAATGAGTTTATGATAAAAAACTCATAGCTGGAGGAAAAACAGGCTAATTTACTTAGACTTATAAGGGTTTTCTTAACACACATAAACAGACACATACACACATTAATAGAGAGATATCGGTATTCTACAGGTAAAATCAGAGATAAGATAAGGAGGCCCAATGCTACTTCCGAGTGTTATTATACTAGAGGTCCCAGCAGCAAATTAAGACAAGGAAGAAAAGTAAAATGAATAAGGATTTGAAGAGAAGAAACAAAATTATATTATTTTGATGTTATATATAGATTAACTATAGAAATGTCAATAAGGTATAAAAGATGAATTATTAGGATTAATAAGAGAATTTAACAAATTTGCTGGACACAAAAATCAACATAAAAGTTAAATGCATTTATACTGGTAACAAAATGTAAATTAAAAATATTTAATTTATAATAGCAATATACATAGTACTTAAGTATATATAAATATATATGCTATATATGTTCAAATAACAGTATTTAAATTTAAATACACACACATTTAAATATATACAGTGTTTAAATATAAATGCATACACCAATATAAAGCTAACAAAAGATGTTAATGGAAGCTCTTAATGGAAAAATTGTAGGAATTGTTTTATTGGAGGAAATTAATGAAAACTTAAAAAAATGGGGAGAGAGAGTATGTTTATGTATAGGAAGATTAAATATCCTAAAGATATCACTTCTTCCCAACTTGATATATAGATTTAATGTAATTATTAACAAAATTTTAATACTTTTTCATGAAACTTGACAAACTGATCCTAAAATATGGAAGAGGGTTAATGGAGGAAGAAAGACAAAGACACACCTGAAGAATAATAAAGTGAGAGATTTATAATTAAAACAGGATGGTATTGGCCCAAGGATGGACAAAGACCAATGGAATAGAAAAGAGCCCAGAAACAAACTCATGCATCTATGGAAACTTGACACACAAGACATTTCAGATCAATGGTAAAAGGAAGGACTTCTGACAAAAAAAAACGGTGCTGAGACAAATGGTTATCAATATGTGGGGGGAAAACAGGTCCCTACCTCACACTATGCACAAATGTTAAGTTCCATCGGAAAAGGACTTAGATGCAAGATTCAAAAATTTTAAACATAGGAAAAAAATATAAAACCATTTTTCTGACCTCAACATGGAAGTCACAAATTACATGCATATAGCAAAAGACTGATTGATTAATCTCATTAAAATTTAGAACTACATTAAAATTAGAGACCCCATGAAAAAAGTAAAAAGTCAAGCCACAGATCTGAATATATTCACCACACCTACAACAAAGATTGGTATCTAGAATATATCAAACACTACAAACCACTAAGAAAAAGGCAACACCCCAAGAGAAAAATAGGCAAAAGACTTGAATAGTCATTTTACAAAAAACTCCACACCATATATATATGGTGTTTAACATTAATGCAAATTAAAACCCATCATACCATCAGATAGGCAAAAGTTTTAAAAATCTGCATATGCTAAGTGTTGGCAAAGACATACCCCAATGAGAACTTATTACATTGCTGTTGAGAGCATAAACTGATAAAACAACTTTGGAAAACTAGAGTATTACGTAGTAAAATTACAGATGCACATGCCCTATGACCCAGCAATTCTACTACCAACAGAGAAACTCTTGCACACGGGCTGCAATAGATGCATAAAATGTGTAGGCATATGGCTGATTCGCTTTGTTGTACAACAGAAACTAACACAGTATTGTGAAGTAGTTATACTCCAATAAAGATCTATTAAAAAAAAAAGTTTACTGCAACAGTTTCTAACAGCAAACAATGGAAACTAAAGTTGGATAAAGATACATTCAGACAATGGAATGCTATGCAGGGGTGAAACTGAATGAATTGTTGTTATAAAAATTAACATGGATGAATCACAATAAATGTTGAGTGAAGAAAAACCCAGCAAGTCCCCCCAAAATATATACAGTGATTCCATTTTATATAAAACTCAACAGTAGCCAAAACTAAATAGCACTATTTGGGTATATATTTATATGGAGTAAGTAAGATAAAGAAAAACAGGGAATGGTAGAAAATTTCAGAATGGTAGTTAACTCTGAGGTAGTTAAAATTTCAGAATGGTAGTTAACTCTGAGGCTGGCAAGGTAAGGGAATAGAATGGGGATGGGCACACACATTCAACAGGAGGGGCACACATTTAAAGATATTGGAGATACCTGAGTTCTTGCCTGGATGGTGGGAACAAGAGTATGTGTTTTGTTATTATTGTTGTTATCAATTAAATCATACATATTCACTCATTTGTATGTAGGGGGAGACTAAGGCTAGAACAATGCTGTAATACCACAAAATAATAATTTAACTCACACACGCCTGCACACTGTAGAAGTGCAAAGGCTCTGCAGTCACACTGCCTGGGTTCAAATCCTGGCACTACCACTTACTGCCCAAGTACATCTGAATTAGAATTCCTAATCTCTCTGTTCCCTCATCTGTAAAATGGAAATAATAACAGTACTTACCTATAAAATTGATAAGATTAACTAGATAACACCTGATTGTTAACATTAATATTTAAGAAAAAACAACTATAAGGAAATAATCCTAATAGTAAACAAGATCACTTTGAGTAATAGATTTATAAGTGACAAATTTCCTTTATTCCTCTATTACTCAAATGTTCTACAGCGATATTCTGTAGTATATAAAGGTAAGTTTTTCAACAAATGGTGCTGGAAAAATGGAATATCCACATGCAAAAGAATGACGTTGGGTCTGTTAGTCATACCATACACAAAAAATAATCAAAATCCATCAAAGACCTAAATGTGAGAGCTAAAACTATAAAACTCTTGTAAAAAAAATCTTCATGATCTCAGATTAGGCAATGGTTTCTTAGACGTGACACCAAAAGCACAAGTGACCCGAAAAAGGTAAAAACTGACTTTTAAAAACTTTTGAGTTTCATAGGACACCATCGAGAAGGTGAAAAGACAACCCATAGAAGAGCAGAAAATATTTACAAATCATATACCTCAGAAAGGTCTAGAATATATAAAGAACTCTTAGAACTCAACAATAAAAACAAATAACTCAATTACAAAGTGAACAAAGGATTTAAGTAGACATTTCTCCAAAGTCATATATAAATGGCCAATAAGCACTTGAAAACATGTTTAACACATTAGTCATTAGGAAAATACAAGTCAGGGCTTCCCTGATGGCCCAGTGGTTAAGAATCCGCCTGCCAACGCAGGGGCCACAGGTTCGATCCCTGGTCCAGGAAGATCCCACATGCCGTGGAGCAATGAAGCCCGCACTGCAATACTGAAGCCCGCCTGCCTAGAGCCCGTGCTCCGCAACAAAAGAAGCCACCACTATGAGAAGCTTGCACATTGCAACGCTGCAACTAGATAAAAGCCCGTGCGCAGCAACAAGACCCAATGCAGCCAAGAAATAAATAAAATTTAAACAAACAAGAAAACAAAATACATCCTCTTTAAAAAAAAAAAAAAAAGATTCCCAGCCCCTCCCCTACTCCCCTGTTAAAGGGCCAGCATCCCCAACCACTACATCCTGGTAGAAATGTCAGAACACAAACTCATGAGAAAGAAAACCCTTGAAAGGGCAAGAGAATTAAAGTGCATTTTTAACCATCCATGGTTGTGAGTACAGTTTGTTGGGATCACTACTGGGGAGCAGATATTTAAAAAGAGGATCCCTGTTTTCCACACCCTTAATAGGAACTGTGTGAAGTTATGGTCTCTCAATCCTTAAGCTTTGCTCCATTAAATTGGATAGGAAATCCCTGGGTGGATCTTGAGGTGATTACTGAGCAGCCAAGTTCTCAGTGCTTCAGGGCAGGGTGCTTGTGGACTCCTAAGGTCCACCTGGTGATGCTTGCCCTTCACTGGGTCCGTGAGCTTGAGTTGGCTACCCACTCATGGGTACTACACTCAGAATGTAGAAGCCAGATGTTCAAGTTAAAAACACTTTTGCATGAGTTACACAGATTATCCCATATCTTCTTGGCTGCTGTAAATGGAAAACTGGCTCAGAAGCTCAGGAGTAAAAAGAAAAAGAAACAACAACAAAAACAAGCACCTTGGGCTTCCCTGGTGGCACAGTGGTTGAGAGTCTGCCTGCCAATGCAGGGGACACGGGTTCGAGCCCTGGTCTGGGAAGATCCCACATGCCACAGAGCAACTGGGCCCGTGAGCCACAGCTACTGAGCCTGCGCGTCTGGAGCCTGTGCTCCGCAACAGGAGAGGCCGCAATAGTGAGAGGCCCACGCACCGCGATGAAGCGTGGCCCCCGCTCGCCGCAACTAGAGAAAGCCCTCGCACAGAAACGAAGACCCAACACAGCCAAAAATAAATAAATAAATAAATTTATTTAAAAAAACAAGCACCTCGGGACTGCTGGTGGCAAAACCTGAGACCCATCTGCGCCTCATCGAGCCCCTCAGCGATTCTGGGTTCTGTGCCCACATCCTGTGTTCAGCTGAAACACACAGGCTTTACAGAACTTCTGAATAAAACTAAAAGTGAAGCTAATTCTCTACACTAAAAATGCAAGTTAGAGCTCTTTTGTCATGGTTATAAGACTATTAATAATCTCTACTGTGACAGTTTATTGCATTTCAGCCCTTTATAAAATGTTAAATAGATTGGAGTAAGTTCTACTTTTCTGCTTACTTTCAAGTAGATGGATTAGCATAAAACCTGAATGGCTGACACCACTACCATGACCATTAAATAGTTCATGGTCCAAAGGGCAGTTTCATAGTGTGCAGGATGAGTTATAATAGAAAAAAAATGGAAACATCCCCAATACAGGACTGGATAAAAATATGGAATATTCATATAATGAAATGCTATGAAAGTATGAAAAAACTATGTACATCTTTTATTATAGAAAGAGATATATTTTCATGACACATCATTAAATAAAAAAGCTGTTGCAAAGAAATATGGGCAGAATGATTACATCTTTCCAAACATATATATCCATGCTTATATCTGTATATGAATAGACAAAGTCTGGGAACAAACATCAATTCATTAGCAGTGGATATTTTTGGATGGAGGGTTAACAGGTGATTTAAATTTTTATCTTTATTCTTACCTATATTGTGTGAACTTTTCATAATGGATATGAATTTTATAATTGGAAAAAAATTAAGCTAAGTGGAAAAGTTTTTTAAAATATCAAACAAAAAATGCTCAAAAGAAAACCACAAGGAAAAAACAAAAACAAAACCCCAGCTCCACTGGCACCAGCATCATGGTCTAAAGGTTAAGTCCACATTATTTTTCTTGGCTCCAAAGTCGATCACAGGCTCTTTGACCCCTCCATGTGGAATAGGCTGCTTCCCTGGAATCATAATCTATTAAAGGTATATAAACCAGAGTCCATGAATTCTTTGAGGAAAGAGTTTTCCCCAGACCAGCCCAGTGCCCAGCACCTAGCAAGGTGACAGTAAAGGTTTGTAGAACCTGAATGATTGCTGTGAACACTGAGGCCTGATGGATAGGTTGGGGCCAGGCTAAGAAGAAAGAAGCCAAAGCTTTGGGGCACCTTTGTCCTGGGGACTAGAGGGCTCCTCTTCTTACTCTCCTTCCCTGTTCAGCACTGGCAACGGCAGGTAGAGCAGGAGTGGTTTGGCCCACTGGGTGCATGCTGTCGGAGAAATAGTCCAGAAATGGCAGGGCCAGCTGGGCCCACATCACTGGGGATGACCCAGCTCAGTCGGGGCAGTGGTAGGAGGGGGAGGACCAAGGCTCCTGACCAAGCCAGGCTACAGCAAAACTCCTCCCCCCTCAGCTGTTGAGCTGATGATAGCCCTCCCTCACACGAGAGTACCCAAAATGCGCTGTGTGGCCAGATCTGGTTAACCGACAGGTAAAGACAACATTGAAAAGGCAAATATTTACACTGAGCTAGGCTCCTGGCAACCAAGGCCCAAAACTGTATGATTCTGGAACAGTACGAATGGGGTTTGTTTCTTTTTTTTCATGCTGCTGTTATACATTACCACAAACCTGATGGCTTAAAACAACACACTTTATCATCCTACAGTTCTGTAAGTCAGAGGTCCAACACAAGTCTCCTGGGCTTAACATTAAGGCAGGGCTGCTTTCCTTTCTGCAGACTATGGGACATTCCATGTCCTTACCTTTCCCACCTTCTAGAAGTTGCCTACATTCCTTGACTCATGGTCCCTTCTTCATCTGCAAAACCAGCATGCTGCATCTCTCTGATCATACTTCTGTAGTCACATCTCCCTCTGACCACAGTCAGGAAAGTTCTCTGCAGTTTTTTTTTTTTTTGCCACTCAGCGAGGCATGCAGGATCCTAGTTCCCCGACCATGGATCAAACTGGTGCCCCCTGCAGTGGAAGCTCAGAGTTCTAACCACTGGACCATCAGGGAAGTCCCAAAGTTCTCTGCTGTTAAGTCCTATGTGGTTACACTGGGCTGACCCCAATCATCTCTGATAATCTCCCCATCTCAAGGTCCCTAACCTTAACCACACCTGCAAAGCCCTTTATGCCATGTAAGGTAACATATTCACAGGCTCCAGGAATTAGGCTATGAACATCTTCTTTTGGGGGGAGGGAGGGAGGCATTAGTCTCCCTACCACAAGGTATGGTAAGGAGAAAAGTATAATATTGTTAATGATAAGTAGGCAGCCCTGTACATAACGACATGGATAGTATCGATGATATATTATGAAACGGAAATAAGCAAGTTCAGTAAGTATTTATAGAATGATCCAAATTTTGCGGACTCTCCCTTGCCCCCAATAAATGCTGAATGAATCCTCTCTGAGCCGCACCCCACCGTTCATAGACTGGCTTCGTCGGGGAGATGGTGGAGCCCACCTCACCCACTCAACCCTCAAGGCACTGGTTTCTTCACAGTCCTCTTTTAGGAGAAGAGTTTAGAAAGGTCCAAGACACCAGAGAGTAGAGAGGAAAGGATCTGATGCAGGTTCAACATAGCAGGGGACAGCCAGAAAGGACCACACACTGTAATTGGCCAGAGGCAAGTGTCAGCCAAGCAATGTGGAAAGTGAGAAGGTGAGGCTTACAGGAATTTGCCAAAAAGGAAAAAGGGCATTTGAAGGAGAGTCTTCATTTTTAATAGTACTGAATAGAATCCAAGGCAGGATAGAAAGTCCAAGCAGGAATTCTGGAGTTTTAACTAGGTTCTGAGATGCAGACCCAAGGACCTATGAGAGGAAAACACCCATGAAAGGAGGCTGTGCCAGTAACTTAGTCACTGGGCGTAGCATTCCCCAGGGACGGTGCCCAATCCTTGGCTCCTGGGATTGTCCTGTTGTCCCCACAGTGTCAGGGGGTCTTGGCTTCAGCATTTCCCTAACCCTCTCTCCATCCAAGCTGAGGAACGATGCTACCTCTAACCCCCTTCATGCTTTTAGTGGGCACTGAGTTCTTAACACATAATAATAGCAGTCTCTGTAGTTATAATTTTAAAATTCCTCACCTTCCAAACTATATACAATATATATCCACGAAGGGATAGGCACCAAAGCTTAACAGTGTTTCCAGAGGAGAGGACAGTCAGATGGGAAGAGACACAGGAGGGCAACTTTCACTTTCACTCAGTAGACCTCTGACTGTATTTTTGCAACAGACATACATTCATGTATCAGAAATGTAATTAAAAATAAAAAGTGCTGAAACACTGTGGTTACTACTGTTTATAGTTCTGTACTGCTTGATTTATTTTATACCAAGTCTGTGCAGTTTTCCCAATAAAATCACCCTGGCAATTGGAAGAGCGTGGTGGTTACACACAAGCCTGTGAGGCAGAGATTCCTCACCAACGAGATACTTCACCTGTCTCAACTTTAGGCTTCCCACATACTCTCTCTCAATTAGTGAAAACAGTACTTGCCTTCCTGGGATCTTGTGAGGTTTTTCCCCTCCTTTGTATAGCGTCTGACTTTGTAACTATCAGGAAACAAAACAGCTCCCCTCTGTGTCCCATTTGCTTTGGGTCTGTTGCCTGTTATGTAACAGCACAAATCTGAGAATTCAGTCGGCATGAGCACCTTAGGTGGCTGCTAATAAATTAATTATTGGGCTGATTTGAACTCTAGATTGGATTCTCCTGGTTGGCAGTCTGGCATCTTCTGATTTATCCTTACAGTATTTCCATTTGCCACAAAGCCTGCACTCAACTGACATTGGCTGTATTCAGTGGAATTTAACATAGAAGACTGAGGATTGCCAGCTCCAAAACAGATCTAACCAGGACTGACATTTTTGTTAATTCTATTTTTCTAATTGAAGTATAGTGGATTTACAGCACTGTGCCAATCTCTGCTGCACAGCAAAGTGACTCAGTTATACACATAGAGACATGCTTTCAGGATGGACTTCTGAGCAGGCAACCACCTTCAGACTCATTAAATTAAACCATTTAACAATAGTTCTCTCTGGGTTGGAGGGTCACTGTGGTTTTAATTTTCCTCTGTATAGTTTTTCTAATTTTTAATTTATTTTTAGTTTTTAAAAATTTTTATTGATTTATTTATTTTGGTCACGCTGCACAGCTTGTGGGATCTTAGTTCCCCAACCAGGGATCAAACCCTGGGGCCCCTGCAGTGGAAGCTTGGAGTCCTAACCACTGGACCATCAGGGAATTCCCTATAGTTTTTTGATTGTTCCAGTTTTCTATCACATGCATATATTATTTTTGTGGGCAGACAAAAACAAATGTGAGTTAAATAAAAACTACCATACATTGTGTTACTTGTTCCTGCTTCTCTGCACCTTCTCATATGCTTTTTTTTTAAATACATGGCTTTAAATTTATTTATTTATTTATTTATTTAGGCTGTGGTGGGTCTTCCTTTCTGTGCGAGGGCATTCTCCAGTTGCAGTGAGCGGGGGCCACTCTTCATCGTGGTGCACAGGCCTCTCCCGTTGCGGAGCACAGGCTCCAGACGCGCAGGCTCACCAGTTGTGGCTCACGGGCTTAGCCGCTCTGAGGCATGTGGGATCTTCACGGACCGGGGCACGAACCCGTGTCCCCTGCATTGGCAGGCGGACTCTTAACCACTGCGCCACCAGGGAAGCCCCCTCATATACTTTTAATCCTTGCCCTGATCCAAGCCACCCAATGAACCGTTTCCCGTGAACCCCTTCTCAGAAGTGGTTGTCAAGTGGACGTTATAAGCCCTTTCGAATCACATGGACCAGCATTGGAATCATAGCTCAGAGCTAACGTGGACAAGCATCTTAATTCTCTGAAACTGTCTCTTTATCTGTAAAAGAAAGTAAGACCTACCTTCTGGATTGTTGAGTAGTTTGGGGCAGCGGCTTCACAAACTTTAATGTGTATACGAATCACCTGGGATGTTGTTAAAATGCAGGCTAGGATGGGCCCGAGTGTCTCCATTTCTAAGAGCTCCTAGGTGTTGCTGATGTTGTGATGCATGTACCACACTTTGATTAGTGACATAACATTTGAAAGAGCCCAGGCACAAATGTCCTACATGTGCTTGTTGTTCTCCTTCCCGGGGGCCTGGATTTTCTGGCCGTTTGATGAGTTCACCTCAGAAAAGTGCTGACTGAGATCCACTGAGGTGCAACCCAACTCATTTGAGCTTTAACTTATTCCTATTTTCTCCCCACTTCAATATCCTTCTTTTTCTTTCTGTTCAAGGACGTCATTCTTCCTTGGCCTAACAAAGATACAGGAACCTGTGCTTTTAGGTTTTTTTGTTTTTTTGATTTGTTTTTGGCCGCACCACGCGGCCTGTAGAACTTCCCTGCCCAGGGATTGAACCCATGCCCACTGCACTGGAAGCGCGGAGTCTTATTAGGTTATTTCTTTTTAAAAGGAGCTTTACTGAGGTATAATTGACGTATGATAAATTACACTTAAAGTATACACTTTAATAAGTTCTACTACATGTACACACTTGAGAAACCATCATCATACTCAAGATAATGGATCAAGTGTCCTTAGCCTCCTGATGCTCCCTCCACCCTCTGGAAACCAACCATCTGCTTCTGTTACATAGATTAGTCTGCTTTTTCTAGAGTTTTAAATAAAAAGAATCATACAGCACGTACTCTTTATTGTCTTGCTTTTTTCCTTCAGCCTCATTATTTCATCCATTAATCTGTGTACCAATAGTTCATGCCTTGTTTATTGCTGATAGTATTCCATTGTATGCCTGTTGATGGAAGTTTGGTTTGTTTCCAATTTCTGGCTGTTACCAATAAAGCTGCTTTGAACAGTTTTGTACAAGTCCTCATCATGAAAATACACTTTCATTTTCTCTTGGGTAAATACCTAGAGTGGAGTGGTTGGGTCATATGGCCAGCATATGTTTAACTTTTTTAAAAACTGTGAAATTGTTTTCCAAAGTAGTTGTACCATTTTCCATTCCCAGCAAGAGTGTATGAAGTCCCAGTTCTTCCACATTCAGAAAATATCCCTGGGGCTCTCTCTGTGCATTATCTCCTTTCATTAGGTCTGCGGAGAGTATCCTTTTTTTAGTTTAGACACAACCACCACAGTAGGGATAGTTGAAATGTCTAAAAACATGTAAAAGAAATCCAGATGACATTTGTTGTACTCTTTGGGGAAGCACCACCCAACTCCCTTCAACCGCAAACTAGGGTGATTTCCAAGATCTCTGCCCCTCCCCGCCCCCATGGTTCACTCCCTCTTCTGAGTGTTCCACTCAGAATAGATCCCTGGACTCAGCCACCAGGTGATGTCAGCATCTTTTTATGGTATCTCTGGAGTGGAGGTTTCCTTAAGGAGTCTAACACTGACACGGTCTTAGAGTCAGTAGGCCTAACTTCTTTGGCTGGGCCCACAGCAGATGCAAGCCAAATTCTCAGTCCTCTTATCTTCCAAGTGTCTGAAGCACGAATGACAAATGAATCAGGCCCGTCTGAAACCTAACACTTAGCCTTTGTTTTCCTATCCATTAAAATGTAACGGGGTAATTCCTACATCCTAATGTTTACTCACGTATTCCCTCGCATGTTCGTTCGTTCCTTCATTCGTAGGTTCATCCATCCATCCTTCCATCCATCCATCCATTCACTCATTCAGTCAGTTTACCAAGTATTTACTCCATGCCAAGCACCATTCTAGTGTGGTAATTCGCAGGGAATGATGTTCCTCAAGGGGTCGGTAAAGTCTAACGCTCTAAGCACTTACTGCTTTTACCTTTTACTATCAGGGGTCATTTCCCCACAAATCAACAAAACAAAGAAAATTACCTAAACTACAGCGGCAAGATACAGGCCACACTTTCTCCGCACAGGATTTTCCCTGAAAGGACTCAGGAAGCAAGAAGGTCCTCCTTCACTCTGGACGGTTCTCTGAGCTGTCCTCATGAGGCCTCGAGGTTTCTGGACGACTATTCTTGCCCAAAGAATCCAGAAGCCCTACAGCGTACTGCCGGGCTGTAATTGTGAACCCAAGTTCTGATTCTGCCCAGTACCATTCAATCTCTGTCCTTACGCTTATTAATTTTTCTGGGCTTCAGTTTTCCCGATCGAAAACCAGGTTCTAGGCTCCTAACTCGCTGGGGCATGCTTGGGGAGCAAGTGACTGAGCGTTTCTGGTGCTGTTCCGAAAAGCAAAGCTTCCTCCAGACTCAAGTTCTCGGGTGGGTGGCCCGCGCCCCAAGCTTGGGCGCGCACCCCTGATAAGAGGGCGCCGATGTACAGACAGCGAATCCACCCGGTTGAACCCTGCCTTCCTAAGCATCACGAGACTTACCAGAAAATGAAACTGAAAACCGGGAAGTCCCTCTTTCTAACCTGCCCGGGCCTCGCTCGCTAGGAGACCGGTGACGTCCCGGCGGGCAGGGTTCTGATTAGCGGCCTGGGCGTGGAATATAAGTGCGGGCGCGGGACCGGGCCCTCACTTCGCTACCCGGGCTGCTTCTGTGGCGATGGCTCGCTTCGTGACCTTGGTCCTGCTGGGGCTGCTCTCGCTGTCTGGCCTGGACGCCGTCCCGCGTGAGTGTCCCCTCCTCCCTTTCCCTCTTCCACCAGCCCGTCCTGTCCCGCTCGCAGCCACTGGGCACTAACACCGTACCCCCCGGTCCCGCTCCCAAGTTTTCCTTCCCGACTCGGTGGAGTAGCACGCGGCTTTCTCTCGGGCTGTGGAGGCAGTGGCGGGGTGGGGAGTGGGGAGGGGGTGCGAGCCCAGGACGCCGGCTTCTCCGGGATGGGGGAGGGGACCTCTGGCACGCCCGCACCGGGTGGGTCGGGACAGAGCGACCGAGGTGGGGGAGGGGTTCTCTTCCGCTGGTTCGCGGGGCCTTTGGCTCCCCCCGCGCAGCGGGAGCGGAGGGCGGGCTGGCAGGTCCCAAAGGGCTGGGTTGGGGGCTGCGAATGGGTGGAGACCACGCGTGGGCTTTGGGGGAGTCGCCGCCAGGGAGTATCAGTCCGCTGGGAGCCCGAGAGCCTCGAGCTTCCTCCAGGCGCCCGCCAGGTTCAGCTGACGCTCTGCACTTTCCCCAAATACGCGAAGACCAAACCACGGCGAGGAAGTTGCACGCGACTTTTGTGGAATGTCCTGAGGTGTTTACATACCGTTTCACGTCGTTCATTCTCTTGTTCCCGCTACCTGTCACTCTTAGTAATAATCATAGAGCTACCCGTTGGCGGCTCACTGACCTGCGCTATGCGCTGTCTGTCATTTAATTGTGAAATGCGCCTGCGATGTAAACAGGATGCCTTTATCATCAGCTTGTCACAGATGAGGAAAGAGAGGCTCGAAGAGCTGAAGTAACTTAATCACGCAGGGGATTAATGGCAGACAGTAGAGCCTGACCAGAGCATTTGGCGGGTCGTGAGCCCTTTGCCTGTAATCGTGCGTTTTTCACAACCTTCTGGGGTGAGATTCTCGGGAGCAAGCTGGGCGGACATGGGCCCCTGTTGCCTTTCTTCACAGAGGGCCCCTCCTTTGGCTCCTTGCCTGGTTCTTTCCAAGATGAGCTGAGTCTCTACTTTCAGTTTTGAGTAAGCGAAGGTTTATCATTCAGAAAGGTTGTAAAACTAGGGATAAGAGGAATCAATATGCTTACCCAAGCTGTCTGTCAGCGACACCATGGATACTGAGTACCTTCTAAATACCCTGCAATATACCGGACCCTCAGATTTTTCTCTCTCACAAAAGGCTCTGTGAAGCGGGGTTTTTTGTTTGTTTGTTTGTGTGTTTGTTTGTTTGTTGTTGTTCATGAGAAAAAGGAAGTTAGTTTAAAATTTATTTACAAAAGAAGCATAATGTCTGTATTATCACTATTATTGATATTTGCGGTGGCATATAGCTTTAGAAAAATAGCAATCCGACATTAAAAACTATCTGAATTTGAAAATTTCCTAAGTAGTACATGCCTGGAAGATATACAAGGCCATTTCCGGAACGTATACAAGAAACATGTAATTGTGATTCCCTCTGGGGGATCTATTTTCTGCTGTTTCCCCTGTGTGGGTTTTATTTCACTCTGGGTGTAGATAATTTTTCGATTAAACTACAGAAACTCAAATAACTCTCCCCAAAACCCTGAGCCAGTAAGTGGTTGAGGGCAGATTCAAACCCAGGCCTGTCTGATACACCTCCTACTCTTAGAAGCCACTATTGTGATATTCTTCCAAAAAAAAAAAAAAAAACCCACAAACTGCCTAGCTCCCTCAGAGAGAGAATTCCAGGTGGGATGAACCTGTGCTCTCACTACTGTAGCACCTACTATGTTCTAATTATTAGAAGCTCAAATGCAAAGAGGTTTCTGAATTATCTTCACTTAGAACTATGAAAAAATAGCGAGGCTTCATGGTATTTCCAGTCTAGCTGTTGGTGGGCCTAGGGGCCTTTTCTTTGATGATGGGACATTTCTAGACAGATACATCTGTTCAGAGTGGCCTGGTACTCCACCTTCTCTCTACCACTGGACATGGAGGATGAGCTGACCTTTATAACCATGTACTCTGAGTGTATTTGTATTTAAGTGGTTATATATATATATTTATATCAGTCTGTATATTCAGGAGCAGTAACACTTCACTTTGGAAGAAAAATATAGAAATAGAGTTTATAATATTTTCTTTACACATCCCCATGAAGGGTCTAGACATGCATCCCATTTTGGAAGCCACTGTTCTGTAGCATTTTGCAATATTCCCAACCTGGCAGATTATGGCAATCACTTGAGCATGCTAATTAAAAATACAAATTCCACTGTCACATGCATTACTCCACCTGGTCCTAATGGAGAGTATGTTCTCTCCCATTTGCCATAGTCCTCACCCTTCCCTGTTGTTCTTACCCAGCCCAACTACTTCATTTAAGGTATTTGCCAGCTCCTGTAGGTGTTTCAGTTTTATTTCTTTGTTTTCTAGCTCATGAAATCAGATACAGATTCAGATAGAGATTTGTCATATAAACTCTGGACATGATGAAGAGGTTGTGTTTTGCAGAAATATACTTTCGGTTGACTCTGTTAGGAACCTGAGCAAGGAGGTAAAATAATTACACCTGCCACTTACAGAGCAATTGCTGTGTGCCAGGCACTGTACTAGGCACATATTGAGAAGTCAGATCGGTCTGGATCCAGGCAGGAGGCAAAAAAAAAAAAAAAAAAAGGAGTAAATATAGGGGAAAAAAATTGACTGGGTTGAAACAGCGTACAACAACGGGAAATTTTTTTTTTAAAGCTTTTTTTTTTTCTTTTTAATTTTATTTATTTATTTATTTATTTATTTATTTATTTATAGCTGTGTTGGGTCTTCGTTTCTGTGCGAGGGCTTTCTCTAGTTGCGGCGAGCGGGGGCCACTCTTCATCGCGGTGCGTGGGCCTCTCACTATCGCGGGCTCTCTTGTTGCAGAGCACAGGCTCCAGACGCGCAGGCTCAGTAATTGTGGCTCACGGGCCTAGTTGCTCCGCGGCATGTGGGATCTTCCCAGACCAGGGCTTGAACCCGTGTCCCCTGCATTGACAGGCAGACTCTCAACGACTGCGCCACCAGGGAAGCCCAATAACGGGAATTTTTGATGTGGCTAATCTGGAGGGAGTGTGAAGTGAGAAACGAAGCTTGATAAGTAGATTAGGGCCAAATCATGTAGACTCTTGAATGATAAGAAATTCTGTAGGTGCTGAGGAGCCGTGAAAAGTTCTTGAGATTTTCCACAGAGAGATTATTAAAGATACAGCACAATCTCCATTGACAGAAGAAGATGTTAAGAGAAATCTGCTAGAAAAAGCCCTAAAGGCATGTGTAGGGGAATTATGTGGGAAAGATACCAAGTCATGGTTTATCCCAGAAAATGGAGGCTGCCTTTTGGAAAAATGGAAGCTCATTTGGCATGAGGGGAAATGGAATTGGGAGAAATGGAGGATCATATATAAACACCTGGGGCCTGATCTAGCTTTAGACCAAGGTAGCCCCAAGTGAAATACTCTACAATTTCATCTGTCTTTTCCCTGCTGCTCCTCAGGTCCTCCGAAGGTTCAGGTTTACTCACGACACCCCGCAGAGAATGGAAAACCAAATTACCTGAACTGCTATGTGTCTGGGTTCCATCCACCCCAGATTGAGATTGATTTGCTGAAGAATGGGGAGAAGATGGAAGTGGAGCAATCAGACCTGTCTTTCAGCAAGGACTGGTCTTTCTACCTTCTGGTCCACACTGCGTTCACTCCCAACGCAGTGGATCAGTATAGCTGCCGCGTGAAACACGTTACTCTCAGCGAGCCCAAGATAGTTAAGTGGGGTAAGTTTCCTTCCTTAGCTGCTGACAGTTGTATCTGAACATAGCCACAGCATAAAGCTGCCTTGATATAAAAACATCTGCATACTGGGATTATCAGGGAATGCTATTAAAGCTCTGATTAGTGGCACCTTCTGAGAGATCTCTGCACAGCGTGGTCACTGAGACAGTGGTTTCCCTGTAGTGAGAGCAGGGGGCAGTAGCAGCGCTTCCCCAAGTGCACAGGCATTCCCAGTGGTTCTTCCCTGCTGGCTCCCTTGGGCCTTCCTGACAGCCTCAGGGATACTCAGGACCAAGGAGAGTCTCAGGAAAGCACCGGCCTTGTCTGTAAGCCCTGCTGTGGTCGTGCCCTCCAATCCTAGACTCCTGCAGTTCTCTGGCTGGCTTGGGATCTAAGGCTAGTAGGCAAGGTGGGCACCTCCTGGATTTTTCTTAACAAGGCACTCACGGTGAGGGACAGTGGGCTCTTCTGCCAGCTTTATTTATAACAGTTTTAGACATCTGTTAGTACATGGTATTTCAAAAGTGGAACTTAACTGTTTCTCTTTTTCTTTCTCCATTTTCTTTTCCGTAGATCGAGACCACTAACCAGCATCATGGAGGTGGGTTTCTAATCTTAAGAAAATCTTTCTTTTATAAATTTATTTATTTATTTTTGGCTGTGTTGGGTGTTTGTTGCTGCACACGGGATTTCTCTAGTTGCAGCGAGCGGGGGCTACTCTTCGGTGTGGTGGGCTGGCTTCTTACTGTGGTGGCTTCTCTTGTTGCAGAGCACGGGCCTAGGCGCGTGGGCTTCAGTAGTTGTGGCATGTAGGCTCAGTAGTTGTGGCTCACGGGCTCTAGAGCACAGGCTCAGTAGCTGTGGTGCACGGGTTTAGTTGCTGCGCGGCATGTGGGATCTTCCTGACCAGGGATCGAACCCGTGTCCCCTGCATTGGCAGGCGGATTCTTAACCACTGCGCCACCAGGGGAGCCCCAGAAAATCTTTTTTTAATGTCACTATCCCGGGACTGTTATAGACAGCTCTAATATGATAACCCTCACTGTCTGGAGGACATTAATTAGGGTAGCAATTTAGCAGGCAGAGAAGAACCCCATGGGGTCACATTCCCTTCTCCTGTGGGGTGGCATGAGGAAGGCATGTGGCCGTGGGTGGGGCTCTGCCAGCATCACTGACCCTCTAAAGGGAGGACAGAAAAGCTGCAGGTGTGCTGTGACAGGACAGAGGCAGCGGTTACCCACAGCACCTGCAACGGTTTGCTCTTTCTTCTGCCATTTCTACCTTGGGCATCTCTGGGCCTTCAAAAGTGAACCGTCCCTTCCTTTGCATGGCAGTTGCTTTGTTATTTAGCCAGAAAGGAAGAGTGACATGGTTCTGCAGACGCACCATTCCTAACTGTGTGGGCACTGTGGCTGCCTCTAGAAGCTCCCAGTCCAATGGAGGAAAGAAATGGAAACAGATTGTTGTAACCTAATGTAAAGCTACTATAACAGACGTATCTTTTTTTTTTTTTAACATCTTTATTGCAGTATAATTGCTTTACAATGCTGTGTTAGTTTCTGCTGTATAACAAAGTGAATCAGCTATATGTATACATATATCCCCATATCCCTTCCCTCTTGCATCTCCCTCCCACCCTCCCTATCCCACCCCTCTATGTGGACACAAAGCACAGAGCTGATCTCCCTGTGCTATGTGGCTGCTTCCCAGTAGCTATCTATTTTACATTTGGTAGTGTATATATGTCAATGCCACTCTCTCACTTCATAACAGACGTATCTTGCAAGTATCTGTAGCAGCGTGAAACAGGGAGCAACTGGACTTCTCTGCATCTTCAGTTGGAGGCCAGAGGCAGACAATCCAGCTTTTCTGGGAAATTTTACTCCACAGGGTATCTTGGCACTGAAAACCTATTCAAATTTCCTGTTACACTGTAGGACAGGGAAGGTAATTTTCGAGAGCATGAGAGAGTTCGGGTGACCTGCCCAGAGTCACACAGTTACTAAATGGTAGAGCCAGGATCTGAACTGTAATACCAGCATTCTTTCCTCTAAGACTGTGGGAGAACCAATGGGATAAACTAGTAGGATATCCTCTTTTAATGAGTCTGGAAAATTGTCTGCAGCTATTACTTTTACCAACAGTGATTTATATAGCATAGGTTAGGTAAAGTTTGGTAGTGCTATCTGTAATCCAAATAAAATAAATGTATTTGCTAATAACCGTTTTTTTCTTTTTTTCAGGTTTGAAGATACCTCATTTGGATCGGACTAATTCCAAATTCTGTTTTCTTGCTTTTTAATACTGATATGCTTTTATGCTTTATGGACATAAATCAGAAGTTATATTGATGTTACCACAAATGTCATCTTCTTTATAATTTTTCTTTGTGCATTACGTCTCCACGTTTGACCTGTCTTGGCAGGTAGCTGTAGTTGGGGCGCTGGCAGCTTAGAGGTGGGGAGGAAAGAACTTTCATGTTCAGCATCAACATCTTGGTCAAATTTAAAGTCTTTATTGTCTTTTGCACACAAAACTAGGTAGTAAGATAACTATGCATATTTAGAGTAAACCTCCAATTTGTAATGTTTCTTAGAATTTTGGAAAATTTTTGGAAAGATAATTGTCAGAATTATTGGAAATCTGTTATAGCGGATGACATTTTGTCATATGAAATCATATTTACTTCTTAACATCTGTTAGTATGAGACATGGTTGTGCCTGTTTTTATTTTATTTTGTTTCACTAATTAAAATGCTGGTAAAACTTGATGTGTTTAGTACTTATATATCACTCCTCTTCTAACCCCTTTGTTCAAACAGGGAAATGATCTTCCAGTATCACTTGGAGGAGAGTGTGAACTCCTGATGTATAGGGTTTGGCTCACAGTGGAAGGGGCATCAGCGATCTGCATTTTCTGAATGAGGAACAGCATCCCCAAGAAGTTAAATGACTTAGGGTGACACAGCTATCTGCTGGAAGACCTGGCTTCTGTCTTTTAACCAGAATTCTGTTCCCTGGGCTAAGAAATGAGGACTGTGAGGACTTTAAGAGGGAGCAAAAGTATCTGGAGGATTTCCTATTTTAGCAAGCAATATACCTAAATGAAAAATACTAGATTAAAAAATTTCAAGGCATACTGGCATACTTGATGACCAGCTTTGTGCATTTAAAAAAATTTGAGCAGGAATTTGAGTGAGTTAGTGCCAGGTACTGACGAGATGAATAAGACACAACACTGCTCTCAGATTGCCTTAGTGGAGGGGTAGACATGCACTTGAAGAAGTAAAATATATCCTGATAAAGAGTATAGCATAGTTGTGCCCAAAGAACTAGGTGATAGGAAAATGTGTTCAGGGAACAAAAACCCTTAGGTAGATTGTACGGTAGCCCTGTTTTTATTTCTTAAGGAGCTTCCATACTGTTTTCCATAGTGGCTGTAGCAATTTACATTCCCACCAACTGTGCACCAACTGTGTTCCCTTTTCTCCAATATTTATCTATATTTCTGCCTAACTAACTAACTAACTTCCAATATGCAAAAACAAAACTTTAGGTAAGTGTTAAGGAAGGCATTTGCTTGTGCTGAGACTTACTGGGTAGTGGTTCTTCCAAATGGTAAACGGGGCCTGAGGTAAGGAGGTAAAACTATAAGACGTATAGAGGTGTGACAGGTGTGGATAATTCCAACCAGTGGAGCAAGGGTACCTGGGTGAAGACTTGTAGGAACTCAGCTGAGCAGATTGAGGGGTGCCTTACTTAGACTGGTAACTCTCCACCATCGATGCACATTAGAATCACCTGTGGAACTTAATAAACAATACCAGCTCTAAAAAATAAAGTCTATTAAAAAAAAAACACCCCAGCTTTCCAGGCACCAATCCAGACCAACTGATATCTGAAGCCCAGATATCAGTATTATTATTACTGGTTTTTTTTCTTTTAATTAAGACCTTATGTTTTTAGAGCAGTTTTAGGTTCACAGCAGGATTGAGGGGAAGGTGCAGGTATTTCCCATATACCCCCTGCTCCCACACATGCATAGCCTCCCCCATTATCAACATCCCCCACCAGAGTGGTACATGTGTTACAACTGATGAACCTACACTGACACATCATAATCAACAAGGTCCATAATTTAAGGTTGCTCTTGGTGTTTTGTTCTGTAGGTATATACTATGTATAATGACATGTATCCATCATTATACTGCTCTAAAATTCCTATGTGCTCGGCCTATTAATTTATCCCACCCCTGGCAATCACTGATCTTTTTACTGTCTGCATAGTTTTCCTTATCCAGAATCATACAGTATGTAGCTTTTTCATACTGACTTTTTAAATTTTTAAAAAATTTTATTTTTAAAAAATTTATTTATTTATTTATTTATTGGCTGCATTGGGTCTTCGTTGCTGTGCGCAGGCTTTCTCTAGTTGTGGCGAGGGGGGGCTACTCTTCATTGAGGTGCACGGGCTTCTCATTGCGATGGCTTCTCTTGTGGAGCACGGGCTCTAGGCACGCGGGCTTCAGTAGTTGTGGCACATGGGCTTAGTTGCTCCACGGTATGTGGGATCTTCCCAGACCAGGGCTCAAACCCGTGTCCCCTGTATTGGCAGGTGGATTCCTAACCACTGCACCAGCAGGGAAGTCCCTCATATTGACTTCTTTCACGTAGTTATATGCATTTAAAGTTCCTCCATGTCTTTTCATGACTTTATAACTCATTTTTTAGCTGGATGTACCACAGTCTATTTATCCATTCACCTACTGAAGTACATCTTGGTTTGTTCCAAATTTTGTCAATTATGGATAAAGCTGCTATAAATGGCATGTGCAGATTTTTGTGGACATAAGTTTTCACAGTATTGTTTGTTTAAATTTCTGAATAGTTCTTATGTGCAGCCAAGGTTGAGACCTATTGGGTTAAATCATAAAGGACTTTTTGTTCCATGTCACTCAACAGAACAATTTTGTGAAAAGCTGCTTTGCGGGCTAATGGTTCAATGTAATGCCCCTTTGGAGCATGGCTTAGTCCCCCATTTCAGAAGAAGAGATTGATCAAAGAGGAAAAATATTGGAGCTTAATTAAGCTTATTAAATATAACTGTGCAATGCAAATTAAAAAGTCTCAATTTCAGTAATAAAGAATTAGATCTTATATACTGACATGGAAGAAGAACCATGCTATATTGCTGAAACAAAAAGCAGTTTCTAGAAAATATATATTGGAAGCCATTATATACAAGCACATGCATTTTATATTTGTTATCACACACCATAGCAGGTCTGGTAGGTAATGCCCTTAATAGTTGTTACTCAAGGCATGGATGAGGGGTAAATAAAGAAGAGAAAGCTGACTAGTATGTTAGAAAATCAATTTGCTAAAATCCATTTTCCCTGGTGTCAGTTGGTGTTTTTCTGAAACCATATGTATTGGGGGGAAGGAGGAGGGATTTTGGGGTGGGATGAGAGTGGAGGAGTAGACGGGAAATGGCAGGGTCAGACCCTGAACAGTGGTGTTTCCCTCCTGCTCACCATGGCCAACAATAGAGCCTGTGTCTTGCTTTTCTAAACACTGGGGGATGTGGCAGCTGAGCCAACCACCACCTACCATGGCCTGGCCAGATGGAAGGAGGGTGGAACCCACAATACTCCGCCATTCTCCCAGGCAGAGGGCTGGTCTCACCCCAGGCTGTCCTGATGAAAGGTCCCAAAGAAGCTGTCTCTCAGTTTGGGGCAAATTGATTATTTGAAGAATTATTTGGCTAATTGATACATAACATTTTTCTTTTAGGAAATTGATTTTATAATTGTTCTAAAATTGTCCCCCTCATCATCAAATACTGAAAATAAAGAAAAAAATATCATGAACTCCTGTAATCTCTTATAACAGGATTACCACCTTTTGGATTCCACTGGATTCTCTCAATGTTTACCCATCACTCTCCATTTTATGTTATGGCTATTTTTAAAATTTAACCTTTGGTAAATAGTTCTCCTTGCATTTCCTTATAATTCCCCATTTAGAAAAATTTAGAAAGATTCAAGAAACTAGAGAAAGACAGCATATGATCAGATGCAGGTTTTAGAACTGCAGGGACAGCCTGAGGGGACCCCCTACCTTAACTGACCAAAGCAAGCAATAGTGAGAAAAAGCTTTAGGGAGGGACCCATGGCTTAAGGCAATTCACCAAGGTAAAGGGAGAAAAAACACACCTGGAAGAGAGAGTCTAAAGAAATACAGAAATGTGAGTTAGGATTCATCAGTTTTAATCTGCAACTGCTCTGTTGATCCAAAGACCTACAAGGAAACATCAAGATATGAGACTGTGACTGTAACTTAGTGGTTTGTGTATTCCTCAAGAATATTCCTCAAGAATGGTGCTCAGGGGCTTCCCTGGCGGTGCAGTGGTTGAGAATCTGCCTGCCAATGCAGGGGATACAGGTTCAAGCCCTGGTCTGGGAAGATCCCACATGCCGCGAAGCAACTGGGCCCGTGAGCCACAACTACTGAGACTGTGCGTCTGGAGTCTGTGCTCCGCAACAAGAGAGGCCGCGACAGTGAGAGGCCCGCGCACTGCGATGAAGAGTGGCCCCCGCTCGCCACAACTAGAGAAAGCCCTCGCACAGAAACGAAGACCCAACACAGCCAAAAAAAAAAAAAAAAAAATTAAATAAATAAATAAATTAATTAAAAAAAAAAAAAAAGAATGGTGCTCAGATCTTGGCAACTGTGGTGGTCATCCTGCTCATCCCCCATTTCAGAGCATCAGCGTTTGCCATCTCAGGTACTCCAAGCTGAGGTGCTACCTCTGACCACATTTTTATATAGATTTAAAACAAACTACATTATTTTTTTTTCTCAACCTCTCTAAGCAGATACACCAACAAGAAAAGGTCCAAAAATGTATCCAACAACCTCTTAACAATGTTTACCTGGGGGTAGGGGCTAAGATGTCAGGAGAAGATGGAGGCAGACTTTTAAAATATAATTCTACATACTTCTATATGATCTGAATTTTTACTACTTTTATTGAGTGTATGTTCATTATTTTTAAAAATAGAAAGTTTGTATAGGCAGAAAAAAAAACTTGTTAATCCCACCACCTAGAGATGATCACTTATCAGTGTTCATTTTGGTGTGGTTGGCTTTTCAGGAGATTTTAATTCTATCATTTAAAAAATGGTCATTATTATTATGTTTATTTAAAAATTCTTTGAAATAATAATTTTTATATCTCACTTTTTTTTCACTGTCCCAAATGAAAACATGGCATAAAAAGAAACAATACAGAGAACTGGCAAATGTTCTTTTCTAGTTTTTGTCAACAACTACTCTCCCAATATGTTTGGGCTTGTTGCTTTTTACTTATATTTCTTATGTTGTAAACTCTTGAGGTAAAACTCAAAGCCTTTCTTTAATAAAAATCAGTATTTTGTCTGCAATGTAGCCATCAAGATTTTAGGGCCAAAAATCAGCCTCATCTTTCCGTGAATTCTAGGCTTTTACAAAAAAAAAATTGAAGACTAAAATTTGGGTCCCAGTTATCTTAAGAAATAAAATATCTGTGAGTACCTTAATTGGAAACTTTATGCATTAAAAACTATTCTGATACTTTAGAGAGCACAAGAAGGGCTAACAGAAAAAAAAACCAACTAGTAAATATAATTAAAAATCACAGTTTCATCATATATCAAGTACTTACTATGCACTAAATTCCACACAACTTCTCTTATTAATTGGATACAGTTATTCATCTTCTTTGGTCCTCCACAACATAGATGATTAAAAAGTCTACAAAACTAAGAAGATATTTATATCTCTATAGCACACAGGCCCAACTGAAGACCTCAGTGATGTGCAGCCTTCGCCTCCCCCATGGCCCACTTCCTCTTTTTTACTGTTTTCACTTAGAAAAAGCAGAGAGGACTCTTGATGCCACAAAATGCCATACTGTTATTTGAAGTGGTTTTCTTGGTATACTAAGCTATCTACAACTTTGCATACCATTGTCATCATCTAAAGAGTCAGTGAATGTCTTAGGTTGAGTTCTTGCAGAAGCAGGCCCTGAGCCAGGGATTTGGATGTAAGTGGTTTAGTATTAAGAAAGGGCTTCCACGCAGAGAGCCCCATACAGGATAAACCCAAGGAGAAACATGCCGAGACACATAGTAATCAAACTGGCAAAAATTAAAGACAGGGCTTCCCTGGTGGCGCAGTGGTTGAGAGTCTGCCTGCCAATGCAGGGGACACGGGTTTGAGCCCTGGTCCGGGAAGATCCCACATGCCGCGGAGCAACTAGGCCCGTGAGCCACAACTACTGAGCCTGCGCGTCTGGAGTCTGTGCTCCGCAACAAGAGAGGCCGCGATAGTGAGAGGCCCGTGCACCGCGATGAAGAGTGGCCCCCACTTGCCGCAACTAGAGAAAGCCCTCGCACAGAAACGAAGACCCAACACAGCCATAAATAAATAAATAAATGAACAAATAAACCCCAAGTTTAAAAAAAAAAATTAAAGACAAAGAAAAATTATTGAAAGCAACAAGGGAAAACGACAAATAACATACAAGGGAACTCCCATAAGGTTAACAGCTGATTTCTCAGCAGAAACTCTACAAGCCAGAAGGGAGTGGCATGATATACTTAAAGTGATGAAAGGGAAGAAGCTACAACCAAGATTACTCTAGCTGGCAAGGATCTCATTCAGATTTGATGGAGAAATCAAAAGCTTTACAGACAAGCAAAAGCTAAGAGAATTCAGCACCACCAAACCAACTCTACAACAAATGCTAAAGGAACTTCTCTAAATGGGAAACACAAGAGAAGAAAAGGACCTACAAAAACAAACCCAAAACAATTAAGAAAATGGTCATAGGAACATACATATCGATAATTACCTTAAACGTGAATGGATTAAATGCTCCAACCAAAAGACACAGGCTTGCTGAATGGATACAAAAATAAGATCCATATATATGCTGTCTACAAGAGACCCACTTCACACCTAGGGACACAAACAGACTGAAAGTGAGGGAATGGAAAAAGATATTCCATGCAAATGGAAATCAAAAAAAAGCTGGAGTAGCTACACTCATATCAGATAAAATAGACTTTAAAATAAAGAATGTTACAAGAGACAAGGAAGGACACTACATAATGATCAACGGATCAATCCAAGAAGAAGATATAACAATTATAAATATACATGCACCCAACATAGGAGCACCTCAATTCATCAGGCAGCTGCTAACAGCTATAAAAGAGGAAATCGACAGTAACACAATAATAGTGGGGGACTTTAACACCTCACTTACACCAATGGACAGATCATCCAAAATGAAAATAAATAAGGAAACACAAGCTTTAAATGACACAATAGACCAGATAGATTTAATTGATATTTATAGGACATTCCATCCAAAAACAGCAGATTACACTTTCTTCTCAGGTGCACACGGAACATTCCCCAGGATAGATCACACCTTGGGTCACAAATCAAGCCTCAGTAAATTTAAGAAAATTGAAATCATATCAAGCATCTTTTCTGACCACAACGCTATGAGATCAGAAATGAATTACAGGGAAAAAAATGTAAAAAACACAAACACATGGAGGCTAAACAATACATTACTAAATAACCAAGAGATCAATGAAGAAATCAAACAGGAAATCAAAAAATACCTAGAGACAAATGACAATGAAAACACGATGATCCAAAACCTATGGGATGCAGCAAAAGCAGTTCTAAGAGGGAAGTTTATAGCTATACAAGCTTACCTCAAGAAACAAGAAAAATCTCAAGTAAACAATCTAACCTTACACCTAAAGGAACTAGAGAAAGAAGAACAAACAAAACCCAAAGTTAGCAGAAGGAAAGAAGTCATAAAGATCAGAGAAGAAATAAATGAAATAGAAACAAAGAAAACAATAGCAAAGATCAATAAAACTAAAAGCTGCTTCTTTGAGAAGATAAACAAAATTGATAAACCATTAGCCAGACTCATCAAGAAAAAGAGGGAGAGGACTCAAATCAATAAAATTAGAAATGAAAAAGGAGAAGTTACAACAGACACCGCAGAAATACAAAGCATCCTAAGAGACTACTACAAGCAACTCTATGCCAATGAAATGGACAACCTGGAAGAAATGAACAAATTCTTAGAAAGGTATAACCTTCCAAGACTGAGCCAGGAAGAAACAGAAAATATGAACAGACCAATCACAAGTAATGAAATTGAAACTGTGATTAAAAATCTTCCAATAAACAAAAGCCCAGGACCAGATGGCTTCACAGGTGAATTCTATCAAACATTTAGAGAAGATCTAACACCCATCCTTCTTAAACTCTTCCAAAAAATTGCAGAGGAAGGAACACTCCCAAACTCATTCTATGAGGCCACCATCACCCTGATACCAAAACCAGACAAAGATACCACAAAAAAAGAAAATTACAGACCAATATCACTGATGAATATAGATGCAAAAATCCTCAACAAAATACTGGCAAACAGAATCCAACAACACATTAAAAGGATCATACACCACGATCAAGTGGGATTTATCCCAGGGATGCAAGGATTCTTCAATATATGCAAATCAATCAATGTGATACACCATATTAACAAACTGAAGAATAAAAACCACATGATCATCTCAATAGATGCAGAAAAAGCTTTTGACAAAATTCAACACCCACTTATGATAAAAACTCTCCAGAAAGTGGGCATAGAGGGAACCTACCTCAACATAATAAAGGCCACATACGACAAACCCACAGCAAACATCATTGTCAATGCTGAAAAACTGAAAGCATTTCCTCTAAGATCAGGAACGAGACAAGGATGTCCACTCTCACCACTATTATTCAACATAGTCTTGGAAGTCCTAGCCATGGCAATCAGAGAAGAAAAAGAAAAAAAAGGAATCCAAATTGGAAAAGAAGAAGTAAAACTGTCACTGTTTGCAGATGACATGATACTATACATAGAGAATCCTAAAGATGTCACCAGAAAACTAGTAGAGCTAATCAATGAATTTGGTAAAGTTGCAGGATACAAAATTAATGCACAGAAATCTCTGGCATTCCTATACACTAATGATGAAAAATCTGAAAGAGAAATTAAGGAAACACTCCCATTTACCATTGCAACAAAAAGAATAAAATACCTAGGAATAAACCTACCTAGGGAGACAAAAGACCTGTATGCAGAAAACTATAAGACACTGATGAAAGAAATTAAAGACGATACCAACAAATGGAGAGATATACCATGTTCTTGGATTGGAAGAATCAATACTGTGAAAATGACTATACTACCCAAAGCAATCTATAGATTCAATGCAACCCCTATCAAATTACCAATGGCATTTTTTATGGAACTAGAACAAAAAATCTTAAAATTTGTATGGAGACACAAAAGACCCCAAATAGCCAAAGCAGTCTTGAAGGAAAAAAACGGAGCTGGAGGAATCAGACTCCCTGAGTTCAGGCTACACTACAAAGCTACAGTAATCAAGACAATATGGTACTGGCACAAAAACAGAAACATAGATCAATGGAATAAGATAGAAAGCCTGGAGATAAACCCACGCACCTATGGTCAACTAATCTATGACACAGGAGACAAGGATATACAATGGAGAAAAGACAGTCTCTTCAATAAGTGGTGCTGGGAAAACTGGACAGCTACATGTAAAATAATGAAATTAGAACACTCCCTAACACCATACACAAAAATAAACTCAAAATGGATTCGAGACCTAAATGTAAGACCGGACACTATAAAACTCTTAGAGGAAAACATAGGAAGAACACTTTGACATAAATCACAGCAAGATCTTTTTTGATCCACCTCCTGAAGTAATGGAAATAAAAACAAAAATAAACAAATGGGACCTAATGAAACTTCAAAGCTTTTGCACAGCAAAGGAAACCATAAACAAGACGAAAGGACAACCCTCAGAATGGGAGAAAATATTTGCAAACGAATCAACGGACAAAGGATTAATCTCCAAAATATATAAACAGCTCATGCAGCTCAATATGAAAAAAACAAACAACTCAATCCAAAAATGGTCAGAAGACCTAAATAGACATTTCTCCAAAGAAGACATATAGATGGCCAAGAAGCACATGAAAAGTTGCTAACATCACTAATTATTAGAGAAATGCAAATCAAAACTACAATGAGGTGTCACCTCACACCAGTTAGAATGGGCATCATCAGAAAATCTACAAACAACAAATGCTGGAGAGGGTGTGGAGAAAAGGGAACCCTCTTGCACTGTTGGTGGGAATGTAAATTGATACAGCCACTATGGAGAACAGTATGGAGGTTCCTTAAAAAACTAAAAATAGAATTACCATATGACCCAGCAATCCCACTACTGGACATATACCCTGAGAAAACCATAATTCAAAAAGACCCATGCACCCCAATGTTTGTTGCAGCACTATTTACAATAGCCAGGTCATGGAAGCAACCTAAATGCCCACTGACAGACGAATGGATAAAGAAGATGTGGTACATATATACAATGGAATATTACTCAGCCATAAAAAGGAACGAAACTGGGTCATTTGTAGAGACGTGGATAGATGTAGAGACTGTCATACAGAGTGAAGTAAGTCAGAAAGGGAAAAACAAATATTGTATATTAACACATATATGTGGAACCTAGAAAAATGGTACAGATGAACCAGTTTGCAGGGCAGAAATTGAGATACAGATATAGAGAACAAAAGTATGGACACCAAGTGGGGGAAGCGGTGGGGGGGGGTGGTGTGTTGAATGGGCGATTGGTATTGACATGTATACACTGATGTGTATAAAATTGATGACTAATAAGGACCTGCTGTATAAAAAAATAAATAAAATAAAATTCAAAAAGAAAAAAAAAAAAGAATGGGCTTCCAGGAGAAACCAATAAGGGCATGGGGGATGAAGGATAGGGAATGGTAAGAAGCCAAATGAGGGTGTGATTTCAGAAGTCCTACACTCAACCTATGCCCATGGGATTTCAGAATAAAGGAATAGACATCAGAGTTTGTCCTGCCTTGAAACAAAGGACCTGGGCTTTGGTACTCCACATCAGCCTGGCTTTGGCTATAGGCTGCCAGGAGGGTGAAGTGGGGTGAAACATAGAACTCCCAGGTACTTTCAGCTCACTCCAGTGCCTGAGGGTAATTTGCAGGACTAGGGGTAATGTGCAGGTGCAGCTGATAGCAGCAAAATATGAAAAAGCTGGGGATGGGCTCATAGACCATGGGTGGGGCTTCACTTTGGTACTGTGAGTTTTCTGTTAACTTCCTCTACTGGGCCCACAACACATGTAATCCCAAACTTCCAATAAAGTTCAAAGTTTCTAAGCAGCTGGCATTAAAGTGTGAACCCCAATTTGAGTTGAAATCCTAATTCCACAGAAGGAATGGGAAAAGTCATATTACTGTTTAAGTTTGAATCCTAACCCCATAAAAGAAATTGGAAAAGTCATTATTACTGTCTTGACTCTTTGTCGCCATATCCATAAAACGGAAGAATCATCCCTACATCAGAAAGTTTACTCATTTATTTGATCAATCATTCATTCAATGAATATGGAGTGTGTACTCTGAGATTCTGTTCAAGGGTTATTCTGAGAAGCGGATGGTGATAAGAAGAGCTCTGTAAAATGTAAAGCTCTAGGCAACTGCTTTTATTTCCAGTGGTTATTTATTTTCACAGCCCACTAGAAAAGATAAAATTACCTAAAACCAGAGCAAGGAGATACAAGGGAAAACTTCTTGGTACTGAGCTCGTATAACCAGGGTTTTCAAAGAGAGAGAGGAAGAGAGAGAGAGAGAGGAGGGAGAGGGGGAGAAGGAGAGGGAGAGAGGGAGAGAGGGAGAGAGGGAGAGAGGGAGAGAGGGAGGGAGGGAGGGAGAGAGGGAGAGAGGGAGAGAGGGAGAGAGGGAGAGAGAGAGAGAGAGAGAGAGAGAGAGAGAGAGGGAGGGAGGGAGAGAGAGAGAGAGAGAGGGAGGGAGGGAGGGAGGGAGGGAGGGAGGGAGGGAGGGAGAGAGGGAGAGAGGGAGAGAGGGAGAGAGGGAGAGAGAGAGAGAGAGAGAGAGAGAGAGAGAGAGGGAGGGAGGGAGGGAGGGAGGGAGGGAGGGAGGGAGGGAGGGAGGGAGGGAGAGAGAGAGAGAGAGAGAGAGAGAGAGAGAGAGAGAGAGAGAGAGAGAGAGAGAGAGAGAGAGAGAGAGAGAGAGAGAGAGAGAGAGAGAGAGAGAGAGAGAGAGAGAGAGAGAGAGAGAGAGAGAGAGAGAGAGAGAGAGACTCACACACTAGGGACGGGAAAGTCCCCTTTTCTAACCTGGAACAGCGCTTTCTGCCCAGAGACTTGTGACGAGCTACCACGGGCTCGAATGTTGATTGGGCAGTTGAGAAACTAAACTAGCGGGTTGAAAGGAGAGAAAACCCCAGCGTTTTCTGCCATCGGGTGGGTGGGAATAAGCGCCGCGACTGCTGCTCCGTGACCTTGGCTCTGTTCTTCACTGGGCGCTGCCGCCAGCCTGGGCGCGTTCACCGTGAGTACCCGCTCCCGCGCCGCCCCCTCCCTCGGCTTCTCCTTTTCTTCCCTGGCCTGTGGCTCCTTGGTGCTCTTTCCCGGCCCAGTGTAGTCAGGCGCCAGGTTCGGCTGGTTCAGGCTCGGTCCCGAGCGGACCGACAAGCAGCGGAGGGGCCGGAAAGTGGCAGGCCGCTGGAGCGCAGGCTTCCTGCTCTATTCTCAGTGCATAGCTACCCAGGCAGGACAGGGCGCAACCGGACAAAACACTAGGTCATTGATGAGCTGCTGGCTGCGTGGGTGGAGTCGAGGGTGGTGGGCACTGTTTTGCAGGGCTGCCCGGTGTCACCCCGAGGGTTGTCTTTCCCTGAGTGCAGAGCGTTGGAGGGGCAGGCCGGTCACGAAGGTAGTGATCCGATGAGAGACAGGTGTTTGTGGGGTCTAAGATAAGGACTGACTCAGTAAGTAGGTGGGCGCCATCGGGTGGAGCATTGAGCACTGCACCCTCCTCTGGGCTCCCCCCATTTTCTTCTGGGGCTCCCAGCTTCCAGGGCTTGTGTCTAAATTTAGATATCTCACACTGTTTTGTGAAATATTTCTATGGCATCTTAAAGTATTTGTTTTCGTTAAAGCTTTATTAAGGTATTTGTATTCGTTAAAGCCTCCTCTAGGCTCCCCCCATTTTCTTCTGGGGCTCCCAGGTTCCAGGGCTTGTGTCTAAATTTAGATATCTCACACTGTTTTGTGTAATATTTCTATGGCATCTTTAGGTACTTGTTTTCGTTAAAGCTTTATTGAGGTATAATTCACAAACCATAAAATCCTCCTATTGGGCTTCCCTGGTGGCACAGTGGTTGAGAATCTGCCTGCCAATGCAGGGGACACGGGTTCGAGCCCTGGTCTGGGAAGATCCCACATGCCGCGGAGCGACTAGGCCCGTGAGCCACAATTGCTGAGCCTGCGTGTCTGGAGCCTGTGCTCCGCAACAAGAGAGGCCGCGATAGTGAGAGGCCCGCGCACCGCGACGAAGAGTGGCCCCCGCTCTCCGCAACTGGAGAAAGCCCTCGCACAGAAACGAAGACCCAACATAGCCATAAATAAATAAATAAATAAATTAATTAATTAAAAAAAAAAAAGAAAAGAAAAAAAATCCTATTTACAATGTACTTCAGTGGGTTACAGTATATTCATGGAGTTGTGCAACCATTTTCTCAATATTAGAACATTTTCATCACCCCCAAAAGAAACACTGTACCGATTAGACATCATTCCTCATTTCTCCCCAACCACCCCCAGCCCTAAGGAACCACTAATCTTTTTGTCCCTATGGATTTGCCTATTCTTGATTTATCATATAAGTGGGATCATACAGTATGTGGTCTTCTGTGATTGGCTTCTGTCATTTGATATGATGTTTTCAAAGATCATCCATTATAGCAAGTATTGGCACTTTATTTCTTTTTTTTTATTGCTGAATAATAGTCCATTGTAGGACTATACCACATTCTATTTATTCATTCATCAGTTAATGAGCATTTGGGTTGTTTCCACTTTTTGGCTATTAAAAATAATACTATTACTGGGCTTCCCTGGTGGCGCAGTGGTTAAGAATCCACCTGCCAATGCAGGGGACACGGGTTCGAGCCCTGGTCCGGGAAGATCCCACATGCTGTGGAGCAACTGAGGCTGTGCGCCACAACTAGTGAAGCCTGGTGCCTAGAGCCCGTGCTCCGCAACAAGAGAAGCCACTGCAATGAGAAGCCCGCGCACCGCAACAAAGAGTAGCCCCTGCTCACCACAACTAGAGAAAGCCCGCATGCAGCAATGAAGACCCAACACAGCCAAAAATAATAAATAAATTAAATAAAATTTTTTAAAAAATAAAAATAATACTATTATTGACATTCATGTACAACTTTTCAGTGTGAACAGAAGTTTTCAATTGTCTTGGGTATATACCTAGGAGTGGAATTGCTGGGTCATATAATAACTATATGCTTACCATATAGTTATGTTTACCTTTTGAGGAACTGCCAGACTATTTTCCAGAGGTGCCACACCATTTTACCTTCCCAACAGCAGTATATGAGAGTCCCAATTTTTCTACATCCTTGCCAACACTTATTTTTTCTTCCAGTTTTATTGAGATATAATTGACATACAGCACTGTATAAGTTTAAGGTGTTATATCATGAAACAATTATCACAATAAGTTTAGTGAACATCCGTCATTTCATATGGATACAAAATTAAATAGAAAAAAATTTTTCCTCATGATGAGAACTCTTAGGATTTACTCTCTTAACAATTTTTATATATAACATCCTGCTGTTAATTATATTTATCATGTTGTACATTACATCCCTATACTTATCTTATAACTGTAAATTTGTACCTTTTGACTGCCTTCATTGAATTCCCCCTCCCACAACCCCCTGCCTCTGGTAACCACAAATATGGTCTCTTTTTCTATGAGTTTGTTTTTGAAGTATAATTAACCTACAACACTATATTAGTTCCTGTCATACAATGTAGTGATTTGATATTTCTATACATTTCAAAATAGTCACCATGATTATAATGTCACCATACAAAGATATTACATAGTTATTGACTATATTCTACACACTGTACATTTTATACCCATGGCTTATTTATTTTGCAGCTGGACATTTGTACCTCTTAATCTCCCTCACCTATTTCTTTCCTCCCCCACCACTGCCCCTCTGGCAACCACCTGTTTGTTCTCTGTAATTATAACTCTGTTTCTGTTTTTTTATGTTTGTTCATTTGTTCTGATTTTTAGATTCCACATATAAGTGAAATCAGACAGTATTTGTCTTTCTCTGATTTATTTCACTTAGCACAATACCCTCTAGGTCCATCCATGTTGTCACAAAAGGCAAGATTTCATTCTTTTTTATGGCTGAATAATATTCCATTATATATATATATATAAATATATATATATTTATATTTATATATATATATATTTATATATATATATATATATAATCTGTAATATTTTATGGGAAAACCCAAATGAACTTTTTGGCCAATGCAATATATATACACATACATACCAGAACTTCTTTATCCATTCATCTATTGATGGGCATTTAGGTTGCTTCCATATTTGGCTATTGTAAATAATGCTGCAATGAACACAGGGGTGCATATATCTTTTCTAATTAGTGTTTTTGTTTTCTTTGGATAAATACCCAGGAGTGGAAATGCTGGATCACATGATAGTTCTATTTTTAATTTTTTGAGTAATCTCCATACTGCTTTCCATAGTGGCTGTACCAGTTTACATTCCCACCAACAGTTCACAAGTGTTCCCTTTTCTCTACATCCTCGCCAACACTTGTTATTTGCTGTCTTTTTGATAATGGCCATTCTGATGGGTGAGAGGTGATATCTCATTGTGGTTTTGATTTGCATTTCCCTGATGATTAGTGATGTTGAGCATCTTTTCATATGTCTGTAACCATCTGTATGTCTTCCTTGGAAAAATGCCTGTTTAGACCCTTGGCCCATTTTTTAATCAGGTTGTTTGTTTTTTTGATGTTGTTATATGAGTTCTTTGTATATTGTGGATACTAACCCCTTATTGGATATATCATTTACAAATACCTTCTCCTATTCCGTAGGTGGCCTTTTCATTTTGTTAATAGTTTCCTTCGCTGTGCAAAAGCTTAGATGCAGTCCCATTTGGTTATTTTTGCTTTCATTTCCCTTGCCTGAAGAGACATATCCAAAGAAATATTACTAAGACTGATGTCAGAGAGCTTACTGCCTTTGTTTTCTTCTAGAAGTTTTATTGTTTCAGGTCTTACATTTAAATCTTTAATCCACTTTGAATTTATTTTTGTGTATAGTGTGAGAAAGTAATCCAGTTGGTTTTTTGCATGTAGCTGTCCAGTTTTCCCAACATCATTTACTGAAGAGGCTGTCTTTTCTCCATTGTATATTCTTGCCTCATTTGTCCTAGGTTAATTGCCCATATAAGTGTGTGTTCATTTCTGGCCACTCTGTTCTATTCCATTGATCTATGTGTCTGTTTTTGTGCCAGTACCATACTGTTTTGATGACTGTAGCTTTGTAGTATAGTTTGAAACCAGGGCACGTGATACCTTCAGCTTTGTTCTTCTTTCTCAAGATTATTTTGGCTACTCAGGGTCTATTATGTTTCCATACTAATTTTAGAATTACCAGATTCATTGGTGAGTTCTAGTAGTTTTTTGGTGGTGTCTTTAGGAATTTCTACATATAGTATAAAGTCATCTGCAAACAATGACAGTTTTACTTCTTCCTTTCCAACTTGGATTCCTTTTATTTCTTTTTCTTGTCTGATTGCTATGGTTATAACTTCCAACACTATGTTGAATAAAAGTGGTGAGAGTAGGCATCCTTGTCTTGTTCCTGATCCCAGAAGAAATGCTTTCAGCTTTTCACCATTTAGTATAATGTTAGTTGTGGGCTTGTCATATGTGGCCTTTACTATGTTGAGGTATGTTCCTTCTATACCCACTTCACTGAGAGTTTTTTTCTTTTTTAAACATCTTTACTGGACTATAATTGCTTTACAATGGTGTGTTAGTTTCTGCTTTATAACAAAGTGAATCAGCTATACATATACATATATACTCATATCTCCTCCCTCTTGCGTCTCCTTCCCACCCTCCCTATTCCATCCCTCTAGGTTGTCACAAAGCACCGAGCTGATCTCCCTATGCTATGTGGCTGCTTCCCACTAGCTATCTATTTTACATTTGGTAGTATATATTAGTCCATGCCACTCTCACTGACAGTTTTTAATCATAAGTAAATGTTGAATTTTGTCAAAACCTTTTTTTTTGCATCTATTGAGATGATCATATGATTTTTATTATTCAATTTGTTAATGTGATGTATCACATTGATTGATTTGTGGATATCAAACCATCCTTGCATCTCTGGGATAAATCTCACTTGATCATGATGTATGATCCTTTTAAGGTTTGTTGAATTTGATTTGCTAATATCTTGTTGAGGATTTTTGCATCTATGTTCATCAGGGATGTTGGCCTATAATTTTCTTTTTTCTGATATTTGTTTGGTTTTGGCATCAGAGTGATGCTGGTCTTGTAAAATGAGTTCAGAAGCATTCCTTCCTATGCAGTTTTCTTGGAATCGTTTGAGAAGCACAGGAGGATAGGTGTTAACTCTTCTCTTAATGGTAGAATTCACCTGTGAAGCCATCTGGTCATGGGCTTTTTTTTTTCGTTGGGAGTTTTTTGGTTACTGATTCAATTTCATTACTGGTAAAGTGGTCTGTTTCTTCCTGGTTCAGTCTTGGGAGATTGTACATTTCTAGGATTTTTTCCATTTCTTCTAGGTTGTCCACTTTATTGGCATATAATTGTTCCCAGTAATCTCTTATGATACTTGGTATTTCTGTGGTGTCAGTTGTAACTTCTCCTTTTTCATTTCTGTTTTCATTTATTTGGGCCCTCTCTCTTTTTTTCTTGATGAGTCTGGCTAGAGGTTGATCAATTTTGTTTATCTTTTCAAAGAACCAGCTCTTAGTTTCATTGATCTTTTCTATTTTTTAAGTCCCTATTTCATTTATTTCCACTCTGATCTTTATGATTTCTTTCCTTTCACTAATTTTGAGTTTTGTTTTTCTTTTTCTAGTTCCTATAGGTGTAAGGTTAGGTTGTTTATTTGAGATTTTTCTTGTTTCCTGAGTTAGGCTTGTATCACTATAAACTTCCCTCTTAGAACTGCTTTTACTGCATCCCACAGATTTTTGGATCACGTTTTTGTTTTCATTTGTCTCCAGGTATGTTTTTAATTTCTTCTTTGATTTCTTCAGTGATCCATTGGTTGTTTAGTAGCATACTGTTTAGCCTCCATGTGTTTGTGTTTTGTGTGGTCTTTTTTTTCTTGTAGTTGATTTCTAGTCTCATAGCATTGTGATTGGAAAAGATGCTTGATATGATTTCAGTTTTCTTAAATTTACTGAGACTTGTTTTGTGGCCTTGTTTTGTGACCTATTCTGGAGAATGTTCCATGTGCAACTGAAAAGATGTGTGTTCTGCTTCATTTGCATGGACTGTTCTTTATATATCTATTAAGTGCATTTGTTCTAATGTGTTTCTTAAGGCCAGTGTTTCCTTATTGATTTTCTGTCTAGATGATCTGTCCATTGATGTATGTGGGGTGTTAAAGTCCCCTACTATTATTATGTTACTTTCAATTTCTCCCTTTATGTCTGTTCATATTTGCTTTATGTATTTTGGTGCTTCTGTGTCGGGTGAACACTTGTTATTATCTATCTCTTAAATTATAGTCATCCTAATGGGTGTGAAATGGTATCTAATTATGGCTTTAATTTGCATTTCCCTAATGATGACTAATGATGCATTATTTTTAAATTACAAAATAATTTTTAAAAAGTATTTGCATGCTGAGGTTTTGAGAACTTTGTCTAGGTTACATGTCCCAAAGTCACAGAGCCTACACTCAAACCAAGTCTCTCTATGGCTAATGCTTGAACTCCATCCCTTGTTCCTAGAACAGAATCTAGGATAAAACTCTTTAAAACTTCACTTGCTGCCTCTGTTAGAAAGGGAATCCCGGGCAAGATGAACCTCTGCATAGACTAATTGGTTCATTTCTTATTTGCTATTAGAAACTCAAATTATCAAAGAGCTTTTTAGTCTCTCCATTTTTACTCTGGAAAAAAATAAGTGTTTTCTTGAGATCCTCATACTGGATCATGTATGAAGTACTGACCCTTTCTTAGTGTTTAATGATTTTGTGCTTCTCTTCATGTAAGTGCCCATTGGGCTTCTCCTTCTCCTCACTACCATCAGGACACAGAATGAGGAGGGATGCAAAGTTTAAACTTTGTTTAAATGCACAGTTATCAAAAACTTCTGAGTACACATTTTTCTCTATTTATCTATATATTTTATACTGCTGTCAATCTTATTTTAAGTATTACTAATGCTTAATCTTTGTCTCATTTTTTTTCAGTTAAAAATTCAGATTGAGCTTTCTCATAAGTGGCTCCCAAAAGATTCACCCCACCCCACTGTGGGAACACAGCAGTTGTGGAGATGGAGACAGGAATGGAACCAGAATCAGAGTTCAAATATACCAGAAAATGTGGGCTCTAAATTCTTATGTAAGTCAGAGACTGACTGGCTAAGAGCTGTGGGACATTGAGGACTTCAGCATTCGCTGTAAACTTTGGCACAGGTCACTTATTTCTCTGAATACTGGATCCAAAAAGCACAATGAACACAAGAATGTGCTATGGTACCAGGGTGAATTCTAGACAAGCACGAGAATTCTGTACACCGGGGCAAGGAGGCACAACTCCTGAGGTGATTCTGGAAGTGGAACTGATAGAACTTGGGGAAAGTGATGAAATAATTGACCTCACTTGTGACTCTCTAGAACCTTCAGTGATTGATCTAACTCACCATGACTCTATTGTGATTACTGAAGAAAGGAGGAGGCCAAGGGGAAATACAAGGTCACTCCAAGGCCAAACTGGCAGCTGTGTGGTGAGCAGTGATAAGGAGGGGTTGATGAGGGACAGAGATGTATCTGTAACCAACAGTGCCTACCATAATGCCCTGGAAGAAGAAACTTTAAGTTGCACACTACCTGGTTATAGCTGGTGTCGAATTTGTATGGATGGGTACTTAGAGATTGAACTGAGTAAACGACATATCTACAGAATGTGGCCACATCTTCTGTAGTCAGTGCCTCTGCACTTCCCTTAAATATACTAGAAATTGCCCAGTTTGTTTGAAAAAAATCAGCTGCCATCTGTACCACCGCATCTATATGTGATGTGTGCTGTGTTGCTCAGGACAGACAGACAACCTAGCTAGATTCTTCCATGTCCTTGTGCAGAAACTATGGGTTGTTGGCATTCAGTGCACTGAGTTAAAAATGCCTGATTTTAAAAATTGCTCTCTGAAGTATATAAAATTTTTTAAAATTTCCCACACACAATGAGACTACCTTTTGATTTGTTTTGTTTCACACTGCAGGACTGGACTTGGTTGTCATAGTGTGCCAGAGACTGGTGGTTGTCCTCAAAGCAAATTTTCCTTTCTTTCTCATAACAATCAATTTTTAATTGGCCACAAGTGAGCATTTTGGGTCATGTAAATAAGGGCAACATCCTAGAGATGATGGAACAAGAAGATGGAAGGAACCTGAGAGACTGACAACTTTGCAAACCAGAGCCACCTACAAGTTTGGGCTTTTACTTGAGAGATGAATAAACTTCATTCTTGTTTACGCAACTATTATACTGAGTCTTGTTTAGAGCAATGGGAACTTTATTTTAATTAATGGAGCAGGCAGGGTAATATCTTCCTGGTTTTTCTGAATTTCCTGACTCCACTGGAATAAAAGGAAGTCAGTCCTTTCTGACCACCTCTCCAACCAGCAAGGTGGAGGTAGGTATACAAGCAGGCACCATGTCCTGCTGGGACTCCTGGTGGCCTTTGAAACCAGCCTGAGGAGTCACCTAGACACACTGGAATCTAGAGTTGTGGTTCTGTGCTCTCTGACCTGCCACACCAGAGAGAGGCTCCCTTCACCCTGGGCTTACAGGTGTGCCTGCCTTCCACCATACTGGTCAGCTAATCAACAAGTTGGTCTGTTTCTCTGTGAACAAATACATCACTGCATCACCATCCTAGCTGCTCCTGCAGCCTGACTGGGTCACAGGCTTGAGAAGACCTCATCGTCACCCCCCCCAGACCCCCAACACACAGACACACACATACACACACACACACACTAGCTCTTTTTTCTTTTGAAGAAAATCACAAAGGACTCACAATTCCATCTGTACTTTAGAATTAGAGAGCACATGATTTCTACTGTGCTCTCTCCTTTTCCCTCATAATGAAATGTGCAGTAAAGCTTGTTCCTTACTTTCAATGGTTGTAGCAGTGTTGCTTTCCTCCGCGGAGGCTCAGTTGTGCCAATGGAGCAGTGCCCATCCCAGCATCATGTCTGTTCTACACACTGCATTCTCTGCAATATCTCATACTCCAAACCTCAGTTGCTTGTCTTGGCACAGGATATGCAAGATAAATGGGTATACACCCTTGCGTGGGTTTCTTTGTATGTTCTAAAATGAAATGAGGGGATTTCCCTGGTGGCGCAGTGGTTAAGAATCCACCTGCTAATGCAGGGGACATGGGTTCGATCCCTGGTCTGGGAAGATCCCACATGCTGTGGAGCAACTAAGCCCGTGTGCCACAACTACTGAGCCTCTGCTCTCTAGAGCCCGCAAGCCACAACTGTTAAGCCCGCGTGCCAAAACTACTGAAGCCCATGTGCCTAGAGCCCATGCTCCACAACAAGAGAAGCCACCTCAATGAGAAGCCCGCGCACCGCAATGAAGAGTAGCCCCACTCGCCGCAACTAGAGAAAGCCCGCGAGCAGCAACGAAGACCCAACGCAGCCAAAACTAAATAATAAACTTATTAAAATAAAATAAAATAAAACAAGGAAGAAAAACAACATGAAAATTTTTTTAAAAGAAAGAAGTTCTAAATATTAGATGTAGAACTTCCTGCATTTCAATAGGACATCTTGTGTGTTCCACTTTGGAGACTGTTAATTGCTCTGTCACATAGCACAGTGTATCACAAACTTGGCTAATGATCGAAACACCTGAGGTGCCTATTAAATATACAGATTCTGCTTTTGCATATATTGCCCATGTGATCAGGAAAAAGAGCATACTCTCTCCAGCTTGCCAGCAGCCCTTGACCCTCCCTACTGTGTTCTACCCAGTCCACTACATTTTTACCTTATCTACCAAACTCATGTAGACATTTGAGTTTTTGATCTCTGCTTTAGGGGAAAAAATAGAGGGGATTCTGACTTTTCTGAAAAATTGAGATAAATTTTACAGACAGAAAAATTCACTGATCTTAAGTGTATAATTAGATGAGCAGGGCAAATATGTACATTCACAGGACCAACACCCCAATCAAAATACAGAACAATTCCAGAGCAGTTCTCCTGCGTTTCCTTTTGCTCTCCACCTGGGTGCCCCTTCCCAGTAAAGTCTTTTGCTTTGTCAGGAAAAAAAAAAAAAAAAAAAAATATATATATATATATATATATACACATATACACACACACACACACACACACACACACACATATATATATAAAACAATTCCATCATTCCAAAAAGTTCCCATCTAGTCAATCCCCATCCTCCACAGGCAACCACTTTTTTGATTACTACCAACCACTTTTTTGATTACTATCATCATAGATATGTTTGGGGACACTGACTTTTATTACTTCATTAGCCCAGATCATCTGGGAGGAAAGTTTGATAGGGAAATTTGGAACATAAGCATTAGGCAAGGGTCAAGGGTTTATTTTAGTGGGAGTATGACTTATATCATCTCTCTTAAGAATTGAAGCAAGAAGGTATTAATAATGACACCTGCTATTTATTAAACAATAGCTATTTTCCAGGGGCTTCCCTGGTGGCACAGTGATTAAGAATCTGCCTGCCAATGCAAGGGACACAGGTTCGAGCCCTGGCCAGGGAAGATCCCACATGCCGTGGAGCAACTAAGCTCGTGCTCCACAACTACTGAGCCTGAGCTCTAGAGCCTGCAAGCCACAACTACTGAGCCCACGTGCCACAGCTACTGAAGCCCACAAGCCTAGAGCCTGTGCTCCACAACGAGAAGCCATGACAATGAGAAGCCTGCACACTGCAACGAAGAGTAGCCCCCGCTCACCGCAACTAGAGAAAGCCCGCGCACAGCAACAAAGACCCAACACAGCCAAAAATAAATTAATTAATTAATTAATTTAAAAAAAAAAAGAAAAAATAGCTATTTTCCAGGCACAGTACAAGGTACTTCACACATCACAGGCAGTCAAGGTATACATCTAGGCAACAGCAGGAACCCAACAGGATGTAAGAACAGAAGTTGAAGGCAGCTGCCACGGGCACATTAGTGTGAATAGGTTGGCTGACTATTGTACATGGCTGTGGGAAGAAGTGAGAACTAAAGCTACAAAAGAATATTAAGGCCACATCATGAGTAGAGCATTGTGTGCTGTGTTATGGAGTTCAGATTTTATTCTACAGTTGCTAAGGAACCATTAAAAGCTCTGAAAAAGAGCCTCCAGAGAAGGATTCTTAAGGATTCAGCATGATATCAGTGAGGGTTGAAGATACTGTTTGAAAATTGGGGGGAAAATATGGAGGTAGGATCAGGAAGGAAAGATCCTGGTGTTGATTTTCCTCTCAAAATAGAAGTGAATTTTCTGAAATGTGTAAGAAAAAGGATGAAAGTAACCTTGGTCTGAGGAATGTGGTAATGCACTGGTACTCTCTTGCCCTTGATATTAACAGTTTCATTTTAGCACAGCCAGCAGGGCTGTGCAAGTCTTTTGAGCTATGGCAGCTCTTGGGAGATGGTTGTTGGTCTGAGGTGGCAATGATAGGAATCAAGAGAACAGCTGTGGCGGTTTGGATTTAGCTTTCAGGTACCTTTTTGGAAAAGTGGAAGCTCATTTGACCAGAGTGGAAATGTATTAGAAGAGGTTGGACAATCAAATTTATCCACTTGATGACCAATCTAGCTTTAGAACAAGTTAGCCTCACAGTGAGATAATCTGGCAATTTAAATTTGCTGTTTCCTGATATTCCCTGAAGTTACAGCAGGGAACTAAAGCCAAACTTCTTGAGCTATATAATATGTGAGGATTTCATCAATCACTGATTAAAATCAAGCTGTTCAAGAAAAGGGTTAAAAGAGACAGAGTGGAGAAGTCAGAAGCGTCTTTCAGCAAGGATTGGTCTTTCTATTGTCTGATCCACACTGAATTCATCCCTGCAGCAAATGTTAAGCACACCTGCCAGAAGGAACAAGTTACTCTCTGAGAACCTAAAATTGTTAAGATGGATAAACTTTTAGATCCTTTCCTTAGCTATATCAATTAGATCCCACTGATTTGATATTAAAATCTGCATACTGAGATGACTATCCCAGGGAGTGTTAATAAAGTAGGTTTCAATGATATCATTGGCTCAGTGTCTTGTCTCTAAAACAGTAGTTTCCCTGCAACAAGAGCAGGGAGCAGCAGCGGCACTTGCACAAATGCACAGGCACTCCCAACGGTTCTCTCCTACTGGTTTCCTTATTTATAAGAGCTTTAGACATTTGTTAGTACATAGTATTTTGAAAGTAAAACATGTAGTTTTCTTTTTCCATCTCCAATTTCATAGTTCAGTTTCATGTTATTATGCAGATGGATTTCCGACTGAGAAGATGTTTTTTGTTTCACTATCCAGGGACTATTTACAGACAGCTCTAACATGATAACCCTCCTGTGTGGGGAACATTAATCAGGGCAGCATTGGACATGGGCCCTTCCCTGCCCCCTTAGCTTTCAGCAGGCAAAAAGATCCTACAGGGCATAGTCCTTTCTCCTGTGGAGTGGCATGGAGAAGGCATGTGGCCCCAGGTATGACTCTGCCCGCATCACTGACCCTCTAAAGGGAGGGCAGAGGGGCTGCCAGTGTGGTGTGACAAGACAGAGGTAGCAGTTACCCACAGCACTTGGCTTCCCTGCTGAGATGAGAGCCTTTAGAGAACAAATTTCTCTCTTCCTTTCCTCTGAACAAGGCCAAGTCACAGAAGTAGCAGCTGCTGTATTCTCCAACCAGAAAAGAGAAGATGCAGTGCATTGCTGGGCATGGACCATTCATTAATTCTTTCATTCATCTGCTCATTTGCCTAGTATTTATTAAATTTTGATAGTGTGGTAGACCTATATAGTTAAAAAGATATATAAGACAGTCTCCAAGAAGCTCACAGCTAGTGGGGAAGAGATGTGAAAATAGTTATAATACAATAAAAGAAATAATGCAGTGAAATAAAAGCTATGACAGAAATATCTGCCAGGTGCTGCCGAGGCATAAAAGAGGAAATAACTCTGACTTCTCAGTAGCTTCCTTGGAGTCTAGAAGATGGGAAATTGAACTTTTAATTTACATTCAGCTCCATGGAGTCCTTGAAGATTAATACCTACTTACATTTCTTGTTATATTTCAAGACAAAGTTAATTTGAGGGGGCATTAGTTTTGTAAACTATTTTCTATACCAATGTTAGTACAATAACAATAATAATAGCTATGACCATTTATTGGGTGCTCACTATGTGCCAGGTACTGTTAAGCACTTTACATACATCATCTCATTTAATCCTCACCACAATCCTATGAGGTAAGTATTATTATCTCTATTTTTATTTTATTTTAATTTTTTTATTTTTTGGCCACACCCCGCGGCTTGTGGGATCTTAGTTCCCCGACCAGGGATTGAAGCCATACCCCCTTCAGTGGAAGCATGGAGTCCTAACCACTGGACCACCAGGGAATTCCCTATTATCTCTATTTTATATATGATAAAATTGAGGCTTGGAAAAGAAAAGTAACTTTGGTTTATGACTTTGTTTTTGTTTCCCATCTCCTGGTACCAATTATATGGTAAAACCTGGTATGCAGTTTCTTAAACATCACTGTTCCGCTGCACAAAACTTGGTTTTTAAATAGTGAAATAAAAGCTTGAAGTGCCTTTTTGTGAGATTTGGGACCTCTTGCTACATAGGTTGTGGAATCACAAACTTTGGAGATGGAAGGGGAGTCTTAGGAACTCATATTTTATGGTGGAAGAACTGATGCTCAGAGGAGTTAAACATCTTAACCAAAGTTACTCATTGTTCTGGTGGGAGACAAGGCTTCTCTCTTCTTTTTTTTCTTTTTAAATAAATTTATTTATTAATTTGTTTTTATTTTTGGCTGTATTGGGTCTTTGTTGCTGCTCATGGGCTTTCTCTAGTTGAGGCAAGCGGGGGCTACTCTTTCGTTGCGGTGTGCGGGCTTCTCATTGTCTTGTCTTCTCTTGTTGCAGAGCGCAGGCTCTAGAGCACAGGCTCAGTTGCTCCGCGGCATGTGGGATCTTCCCGGACCAGGGCTCGAACCCGTGTCCCCTGCATTGGCAGCCGGATTCTTAACCACTGCACCACCAGGGAAGCCCAAGGCTTCTCTCTTCTAGCCACTGTTCTTGCCCCAGGGCCAAAGACTCAAGAATGTGCAGACTTCAGGTTTTCATACAATCATCTTTACTAAACATTGTTAAACATTGTAGCCAACAACAAAACATTCAAGATGAAACAAAAAAAAATTTTTTTTTTATTTGGGGTCATCGTTTCTAGGTGATCATCAGCATTTCATAGCCATTTATTTGACAAAGAATTTGATCCAATGAATGCCATGTACTGTCAAGGTAAGCAAGACACAGCACAACCCAGCAGTTGTTCACAACTTAGGGAAGGGGCAGACGTGCAATCAAACAATTAAAATAATTATGTACAAGCATGTACAAAGGTTTAGGGTGCTATAGAAATGTGTAAAGCAATGATTCCCAGCTGGGGGTGGGTCCCACTCCCATATACCCAACAGACGTTTGGCAATGTCTGGAGACAGTTTTGGTTCTCACAACTTGGGGGTGGTGGTGGTGGTGGTGATACTGGTATCTTGCGATCAGAGGCCAGAAATGCTGCTAAACCTCCTAAAGTTCACAGGTCAGCGCCCCAGCAACAAAGACTTAGGCAGCCCAAAATGTCAATAGGGCTGAGGTTGAGAAACTGTGGTAGACAGCCAGCAAAATATTTTCTACAAGGGATGGTTGAGGGGGTTATATCTTGGGGGACTGGTTGTGAAGAGTTTACTGAAGAGATAATGATTGGGGTTAGGGAGGGAAGATCCCCAGAATAAGGAACAACATGTACAAAGCCACAGAAGCATAGCATATTTGGGCAATCCCACACACTGGTGGAAGAGCTGTAGGCATTAAGGCTGGACAGCTAGGCAGGGGCTAGCCATTCAAGAAAATATATTGAGTTAGAGGAATTATTGTAAGAAAAACTGGTTCCATGATGGCTCTGTATAAGTCACTCAGGAGCACTGTCTAGGTATGTACTGCTGTGAGCTAAAACTGCTAAAGAAAGCTGTTTGAAATGAAGCTTTTCTCATCTTGCTTCCTTATGGTCTGGAGTTTTCCAGGCATTTGTTACTTTCTCAGAGTCCAAGCTGTTTCAATGGAATGTGAGCTCTGAGAGGTGGAATAACTACTAAAGTCACTTAGCTGGTGTCTCAATGCTGTGATGAAATCATGAGCAGGGATAAGGTGGTTATTTCTCATGTGTTAGACTTATAGGCAGATGATAATGATTATTTCCTCTTTCGTAGAGTGCCCTAGGACAGAAATGGGGATATGTGACCCTTAAGATTAGACTGCCACCTTGGATCTAAATGAGTTGCCTTCCCCTCCCTCACAAAAAATGGTGGGCAGGTAGGCCATTCCAGTCAGGGTTTCTCTTTCTTTTAAGCTAATGATGATCAAAGCAACTGACAAACTGTCACGGAATCTGCCAGACCTCACTCTGGCCTTCCCCGCCTCCCAGCTCCTGAACTTCCCCTCCTTCCGTCATGCTCTGGGCCCATTCTTAGCAAACTAACAGGTCACAGACTTCTGGTCTGAAACCATCCTAGGCCTGTTGAGCTCTGGTCCAAGTGCCTGCCTCTGTCCCCTGGTGGCCTGATGATAGAGCTTCATGGAGGTGAGTTACCTTTTTCTAACTTAGCTGATTTCCAGAGCATAATGTGGAAAACTGGATCACAGAAGAGGGTATGGATTTTATAGCATGAAAGAAAATTCAGGGAGATAGTTAACTTGTGGCAGCTTATAGCTTCTATACTCTCTCTAGGCCTTGGAATAATTGAGAATTTAGAGAAGAGAGTTTGGTAGGAAAGTGATGAAACCCACCAAACACTTTTGAGAAAAATTAAAATAAATACTATACAAAAATGTACTTTCCTTATTAATATAATCACTTTATTATTTTAGATTGAAAAAATTTATTATGTATAACTTGATTTGCTCATTATACTATCACACTCGGTATTTTATACTTAAAGTGGAGTTGATTGAACATTTTAAATTGAATTCCTTCAATATCTCTTCGGAGTGAAAAGTAAATGCAGTTATATTCTGAATTTAGTGTTTTCTTGATGGTCGTACAGATAAAAGAAAATGTTTATTTACTACAAGAAAGGTAAAAAACCTCACTAAAATTCATCAACAAGAGATTGTGACACTGAGCCCTTAGGTTCTGAGTTATCATTTCCACCAGTTACCATTCTTACAAAGTTTAATTTAATTATATGTATATTAATCATTAAGATCAGGTTCTAATTTCCTCTATCACAGGACCTTTAGATTTGCTCTTATCCTTCTCTGTCCTTAGCTGTTGAAACAAAAAAAGGTATAAGTGTTTTGTTTATAATTTCTAGAGGAAAAAAAAAACCACTATTGCCTATTCCTACTACATTCTTGTTCCTTTAAGGCGAGGTCAGTAAAAATAGACACTTTTCTCTAATAGTAAAAAAAAAAAATCATTTGTGTAATCATGAACTTCCCCTTATTTCAAAATTTCAGGCAGAGGCTGGAAAGGACTGAATTAAATGACTTAAGATCTCTTTCAATTTTGAGTTCTGATAAGTCAAAAAGTTCATTATCTTTCCTTCTTACGTGAAAATGGCAGGATGTGTGAAGCATGTGTCCTGCTCTTATGGTAACTGTGCCATGTGGTTTGTCCTCTATAGATGAATCGTATTTCTCCATGTTTAAGGTTAATTCTTCAGAAAACCTGCCCATCAGATATTTTTTAAATTAATTAATTAATTTATTTATTTTTGGCTGCATTGTGTCTTTGTTGCTGCAGACGGGCTTCCTCTAGTTGCGGCAAGAGGGGGTACTCCTAGTTGCAGTGTGTGGGCTTCTCATTGCCGTGGATTCTCTTGTTGTGGAGCATGGGCTCTAGGCGTGTGGGCTTCAGTAGCTGTAGCACAGGGGCTCAGTAGTTGTGGCTCACGGGCTCTAGAGAGCAGGCTCAGTAGTTGTGGTGCACGGGCTTAGTTGCTCGGCGGTATGTGGGATCTTCCCAGACCAGGGCTCAAACCCGTGTCCCCTGCATTGGCAGGCAGATTCTTAACCACTGTGCCACCAGGGAAGCCCTGCCCATCAGAATTTTTAAAAATTACTTTGAAATAATAAAAACTGAGCAAAAAATGCTCTTAAATATGCAACAAAGGCCCTTACCAAGCAACAAATTCCCTTAAATATTTTATTAACCATGATTTCAAAAATCACAATCCAAAACTTCTCAGGAAAAAAAAATCTTGGGGAAAAATCATTTCTTCTGCAAGTTTCCAAGGACTACATTACTCCTTGCCTTTTCTCTGTTCTAGGAGACTATGCTTGGTGAATGGAAGGAGGAGGATGGGCTTTCTTAGACAGGCTTAGAAGGATGAATATCAATCCCTGACTTGGATTTCTCTCCCTCTGCCTTAAGGTTGGACTTTCTGTAAGGGGCTCCTAAGATTTCCAGGTAGAGAAATTGCAGAATCTTCTTTGGTTTCCAATTCCATTCCTCCCTCTAGAGCAGTGGGAAGTTTTTCTAGGTATTTTGCCTCACAAATTTGATCCATTTAATAAATTTAATTGCATAAAACATTGATTGGCTTTCTGGTGACTCAGTGATTAGGATAATGGGCTCTGGGTCAGATAAACTGTTCAAACCCAGGCTCCACCACTTAATTACTATGTGACCTTGGCAAGTTATTTAACCTCTCTAAGCTTCAATTTCCTTAAAAATGGAATAATATCTGTCTTATAAGGTTATATGAGGATTAATGTATACAAAGCATTTTGCACAGTGAAAGCTCAGCAAATATTAGCTAATATGATTAAAAGAATCCCTTGTTTTATAGCAGAGGCTATATTCATGAAAGGCAGGGTAACTGGCAAAACCTCAACTGGCAAGATGAATTCACAATCCAATTACATCAACAATTAATAGGGACTTCCCCAGTGGTCCAGTAGTAAAGAATCCGCCTTCCAATGCAGGGGGCACGGGTTCAATCCCTGGTCAGGGAACTAAGATCCTACATGCCATGGGGCGACTAAGCCTGCGCGCCACAACTACTGAGCCTGCATGCCTCAACTAGAGAGCCTGCGTGCCATAAACTACAGAGCCCACAGGCTCTGGAGCCCGCGCGCCACAATGAAAGATTCTGCATGCCGCAAAGAAGATCCGGAGTGCCACAACTATGACCCGATGCAGCCAAAAATTAAAAAAATATAAATAAATAAATTAAAAAAAATTAATAACATTAAATATGTATATTTCATATCATGAAATTCACCCTTCTACCAGTGGCTTTTAGCATATTCACAGTTGTACAACCATCACCACTATCTAACTTCAGAACATTTCATCACTCCAAAAGAAATTCCATACCGTTAACAATCACTCCTCATTTTCCCCTTGCCCCAGGCCTAGCAACCACTTATCTACTTTTTAAAAAAATTTTTAATTTTATTGGCGTATAGTTGATTTACAATGTTGTGTTAGTTTCAGGTGTACAGCAAAGTGATTCAGTTATACATAAGCATATGTTCATTCTTTTTTGGATTCTTTCTCTTATACGTTATCACAGAATATTGAGTAGAGTTCCCTGTGCTATACAGCATGTCCTTGTTGCTTATCAATCTTATACATAGTAGTGTGTGTACGTTCATCCCAAGCTCCTGATTTATCCCTCCCCCCACATTTCCCCTTTGAGAACCAAAACTTTGTTTTCACTATCTGTAAGACTGTTTCTGTTTTGTAAATAAGTTCATTTGTATCATTTTTAAAAAATTAGATTCCACATATGAGTGATATCATATGACATTTGTCTGTCCGATTTACTTCACTTAGTATGATAATCTCTAGGTCCATCCATGTTGCTGCAAATGGCATTATTTCATTCTTTTTTAAGGCTGAGTAATATTCCATTGTATATATGTACCACATCTTCTTTATCCAGTTCTCTGTTGATGGGCATTTAGGTTGCTTCCATGTCTTGGCTATTGTAAATAGTGCTGCAATGAACATTGGGGTGTATGTATCTTTTTGGATTGGTTTTCTCGAGATATATACCCAGGAGTGGGGTTGCTGGATCATATGGTAGTTCTATTTTTAGTTTTTGAAGGAACCTCTATTCTGTTCTCCATAGTGGTTATACCAATTTATATTCCCACCAACAGTGTAGGAGGGTTCCCTTTTCTCGACACCTTCTCCAGCATTTATTGTTTGTGTCTATAAAACACATGAAATAAAATTCCTAAATGGCATCCACTTCCAAAAGATACTGCATTCACAAGGCTTAAAAACCGGCTCTAGTAGGCAAGACTTTCTCTTAAATCACCTTCAATTGGCCAGGTTCTTCTACAAGTTTTATCTTATACAGAATGTATCTAATTTTAAAGTTTTCAAGATAGTCTGAGTGGCTTAAAATGCAATGTTTTTTGTCCTGTCATATTCCCTGATGGGCATAATTTTCTGAGCACATATTGAGAGAGGGTGGAGAATAAACACATTTTTTCCTCTTTACTTCCACAGAATTTCCCATTCAGCCTAGTACAAAAAAAAAAAGGAATAATCTTTTAGAAAATCATTTGTTATCTTTGGTTAATGGAATTAAATGAATCATTAATATGTAAAGGGATGGTAAATTTAAAATTCTCACTGTACAACAGAACCATAGGAAATAAGACTAGAAATATGAGTTTGTAACATGTTGTAGAGAATTCTGAATTCTGGGGCCCTTTAAAAAAACACAAAACTTATTTTGGTAGGCTATGGAGAGCAACAGAAGATTTTTGAGGCAGAGGAGGGTTAGCAATTATTATTTCTATTAGCATTATTAACTAGACTCTGCAACTGATTAGACGATGGAGAATGAAGAAGAAAGCAGCCAAAGATAATTCAGATTTCAAAACTGAGATACTGGTAGTGCAATAGAAATAGGGAAGTCAAGGGAAGGAACTGATTTAGAAAGAAAGACATGTTCTGTTTAAGTCGTGTTGAGTTTCAAGGACCCAGTTGTGGGCTCAGAGATGTGGGCTCCCAGAGATTCAGATTTGGGAGTCACCTCTATAGCAGCTATACATGAAGTTACGGGCATGAATAGCTCACTTGGTAAGAAGAGAGTATAGAACTAGAAGAGAGCTGAAGACAGTCCTTGGTGATTATTTACTCAGGAAGAGAAGAAAAGGAAGAGAAACCAGCTGAGGCAGGGGAGTGGTCAGAGGCAAGAGAACTAGGACAGTGCTGCACTACAAGAGCCAAAGGAGAGACTCAATAAATCGAGGAGAATGAAGAATAAGTCATTAAATGAGTGTTTAGCAAACTCCACGGCAAGCTTTAAGAAAACAGTTTCTATAGAATGCTGGGGTAGAGAGTCTGTAACAAGAGCAGAGATTCAGACAGGTTACCTTAAGCAAAGAGGTAGCCTCACTTATCCTGAGGATAAACATCCATCCCTCTAACGCATTTGTTGAGGCCCTACTATGGCAAGGTGTTGTGTTAGGTACAGGAATCCAGGAAAAGCCAAAGGACAGTGCTGTGGTTAACATAACAGAGCCACTCTCCACATTTGTTTCTATGTGTAATTCTTGTCTCTACCAACTAATTGACTCTTTCCACCCTACATCTCTGCATTTTTTTGCCTCCTGTTTAAAATTCATCTCTTAGATTCTGTTTCCTTATGATTCTCCATGTCATGACCTTTCTGTCCCAAACTCTACCTCATAGAAATCTTTAAGCTTTTGCTTCGACTGTCAATTTCCTGATTCTCTCTTTTGTTCCCAGAGCTAAATTTGCAAGAGGTTCTGGTTTGCCCAGATCATCTTTTTTCATTGAGTTGTTGAACAGCCCATGGAATCAGTCAGAAGCCCACCTGTATTTTCATCACCTGTGGCCCAGGAGAAGGATTGGAGGCCACAAGCTATGTTCAGGCTTAACCTTTAGCATGGACTATGGGAACGACAGCAACTGTGATTAATATATCGAGTAGGTATTGGGGGTGAATCTCAGTTGTGCGAAGAATAGTGCATAGCCTTTTCTATAACACTGTTTATATTGACTTTGAGTCCCCATTCCTGTGGCTGGAAGGAAATTCAACTTGTAATCTTTGAAGAGAGGCATCCATATTGATTATTGCTGTAAGTCCATTTACTCAATCTGGTTAAGATGGTGTATAGAGGACATACTGAAATATCTTCCCCTTTCCCTCCCCCCAACCCTTCTCTGAATACATAAAATGGTTGGATAAATTGTGAAAAACAGTTGAAGCTTCGGTTTTCAAATGGCAGAATAAAAACAGTGATTTTTTTTCCCTCTTCTCAGAAATTCAACCCTCCTTAACTCAAAACTACAAGGAGAGTGAAAAATAGACAAACTTTTTTTGTGATGTAACTAGAAACACCTGTAAGCCTGGACTACAACCTATGAGTAAGAACTGCCCAATATAGTGAAAGTTAAACAGGAATGTGATAATGGATGCCTAAGGATGCAGATTTTATACAAAGTGAGAGTGACATAGCTCTCCAAAGAAAGTGACCCAAGACCCACAAGTCCTTGTACTGAACAATAAGAAGAGGCAAGCAGAGTGAAGTAGGGGCCCATTTTACACCCATTTGACACAAAGACTTGAGATATAGGGAAGGTGAAGTTGAAAAGGGACAAACAGCTATATTTGTAGGAAGCAGTCTGTTGGTGAGGAATAGTGAAGGACAGACTCTGCATTGTAAGCAACCCTGAAATGCTAATCATGGGAAAAAGCAAGGGCTATAAGAACTCATGCAAATACTATTTCATAAAGAAAATGGCCTTAAATATGGTACTGCCTCCACCCTCTTGCAAGTCTCTTGCAAACAGCTGATTCAGGAAGAACTCACCTCATTCAATGTTTAAAGAAACAAAAATATAAGTAGCATCCATAAAACAAGAGTGGGGAGAAATGTCCAGAGCAAAGCACAGAGAACTATGGAGTTAGAGAATATGAGAAGGAAATTAAGAGGAATGTGGGCTAGAGTAAGAGACTCTTACATTTGTCTGATATGAGTTTCAGAAAGACTGCAGAGAATACACGAGAGGTAATATTCCAAGAGAAAATGGCTATATTTGGTTCAGGCAGGCAAGACCCAGGTTTGGGAAGACCAGGTATCAGGGGTAAGGAACACAGGCAGTATGGGAAACTAGGGAGCAAAGGTCTAGGGACTCAAGCTAAAGAATTTGGATAGAAAGAGGTGAAGATATAGGTATGGAAAGAGAGCAAAAGAAAGAGTAATCAATGACTATGGAATTTGATGGATGGTGAGGCAAAGGATTTTTAGCCATGTTCCCTTGGCTAGAACAGATCTGACTATGAGTGAAACTAAGCTCACAAATAGAGGCAAACACAAAGTTATGACTGGGAATGGAGGGTTAGAAATGAAGAATAAAGAGTTCTGGACACTCAGATTCTCAAGGGGATGTACAGAAGATGGAGACAGCTCTGGTCTTAGGGTTAGAATTCTTTGGATTCCCTCGATTCTACCACTGACTTGAGTGTCAAAGCAAGTTCTGAGTTCTAGTTTTCCTTTCAAGAGCATGAGACTAACCCATGGACCAATCCTCAGGGATTCTGCCTCAGAATAAATCTTCTGTCTATATTTAAGTTTTTCATCCTTCAGAGGCCACAGTGTGCAAACTGAAAAATAGTGTATGTACATTGAACATTTCTTTTCCCCCCATAATAATCTTCCTCACTTTTGTCTGCCCAAGATTTGATCTTTTAAGTCCCATCTTAGTATCCTATATATTTCCCCTGACCACAACCCCTAGTCATGCATCAGGGACCCATCTATTATTCTCTCCTAAAACGTACTTATCTCCATTATATTGATACAAATTATCCTCCTACTTTGAGGAGGTTTCATCTCAGTCCCCATTTTTATACTCCTGGATCATAGCTTTTCATCTTTAGCATTTAGGAAAAGGTAAGAACACAGAGAGCTGGTAATGGAATATGCTGGGAGCAGTGGATCCTGGCATTGGAAAGTCTAAGGTGGGCAAGGTCACTTCAGGAATTCTGGCAGAAAACTCTGCAGGAAGTAGAGTCCAAAATCCTGGAATCTGGGAAGTCAATGGTGACAGCAAGGTCTTCCACACAGCTAAGTCAGACAAACCCCACAGGGTCCCTGAGGCTCCAGAAATTCAGTTCTGGTAAAGGTGTGGCCTGTGAGATGAAACACCAGACTTTCTTTCAGGCCAGCCTCTCCTTGCTGATTCCAGAGCAGAGACAGGCTCTATCCATGGCTGGTGCTCAGATGAGACAGAAAAGGGTGAGTGGAGTGGGTAGGGAAGTACCACCCCTAGACCTGGGCAATGAAGGGCTTTTCCTTTGGCTTATGCTTTAAGGATCCCACTCTCACCCTCCTCCAGCTATGTTCCTCTTTACAAGATAAGGAGTCCATGAGCCCACAGAGCCTATGCTCTTTCCTACTTTAAATTACATGCCATGTATCCAGGACTCTAAAATTCTCTGTCCAAAAGATTCTGAGTCCACTGTTAGGACTTCCATAGCTCCCATAGGCAACTGTGTGCCTAAAGGGCAGCTGTGTGTAGGGGTGTGTGTACATGTATGGAGCTTGGTTCTGTGGGCTAGGTTTTCCACACACATGCTTCTGAGGTATGGGACAGGGTGAGGGGGTCAGGAGGGGAAGAAGAATGGGCCAGTGACTTCTAGTTGTACTTTGCTTTGACCCACAAGTGCTAGTGGAAATCCAGATATGAGCAGTTCATGGGCAGAGCCTCTGTCTTACCCACTTCTATGCCCCAGCAAGTATGGTCATTAGAACAGAGCTGGAATTATTGAATGTTTACTTCATCAGACTCTTAGGTATTGAGCTCAAAGCCACTTCTGGTGGCTACTTTTTGATAATAGTAGCTATAATACAGCATTCTTCAATGCAGGATACTGTCAACATAAAAATTCTTGCTCTGGAGTCAGATATAGCTTCAATCTTTTAAAATTGAGGTAAAACTTACATAACATAAAATTAACCATTTTATCATTTTTTAACCATTTTAAAGTATACAATTCAGTGACATTTAGCTCATACACAATATTGCGCAACCACCACCTCTATCTAGTTCCAAAATATTTTCATCGCCCTCCCAAAGAAACCCCATACCATTAAGAAGTCACTTCCCATTTCTCCGTCCCCCAGCTTCTGGCAACAACGAATATGCTTTCTGTCTCTATGGATTTACCTATTCTGGATATTTCATATAAATGGAATCATATAATATGTGATTTTTTATGTGTGGCTTCTTTCTCTTAGCATAATGTTGTTGTAGCAGATATCAGTGCTTGATTCCTTTCTATGGCTGAATAACCTTTCATTTTATGGATATGCCACATTTTGTTTATCCATTCATTAACTGATGGAATTTGGGTTGTTTCCATCTGTGGCTACTGTGAATAGTGCTGCTATTAATATTTGCATACAAGTTTTTGTTTGAATATCTGTTTTCAACTCTTTTGGGTATATACCTACGAGTAGAATTGTTGGATTATATGGTAATTCTCTGGTTAACTTTCTGAGGAACTGACAAGCTGTTTTCCACAGCAGCTGCACCATCTTACACTTTCAACAGCAATATACGAGGGTTCCAATTTCTCCACATCCCCACCAATATTTGTTATTTTCCATGAAAAAATATAACAATCTTAGTGGGTATGAAGTGGGATATCACTGTATTTTTTTTTTTTTTAAATTAAACCTTTCTTACAACACTTCTTAATTTTATTTATTTATTTATTTTTGCTGTGTTGGGTCTTCGTTTCTGTGCGAGGGCTTTCTCCAGTTGCGGCAAGCGGGGGCCACTCTTCATCGCGGTGCGCGGGCCTCTCACTATCGCGGCCTCTCTTGTTGCGGGGCACAGGCTCCAGACGCGCAGGCTCAGTAATTGTGGCTCACGGGCCCAGTTGCTCTGTGGCATGTGGGATCTTCCCAGACCAGGGCTCGAACCCGTGTCCCCTGCATTGGCAGGCAGATTCTCAACTGCTGCGCCACCAGGGAAGCCCTCATCACTGTAGTTCTTATTTGCATTTCCCTGATGATGTTGAGCATCTTTTCATGTGCTTGTTGGCCATCTGTCTATCTTCTTCGAGAAATGTCTGTTCAAGTCCTTTGCTAATCTGTAAATTGAGCATCTTTTTGTTGTTGATTTGTAAGAGTTCTTTATATATTCTGGATTCTAGACCTTTAGGTATATATATTTGCAAATATTGCCCCCCACTCCCACTATTCTGTGAATTGCCTTTTCACTATCTTGTGAAAAGAAAACTAAAATTAGTTTCTTTTCTTGTGATATCTTTATCTGGTGTTAATATCAGGATAATGCTACCCTCATAGAAAGAGTTAGGAAATGTTCCCTTCTATTCTATTTCCTGGAAAAGTTTGGAAAGGAGTGATGTTAATTCTTCTTTAAATGTTTGGTAGAATTCACCAGTGAAGTTATCTGGTCCTGGGCTTTTCTTTGTTGGGAGGTTTTAAATGATTGATTCAATCTCTTGTTATAGGTCTGTTCAGATTTTCAATTTTTCCTTGGGTCTGTTTTGGTAATTTCTGTGTTTTTCTATTTCATCTAGGTTATCCAATTTATTGGCATACAGCTTTTCATAGTATTCTCTTATAATTCTTTTCTATTTCTGTACAGTCTGTGGTAATGTCCCTACTTTCATTTCTTTTTTATTTTATTTAATTTATTTTATTTTTGGCTGTGTTGGTCTTCGTTGCTGTGTGTGGGCTTTCTCTAGTTGTGGCGAGTGGGGGCTACTCTCCGTTGCAGTGCGTGGGCTTCTCATTGTGGCGGCTTCTCTTGTTGCGGAGCACAGGCTCTAGGTGCGCAGGCTTCAGTAGTTGTGGCTCACGGGCTCTAGAACACAGGGTCAGTAGTTGTGGCGCACAGGCTTAGTTGCTCCGTGGCATGTGGGATCTTCCCAGACCAGGGCTTGAACCCGTGTCCCCTGCATTGGCAGGTGGATTCTTAACCACTGCACCACCATGGAAGTCCCGCTACTTTCATTTCTGATTTAGGTAATTTCAGTCTGTCCTCTCCTCTCCTCTCTTTCTCTCCTCTCCCCTCCTCTGCCCCCTTCCATCTCTCTCTCTCCACCTCCCCCCCTCCATCCCTCCCTCTCTCTCTCTGTCTCTGTCATCAGTCCTGCTAAAGGTTTATCAATTTTGTGGATGTTTTTCAAAGACTGAACTTTTGGTTTCATTACTTTTCTCTATTGTTTTTCTATTCTTTTTCATTTATCTCCACTCTAATCTTTATGTCCTCTTTTGCTAGCTTTGTGTTTAGTTTGCTTTTCTAAATTCTTTAAGGAGGAAAGTTAGGTTGATTTGTGATTTGTGATCTTCCTTCTTTTTTTAATGTAGATGTTTATCAGTACAAATTTCTCTGTTAACACTGCTTTCACCACATTCCATAAGTTTTTGTATTTTGTGTTTTTGTTTTCATTCATCTCAAAGTATTTTCTAATTTCACTTGTAATTTCTTCTTTGACTCATTGTTTAAGAGTTGTTCTTTATTTCCATGTTTGTTAAATTCCAGGTTTCCGTCTCTTAATTTATAATATCATTTCATTGTAGTCAGAGAAGATAGTTTGTATGACTTTAATCTTCTAAGACTTATTTTGTGTCCTAACATATGGTCTATCCTGGAGAATGTTCTCTGTGCACTTGGTAAAAATGTGTGTTCTGCTATTGTTGGGTAGAATGGTCTATATATGTCTGTTGGGTCTAGTTGGTTTATAGTGTTGCTCAAGTCCTCTATTTCCTTACTGATAGATACTCTGTCTAGTTGTTCTATTCATTATTGAAAGCTTAGTATTGGGGCCTACAACTATGAATGTAGAACTATCTATTTCTAACTTCAATTCTGTCAGTTTTTGCTTCACATATTTTTTTTTTTTTTTGCTTCACATATTTTGGTGCTCTATTGTTAAGTGTGTATATGTTTATAATTGTTATCTCTTCTTGATAGATTGACCCTTATATCAATATATAATGTCCTTATTTTCTCTTATAACAATTTTTGTCTTAAGTCAATTTTTGTTTAACATTGGTGTAGCCACTCCATCTCTCTTTTGGTAATTATTTGTATGAAATATCTTTCCCATCCTTTCACTTTTAACCTATTTATGGTTTTGATCTAAAGTGAATCTCTGGGCTTCCTTGGTGGCACAGTGGTTAAGAATCCTTCTGCCAATGCAGGGGACATGGGTTCGAGCCCTGGTCCGGGAAGATCCCACATGCTGCAGATCAACAAAGCCCGTGCGCCACAACTACTGAGCCTGCACTCTAGAGCCTGTGAGCTACAACTACTGAAGCTCACGCGCCTAGAGCCTGTGCTCCACAACAAGAGAAGCCACCACAATGAGAAACCCACATACCGCAACGAAGAGTAGCCCTTGTTCACCGCAACTAGAGAAAGGCACACACAGCAACAAAGAACCAAAAGCAGCCAAAAATAAATAAATAAATAAATAAATTAATTAATTAAAAAAAACTATTAAAAAAAAGTGAATCTCCTGTAGACAGCATATAGTTAGATCATGTTCTTTTTATCCATTCTCTCAATCTTTGCCTTTGAATCACAGGTTAATCCATTTTCATGTAAAGTAATTACTGATAAGGAAAGACTCACTTATGCCATTTTTCTATTTATTTTCTACATGTAATATCTTTTTGTTTCTAAATTCTGTTACTGCATTCAAATAAATTTGTTCTTAGTGTCCCATTTTGATTCCCTTTCCTTTTCTTTTTCTATATATTGTTTTTATATATTTCTAGTGTTTTTCTTTATTGGTTACCCAGGGGATTAAAATTAGTATTTGAATTTTCTAACAATCAAGCTAGAAATTCAATTCACATTAATCAAGTGTGAATTAATACCAACTTAGTTTCAATAGTACACCAAAACTCTGTTACTTCTCTTTATGTTGTCATTGTCACCAATTACATCTTTATACATTATATGCCCATTAATGTATGCTTATAATTATTGTTTTATGAATTTAAAAAATGATAAAGGAGTTAAAAACCAGAAACTGCAACAATTTTGTCTTTTATATTTACCTATGTTTACCTTTACCATTGTTCTTTATTTCTTAATGTCTTCAAGTTACTTTCTAGTGTCCTTTCATTTTAGCCTGAAGGACTCCCTTTAACATTTCTTGTAGAGCGGGTCTACTAGTGATTACCTCCATCAGTTTTCATTTATCTCCTCTTTCATTTTTGAAGGTTAGTTTTGATGAATATAGAATTCTTAGTTAACATTTATTTTTCCTGCATTTTAAATATATCATCCCACTGTCTTCTGGCTTCCACGTTTTTGAAGGAGAAATCAGCTGTATATCTTATTGAGGCTCTCTTGTACATGATGAACTGCTGCTTTTTTTTTTTTTCTGCTTTCATGATTCTCTTTGTCTCTGTCATTTGACAGTTTGACTATACTGTGTCTTGGCATGATCTCTTTGAATTTATCCTGCTTGGAGTTTGTTGAGTTTCTTGGATGTTTATAGATTCATGTCTTTCATCATATTTGGGAACTTTTCAGCCATTATTTCTTCAAATACGGTTTCTGCACATTTCTCTCTCTCCTCTCTTTCTGGGACTTCCATTATGCATATGTTGGTATGCCTGATAGTGTCCCAAAGGTCTGTTAGGCTCTGTTCATTTTGGTCATTCTTTTCTCTTTCTGCTCTTCAGTGAATTTTTAATTTCAGTTATTGTACTTTTCATTTCCAAATTTTCTATTTGCTTCCTTTTCATTATTTCTATCTTTTTATTGATAGTCTCTATGTGATGAGACATTGTTCTCCTGGCTTCCTGTAGTTCTTTGTCCATGGTTCCTTTAGCTGTTTAACCATATTTAAGATAGTTGATTTAAAGTCTTTGTCTAGTAAGTCCAAATCCTGGGTTTCCTTAGGGAAATTTTCTATCGATTTTTCTTCCCCTGTGAATGGGTCATACTTTCTTGTTTTTTTGCATGGCTTTTTTGTTTAAAACTGGATATTTTGAATATTATAATGTGGCAACTCTGGAAATGAAATTCTCCCTACCTGTTTTTGTTTTTTTTTTCTGCTTATTGTGGGTTGCTGTTTTTCACTTAGTGACTTTTCTAAACTATTTTTTTTACAGTTTGCTATCTCTGTCATGTGTGGCCACTGAAACCTATGTTCCATTAACTTAGTGGTCAGCTAGTGTTTTGACAAAATTTGGCTCAAATGCTTGGAGCCAAGAAGAGAAAAAAAGAAAAATAAAATGTAATCTTCCAGTCTTTTCCAGTTGGCTCTGTGTTGGGACTCCTTCAACATTTAGCCAGGCCACTTACAACTCTGCCTTAGCCTTTACTTCTCACTCATGTGGAGCCTGACGGTCAGCCAGAGGTGAAAGCTTAGTGTCTTCTCAGGCATTTTCTGAACACATATCCAGACCTGGGCATGCACTTGGGTTTCTTGACTCCCCAGTATACACTGGAGCTTTTAAAAGCTCTTACGCCCCATGTATCTTATTTTCTAACTTCCTTCCAAGGCTTTTTGGGCTTGTGCTATTATCCCTTCCCACAGGCTGATGTATCCAATCCTTTTGCCTTTAAGTACATTCAGCAAAAGCCTCCCAGGAGCTGCCCCAGCCCTGGGAACTCTCTGGGTTAGACAAAACAAAGGCAAGCCCTTGTTCTGACCCTTGAGGGAGCCACCAGACAAAGTGGAAAATACTACCACAATTCTTTGAGAATAAGGTACATATTTCCTCTGGCACTAGCAACCTGCACCAAGGGTGCAACTGCCATCTTCATGGCTGCCACCAGTTTGGAGAGTGAGGGATGGTAAGTGAATGAAAACACTACAGTACATTCTTACTACAATGTGGCAGCTTCTTTCTTCCTTTAGTTTTCCCCTAGTTGTAATTTTTTTTTTTTTTACTAGGTCCTGGAGTTCTGCAAAGGTTGATTCTGACAGTTTTTGCAAGTTTATTAGTTGTTTTTGTGGAGTTCTCCCTTGACTTCCTCCTCTGCCATATTTAGTGATGTCAGTACTGAACTGAAAATTTTAATCTACTGCATTTTGTACTTAAATTTAAAACTTAGAGCTTGGGGGCTTCCCTGGTGGCGCAGTGGTTGAGGGTCTGCCTGCCAATGCAGGGGACACGGGTTCGAGCCCTGGTCTGGGAGGTTCCCACATGCCGCGGAATGGCTGGGCCCCTGAGCCACAATTACTGAGCCTGCACGTCTGGAGCCTGTGCTCCGCAACAAGAGAGGCCGCGATGGTGAAAGGCCTGCACACCGCGATGAAGAATGTCCCCACTTGCCGCAACTGGAGAGGGCCCTTGCACGGAAACGAAGACCCAACACAGCCATAAATAAATAAATAAATAAATTAAAAAAAAAAACAACTTAGAGCTTAAGCATATTTAGTACAGGTGAGGAAATAAAATGCATCAGGCAGCTGCTAAAGGCCCAATTCAATGTTCTTCTGTAGAAAAGTGTGCAATGGTTACTATTAATCAATAGGAAGGGCTGGGCTCCTTTTTCAGTTTAATGCTTTGCCTGACCTATCAAAGCTACTCTTGTTTTATTGACTGATGTTCTTAAAGTCTATCTGAAGCCTCTGCTGGATCTGCAAACTGAAATCCCCAAAGTGTTCAGAACTACAGAGAAAGAAGGTATTTTCTTCCTGAGTTCTCTTCTCAAAATGAGGGGTGGGAAGTACTAGGTAATTATAGTGCCTGCTTGGTCCACTGAGTTTGGACTTGGACACCTGAGTCTAGGTAGAGTGAGAGCATATTTGTTGGCTCCAGAGATCAGCTTGAGAGTAAAAAAGACTGGCTTATTTAAATCACTCAGAATCTGGGTCCTAATTGGCCAGAAAAGAATCTTTCCTGCCCTTCTCTCTTCTTCCCCTTTTACTATTTCTGTGTGTTTTTTCCCCCACAACTTGCCCTTGATTTGTGGCCCTTAGCCTTATACATAGACAGAGAGGTGGTCATGTAAGTGGTATAGTTAGAGTATAGCCAGGAATGCAGCATCTAAAAGACTACTAAAGTGGGATTTCCCTGGCGGCCCAGTGGTTAAGACTCCACGCTGCCACTGCAGGTGGAGTGGGTTCAATCCCTGGTCGGGGAACTGAGATTCTACATGCTGCGTGGCAATTCCAAAAAATTTTTAAAAATAAAAATAAAAGAGTACTAAAGCTTGAAATTCCGTGATTTAAAATGTATTACTTTGAACTACCAGTTCAAGATGGCAGGCTGCACATACTGTCCACCTTCTCAAAAATCCCATACAAATTTCATAAAGTATACATATAACAAAGAATAAATCCACAACTGTGCTAGAACATAGTGAATTGCTAGGAGTGGACCAAGAACACTGGGGAATGTTTGCATGATATAAAGAAAATGGGATTTGGTGGTATAGAAACCAAACTGATAAAAAATCTGCAGCACAACTCTAGAGGAGAGACTGCTGAAGTGTTAGATCCTGACAAAACACTTTAATAACTTTAAGTTCAAAGTCAGCTGTGCTTACAGTAGAATAAGGCTAAAGTTCAACTGAGTATTAATTGAGAGGTTGGCAGAGATGGACCAGTTCTTGGCTCTGTGTAAACCGGCTTTGTGTTAGTGCCAGGTACAGCTGGCAGGAGCCTCTCTCTAAACAATGCAGGAATATGCTCTCAGTGTAGGAGTGAAAGCTGGAGAGAGAACAGGACAGTGTTCCTGGTAACTTCAAATTCTTACAACAGACGTGGGACCTTCACACACTGAAGGGATGTTTATCTGTTGGCACATTCCATCTGATTCATTTAAATCTGCCATTGCACTAACTTCTTATATGCCAAAGAGACCCACAGAACTGCAATATTAATAGATCTAGGCTTTCATTTATAAAATGGATATTTAAGAATCATCAGAAATTTTGAGTAATACCCACAACATGAAAGAGAAATCTCAAGCTACACCAGCAGAACAAATAACCAGAACAAAGAAACAAGAGTTACTACCAGAAACAAAAGAGAACTAAAAAAAATTTTAATCTACATCTCAATAGAGATTAAAGAGAACAACTTCATCCTGGAATATTTGAGAAGGGAATAACTAAACAACAAGAAAGCAGTCTTGGAAGTTAAAAACATGATTGCCTTCTAGCCAAAAATAGCTCTGAGAAAGGACTGAATATCAGAATGAATGCAGCCAAAACTGAACTAGGGGATTAGAATATCAAATTTAAGAATGCTCCTAGAATGTAAAGGGGTGGGGGAGGGAGAGAGAGGGAGAAGCTTTAAAGAAAAATTACGAGACAAAGATGTTAGATGTAGTAGATTTAATGTCCAACTAATATGAAGTCTAAAGGAAGAAAACAGAAGATAAAAAGGAAGAAATAACCAATAAATCTGAGCTAAATAATGTTTTGATTGTTTAGGCTAAAAAGATCACTTAATACTGAGAAACACTGAAAAGAGAAATAAACTTAGAGCCATCCTGCTAAAAATTTGTGAATTTCCAAATAAAGAGAAAATCCTACAAGTTTCTAGAGGGAAATAAACTCATTCCTAAAGGAAGTGAGAATCAAACTGGCACTGGATTTCTCATCCGTAACACTAAATGCAAATAAAGGAAAATGTCTATAAAGTACCGAGAGGGAAAGGTTTGGAACTGAAAGTTCTAAACCTACACAAGCTATCATTCAAATGCTAGGACAAAATAGGGTTACTACTACTGGAAGTGAAATTATTCCAATGGAATATACTCCCTATTCAGACTTTCTTTAAAAATTACTTGAAGATATACATTTTAAGTTCCATTTCTGGCAAAACTGTGAACCATTTATCCTGGAAAACCTACCACTAGAGAACATCTAGAAATGCCAGTTAAGCTGTAACAAACATCCTTTGTAATGCATACTTGAGTGTAAAAGAAAGTAAAAAGAAATTCCAAAGAATACAGATTGGAAAGCAGTGAGATGGGCTGGAGTTACTGAGAGCTGTATCTTCACTGAGACCTTCTGTGTATCTCAGGAAAACCCAGATTTAACAATCTTTAGACCCACACCAAGTATGTAGTTGGACCTGAGAACCTTGAATAAAGGTAAAACATTTAAAGAGCTACATCCTCAGTGAAAGAGTAGCAAAGAGAAAAAAAACAAACAAAACTTAACTATCTTGATCTGGGGTCTGAGTGATAAACAAGAGTGTCCCTAGAGAATTTTTAACCACAAGCTTGCCCTCATACAGGGTTAGGCTTAAAATTTACAATCCCTTTATGATCTAGAGACTTGAAACCAATAATATTAACATAAAATAGTGGAGGTTGGTAGTAATCTGGATCTCCAAGCAGAAGTAAACACAGATATTCTCTGTAGGGACTCACCTCTAATATAGGCAAAGTATAAAATAGAAGAGATTTATAAACCAAATTACACTAAAATTAAGAACTTCTGTTCATGGGAAGACACTATAATAGGGGTGAAAAGACAAGCCATATACTGAGAGGTGGGAGAAGATATTTACAACACAACCAAAATAGAACTAGTATCTGGGATATATAGACAACTACTCTGAATCAATAAAAGGACAAACAACTCATTAGAAAAAAATGAACAGAAGACTTAAATGGACACTTCTTCTCTTAACAAAAGAGGATCCACAAATACGTGAAAAAACGTTCAACTGCATTAGTAATCACAAAAATGCAAATTAAAGTTATACTGAGGTACCATTACACACCTGCTGGTTTGGCAAAAAATAGAAAATTTGACAATAATATGTGTTAGTGAGGATATGGAACAACCAAAATTTTCATCCTCTGCTAGTACAGTGTAAATTGCTACATTTATTTTGGCAAACCGTTTGGTATTATGTAAAGGTAAAGAGTTACATATCCCATGATCTAGCAATGCTATTTCTAGGTACAGATCCTTGAGAAATGCTTACACATGTTCACAAAGAGACACAAACAAGAATGTTATTAATAGCATTGAGCATTTTTTACAGATTGAAGGTCTGTGTCAACCCTGTGCTCTGCAAGTCTATCAGTGCCATTTTTCCAAAAGCATTTGCTCACTTTGTGTCTCTGTGTCACATTTTGATAATTCTTGTAATATTTCAAACTTTCAAGTTATTATATTAATTATATGAGATATTACATATTATTATATTTATTATTATATAATTAAATATATAATTATATATTATTATTCTATTTATTATCACAGATAATATGTTATCTGTGATTAGGGAATCTTTGATGTTACTATTGTAATTGTTCTGAGGCCCCACAGATCACACTCACATAAAACAGGGAACTTAATCGATAAAGGTTGTTTGTGTTCTGATTGCTACACAGATGGGTCATTCCTTTGTCTCTCTCCCTTTCCCTGGGCCTCCCTATTCCCTGAGACATAACAATATTGACATTTGGCTGACTAATAACCCTACAATGACCTCTAAGTGTTCAAGTGAAAGGAAGAGTCACATGTCTCTCACCTCAAATCAAAAGCTAGAAATGATTAAGCTTGGTGAGGAAGGCAGGTCAAAAGCCAAGATAGGCCAAAAGCTAGGCCTCTTGTGCCAGTTAGCCAAGTTGTGAATGCAAAGAATATGTTCTTGAAGGAAGTTAAAAGTGCTACTCCAATAAGCATGTGAATAGTAAGAAAGTGAAACAGCCTTATTGCTGATAATGGAGAAAGCTCTAGTGCTCTGGATAGAAGATCAAACCAGCTACAACGTTCCCTTAAGTCAAAGCCTAATCTAGAGCAAGGCCCTAATTCTCTTCCTATGAAGGCTTACAGAGGTGAGGAAGCTGCAGAAGAAAAGTTTGAATCTAGCCGAAGTTGATTCATGAGGTTTAAGGAACCATCTCCATAACATAAAATTCAAGGTGAAGTAGCAAGTGCTGATGTAGAAGATGCAGCAAGTTATCCACAAGATCTAGCTAAGATCAGTGGTGAAGGTGACTACACTAAACAACAGATTCTCAATGTAGATAAAACAGCCTTATATTGGAAGAAGATGCCATCTAGAACTTTCACAGCTAGAGAGGAGTAGTCAATGGCTGGCTTCTAAGCTTCAAAGGCCAGGCTGACTCTCTTGCTAAGGGCTAATGCAACTGATAACTTTAAGTTGAAGCCAATGCTCATTTACCATTCTGAAAATCCTAGGGCCCTTAAGATTTACATTAAATCTACTCTGCCTGTGTTCTATAAACAAAGCCTAGATGACAACACATCTGTTGACAACATGGTTTACTGAATATTTTAAGTCCACTGTTGAGACCTACTGCTCAGAAAAAGATTCCTTTCAAGATATCATTGACAATTCATCTGATCACTCAAGAACTCTGATCGAGATGTACAATGAGATTCATGCTGTTTTCATGCCTGCTAACATGACATCCATTCTGCAGCCCATGGATCAAGGAGTAATTTCAACTTTCAAGTCTTATCATTTAAGAAATACATTTTGTAAGGCTATAGCTGCCTTAGATAGTGATTCCTCTGATGGATCTGGGCAAAGTAGATTGAAAGCCTTCTGGAAAGGATTCACCATTCTAGATACCATTAAGAACATTCATGATTCGCGGGAAGAGGTCAAAATATCAACATACACAGGAGTTTGGAAGAAGTTGATTCCAACCTGCATGGATGACTTTGAGGGGTTCAAAACTTCAGTGGAGGAAGTACCTGCAGATGTGGTGGAAACAGCAAGAGAACTAGAATCGGAAGTGGAGCCTAAAGATGTGACTGAATTGCTGCAATCTCATGATGAAACTTTAATAGATGAAGAGTTGCTTGTTATGGATGAGGAAAAAAGTGGTTTCTTGAGATAAAATCTACTCCTGGTGAAGATGCTGTAAAGAGTGTTGATATGACAGCAAAGGATTTAGAATATTACATAAAATTAGTTGATAAAGCATTGGCAAGGTTTGAGAAGACTGACTCCAATTTTGAAAGAAGTTCTACTGTGGGTAAAATGCTATCAAACAGCATTGCATTCTAAAGAGAAATCATTCATGAAAGGAAGAGTCAATCGATGCAGAAAACTTCATTGTTGTCTTATTCTAAGAAACTGCCATAGCCACCCCAGCCTTCAGCAACCACCACCCTGATCAGCTGTCAACATCAAGGCAAGACTCTCCACTAGCAAAAAGATTACCACTCGCTGAAGGCTCAGATGATGGTTAGCATATTTTAGCAATAAAGTATTTTTTAACTAAGGTATGTGCATTTTTTAGACACCATGTTATTGCACATGTAATAGACTACAGTAATAACTTTTATATGCACTGGAAAACCAAAAATTTTGTGTTACTCACTTTACTGTGATATTCACTTTATTGTGGTGGTATGGAACCCAACCTGCAACATCTCCAAGGTATGTCTGTATATAACATTTTTTCACCAAAGAACATGAGCAGGAATGTTCTTAGCAACACTATTTATAATAGCTCCACACTGGTAATTACCTAAAAGTCTATCAACAGTAGAATGGAGAAATAAATTATGGTATATTTACACAATGGATACTATACAGCAACGAGGATGAATGGACCACAACTATATAGAACAATATGAATAAATTTCATAAATATAATGTTGACCAAAGAAGCCAACAACAAAAGAGTATATATTGCATGGCTGCATTTATATAAAATTCAAAAACAGGCAAAACTAATGTATAGTGTTGGAAGTCAGGATGGGGTCAACCTTGATGAGGGATAGTGACTTGAAGCAGGCATATGGGGAGCTTCTGGGATGCTGAAAATGTTTCTTGATTGGGGTGATGATTACACAGATGTGTTCATTTTGTAAAAAGTTATTGAGCTGTACACTTATGATTGTGCATTTTTCTGTATAAATGTTATTTCTGTAATGTGTTTTTTAAAAAGGATGGGTGGAGGGCCTGGATGATATTATGGTCGGTGATATTATGCCATTGACTGAGGAATCTTGACTGATCTTCCAGTTCTTTGCATATGACTTCCAGAAAACAAAAAAACCCAAAAAGGTAATAACTAGTAGAACAGAAGTTGGAAGTAAAACTTTCAACTGAAACATAGAGAAAGTGGGTGGAAGAAGTGATGTACAATGAAATACATTTCTTTGATTGAGTACTCTTTCTTCTTCTGCCTTGGTTCTCTATTAAAGTTTAATAATGTTGGGAGTAGTAATAAACTATGATGTTAGATAACAATGAATTTATTGATCACTTTCAAAGAAGAGATTATGGTGCTTTTACTCTGACTGCACCAATTCTCAGCTCCTTTAGGAATAGAGCCCACTATCCTGGAATGCTGAAATGGGCAATAAGAAAGAAAAACTCATTTTAGCTGTTCTTTTCCAAAGGTATCTTCCAACCCCTCCGTCAACATTGACCCAGACAACTACGTTGAAGTGAATGATTTCATCACTCAGATACCCTCTAAAGCGCAGATACAAGATATTACTATGGAGTTACACTGCCCACTGTGTAATGATTGGTTTCGTGATCCACTGATGCTAAGCTGTGGCCACAACTTCTGTCAGTCTTGTATTCAAAACTTTTGGAAACAGCAAGCAAAAGAAACATTCTGTCCTGAGTGTAAGATGCTATGTCAATACAGCAACTGTACATTTAACCTTGTACTGGAGAAGCTGGTAGAGAAGATTAAGAAGCTACCCCTACTCAAGGGCCATCCACAGTGCCCAGAGCATGGAGAGAACCTGAAACTGTTCAGTAAGCCAGATGGGAAACTGATATGCTTTCAATGCAAAGATGCTCGATTGTCTGTGGGGCAGTCTAAAGAATTCCTGCAGATCTCTGATGCTGTCCGTTTCTTCATGGTGGGTGAGCCCTGGGTCTTGAGCAATCTTGAGCAATTCCTTAGTAAGGCTGGGAAAAAATCTTTTGTTGGACTTCTTCTCTCTTCCAATACCACCCCTTTATTCAGATGATTACTAGAAAGCTCAGAGTGCTCAGAAAATACAACATATCTTGCAAAGTTCTTTTTCTACAGTTGCCAATTATAGGAAAGCAGTGAAGGAGCTCTGGTCTACTCCCTCAGTCAATCAAATATTTACCCAAACCCTGCCACAACAGCATTCTACTAGACACTGTACAGAATATGGACATATAAGATACTGCTTTTGTTATAAAAGTCTTGAAATTTAGTCAAGTTTAAAATGAATAAAACCACCAAAGCAATATAAGATAGTCTACTGTTGTGAGCTAAATTTTTGTCACATTTGTAATTCACAAACGTTTAGAATTTCAGAGGAGATTAGAGAAAACTGAAACAGTCAGGAGAGGCATGGTGAAAGAAAGTTTGAACTGGAAAATTATTTGAATTTGGATGGGCAGAAGGAAGAAATGAGTGTTTTAAGTGAGAACAATGCAAGTAAAAGTATAGATAGTGAGAACAGTGTAACTAGAGTAGAAAATATATAGAGCTCTGTTATCTTCTTCAAACCCCTGAAGTTAGCTAATAAGAGGATAAAACTAAGTTTTTCTGCTGCTTGTAATTTTCTTCACAATTTTTGGAAGAGACAGGAATTACGATACAGGGTAAAGGAGACTTTTGTAGCAAGAGCTTGCTTTTTTTCCCCCTGACACCCTGGGGCTTTGGGGGAGATGTCCCTTATGGCCCTTTATCTCTCAATTACCATGGGTTAATTCTATATGGTATTCCCAGGAGGAGCTTACCATCCATCAGGGTCAACTGGAGGCAACCCTGAAGGAACTTCAGTTCCTGAGGAACATGCAGAAAGATGCTATTGCTGCTCACAAGGTGAGGAGCAGGGTAGAGGGGTTATGAGATACAACCGGAATATACCCTCCTTGTAACTTCAGCTATGTGGGTGGAAAGGTACCTTTACATACCAGGCACCTTTGAACCAAGGTCTCTCAGGTTGCTGGCTTTTCTCATCTGATTTGACCTTTCCTAGCTTCCCTAAAACTAAATAAAACTATTGCTTATACTTTCAACTTCACAGGAGCTTAACGGTTAAGAGACTTGGCAAATCAGTTCCTAGGTTCGGGGAATAAACTGGGAGTTCTGTTTCTTCATTAATTATTCTATAGAGAGGTGTCTTCTCTGGCATTTGGCATCTGGAAGAAGAAATATGTACAATGAGGGAAAGAAGAAGGATAGATGGAAATGATGTCTCAAGAGGATCTTGTTCTTGTTGTAAGAGTTCCTAGTTCAGCTATTACAGTCAACATTCATTCATTCAACAAATATTTATTGAGTGGGTCAGGTATTATACTAGACACTATATTCCTACCATGGTGGGAGATAGATGTTAATTAAACAATCCCACCAATAACAATAAAACAACAACTGTGGTAACTACTATAAATGAAAATATAGGGTATATTAGAGCATATAAATGGAGAACCTAATCTAGACTGGGTGTTCTTTGAAGAAGCCACTTATTAAAAATTGAGAATTGAAAGGATAAGTGTTATCCTTAGCCAAGTGAACTGGGTGAGGTGAATATGAAGGAAATTGCCTGGAAAATGTTCTGTGAAGAGGAAAGAGCATATGGAAAATTTCTGAGACAGGAAGTTAGTTGCTATGTTAAACAGAGAGAAGGCCAATTAAGCTGGATCATAGTAAGCAAGATGAGACTGAAAAGGCAGATATGGGGCCAATCATGTAGGCCCTTGTAGATAATGTTAGGAATTTTGAACTTCATCCTGTGAATAATGAGAAGTCATTAAAGGGTTTAAATAGGGCATGGCTTCATCTCATTTTAAAAGCATCAGTCTGGTGGCTGTGTGGAGTATGGATTGGAGAAAGCCAATGACAAGGATAATGGTTAGCAGAGGGCTGTGGCAGTGATCCCAGAGAATGATGATGGCTTAGACTAGAAAGGCAGTAGAGATCAAAAGAAATAAATAGCTTCAGCATATGCTTTGGAAATAAAAATTACCTGCATGTGGTGATTGATTAGATGTGAGAGGTGAGTGATGATATCAAATAGACAGTTGGATATAGGAATCTGGAGCTCAGAAGTTGCTCTAGGATGAAAATAAGAAGTCAGCATATAGATTGTATTTAAAGTTGTGAGAGGAGAGGCTATTACCTAGAAAGAGAGTGTAGAATGAGAAGGGGAAAGAGCCCAGGGCAGAATATCAAATAATCTAATATTTAGAGCTTGGTTAGAGGAGACAGAACCAACAAATAAGACTGAGAGATAGTGGTGAAATAGGTAAAAGGAAAAATGGAAAAGTCTGACCTAGAGGACAGTGAGAGTTAAGACTATTTTAAGAGTGCAATTATAATGATTGACCATAGAATGTAAGCTGGATAATAGGGGACATGAAGAGAGAAAAGTTGATGAATGGAAATGAAGGGGTCAATGAACAGGAAGTTTCAATGAGACCCAATAATTGTTGCAATAGGGGTACCTGAGTAAGTGAGCATAAAAAGCAATTTTAGAGATGGTACAATTGCTGGGGATGATAAAATCCTCAATGTGACTAAAAGAACGAGTAGATAAAGGTAAAAATCACTAGAAATGATGATGAGGAACTGAGAAGCCAGGATGTCAGATGGCATACCCATGAGGATGTTGAGGTCACCTAAGAAAAGAGATGCCAGTGTAGCAGTTATCAATTTCAGTGCTTCAGACATTGCCCATCTCCTGCTTCTTCTATATTGTCCTGGCAGCAGGAATGGCATCTCCCCCAGTTCTGATTTCTTAAAAAAGGACAGTTCTTCCAGCCTCATATGGACCCAGTCTAACAGCATCACTTGGTAGATATTGGTTTGTACTTCTGGATAAAAGGGAATTATCATTCATTTAAAAATGTTTGATTAACCCCATGGTCTTATTTAATATGGCATTGGTTCCCACCTCAGTACTGCAATAGGAACCTAGGATGACTTTTGACTGTTTCGTGCTGAACTATTAAACTAGCTGGGAAAGATAGAGTAAGTCTCCCAAAGGGCTCCTTTTAGTACAGTTGAATGCTGATACTCAGCCATTTGCATGCATTTTCCTGTTATAGTATTTCCCAAGTTGTGTGAGTGTTAGTGGTGTGGGCCCCCATCCCCAAGTGTTAATCTCAGTAATTACCATGGTGATAATCATGGAGTTTTCCAGGAAAACAAGCTACATCTGCAGCAACACATCTCCTTGGAGTTTCTAAAGCTGCATCAGTTCCTGCACAGCAAAGAAAAGGACGCTTTAAATGAGCTCCGAGAAGAGGGGAAAGCCTTGAATGAGGAGATGGAGCTGAATCTGAGCCACATTCAAGAACAGTGCCTCCTAGCCAAGGAGATGTTGGTGAGCATCCAGGCACGGATGGAACAGCAGAACTCCTTCGACTTTCTCAAAGTGAGACTCCATACCAACATGACTATGGGTACAATAGAGGGGGAAAGAGGGTTGGAAAGGATGTAGAAGCAGATTTTCCCCTCCAGGAGGGTAAAAAAACTGCTGTAGTGCTTTTAAGATTCCTTGGGAGAAAAGCAGGAGGCTGCTTTTACCTTATACTCAGTTTTAAGCTTTACTTTCACACTCTTAGAAAAGAAGATAATAAAATGCCATTAAAACCAGCATGTTTTAATATTTCTCCATAAAGAAATATGAAGCTTTATTTCTCAAAAGTAAGAATGTTGCCACCTAAGTTGTATCTTCTACTGGCTCTCAGCAATCATAAATTGACCTGTTTGAAAAGCTATTGGTCAATTTCTGCTCTCTCAGGCTTCACCTCTAAAGTGGCATTGGTTACTACCTCAGTGCTCAGAAGCTTAATTAGCCAGAGTAAGGAAAAGTGGCCTTGGGGTTGGAATACCTATTGTGTTTTTCTCCTGAGACTATGTGGCAGTGTAGGTAAAAACAGCTTAACCTTAATTTCTTTCTTGTTCTCTGTAAAAGTGAACTCTAGAAAATCAGAGCAAAGTAAGCCAGTTTATCCTGGGATAGATGAAGGATGAAGATCAGAAAAGGCATATGGAGGATGAGAGGAGTTGGTGGCAATGGGATGGGGACCATCTGCATAGGAGCGCAGTTTTGACCATCAAATTCTGGTGGTGGCCTGTATGACCAAAGAAATTTCTGGAGCTGATGAACAGGCATCTAACCTTTCTATTTCTCCTTTCCTCTCCTAGGACATCACACCTCTCTTGGATAGGTAAGTGTTTCCGTGTGGTATTAATACCCTTCCTTCAGTCCCTGGAGGATGTCTAAGAATAAATGATTTATGTCCCCTGCAGCTTGGAGCAAGGAATGAGGGTGCTGACACCCAGAGAGCTTATCTCCAGAAAGCTGAACCCAGGCCTGTTCAGAGGTCCCATCCAGTATATGATGTGGAGGGAAATGCAGTCCACTCTCTCTCCAGGTATCAGTGGATAGTAGTTATTTGTTCCTGGGGCTCTCACTTTATATTTCATCTGTGGGACGTCTTCTGTGGCCCTAAATAGTACGTTAGCGTCTGGACAGAGGGAGGGGTGAAGTCTGGCCAAAAGAAGGCTAGTTGGTACGACTGAATTTCTTCTCTTACCGTCATCTAAGAATTTATGACTTTGTACTGGTAAACAGAGTCTGATGTCCGAATTACTTCTCAGCCTACGATTTTGTTGGATTGTTCTATCAAATGTGACAACCAATATTTTAATGTTTTTCTAAAACAGTTATGTAAGTCCCTAAGGCATCTCTGCCCTGGAGGAGGAGGTTACTGTACATACTCATCATGTATATGAATACAGTTCCTCTTGTGCTTGATGTTCGTAACATGGAGTATCTCATCTTAGGAGACTGTTTAGAGATCTTAAGTGCTTCAAAAGAAAACCAATTATTGCAATAGATGTGCCTAATAAGAACATTAAGTTTTTGTCATTCTGCAGATACCAAAAAACTGAGCAGGACAAAAGAACACAAATGACATTTCAAGAACATAAAATAAAGTTCTAAATAAAAATCGTTACAGAAATAAAGCTCTAAATAAAGTTTTTTTCTGGACTTCATATAGACTCATTATTATTTGTAGTTACTGATTTAATGAAAATCACAATTCTATCCTTGTTAATTTTTCCAGGTAACTGACCCTGAAAAAAATCAGTACTGAGGTATAATTAACACAGAATAAAATTCACCAATTGTAAAGTACAACTTGATGAGTTTGACAAATGTATACACTTATGTAAACATCTCCAAAATCAAGATATAGAAAATTTCTGTCATCCCAGCAAGTTCCCGCATACCCCTTTGCAGTCAATCCTTTTCTTCTAGCCTCAGCCACTGACACTCACTGATCTACTTTATTTCACTTTAGTTGTCTTTTCTAAAATCTCATATAAGTGGAACCATACATTATGTAGTCTTTTCTGTTTGGCTTTTTTCACTTAGCAAAATGCTTTTTGAGATTCACCTATGTTGTTGCATGTATCAATCACTGTATTTTATGGATACATCACAATTTGCTTAGTCATTCACCAACTGATGGACATTTGGGTAGTTTCTAGTTTATGGCTAGTATGAATAACCTTGCCTGAACATTTGTTTACAAATCTTTGTGTTTTAATTTCTTTAGGGTAAATATCTAGTGATGGGATTGCTAGGTTGTATGTTAGGTATATGCTTAACTATAAGAAACTATCACATTTTTTTCTTAAGTGGTGGTACCATCTTAATTGCCACCTCCAGTGGATGAGAGTCCTGGTTTCTCCAAATCCTTGCTAAAACTTGATAATGTCGATCTTTTTGATTTTTTTTAACTCCATCAAAAAAGATACTTTATTGAAGTTCCCAAAACAAATTTGAGAAGTTATGCTGGGTTTAAATTGAAAAAGGCCAAGTTAAAATATGGAAATAAAGTTTTCATTTGGTGGAAGCTGAAACTAATGTATACATTCTAATCAAAGATCTATCCCATGTGACATTTTTCAAGTTTTTAAGAGTCTACCAGGCCAAACCCTTCATTGCCTTTACTGCTTTTGCTTTGCTTTCCCCCTTTTCTTTCTTTCGTTTTGCCTTCAGCTTCCCCCCCCCCCTTTGGCCTCTGGTTCATCCATATGGAGTACTGTCCACGCTGATCTAGAAGATTCTTTTTGTTTCTCTTAATATCAATCTCCATTTTTATGTCATTTTGTTCATCTTTCACTACATATTGGGTTTTCTCTTGATAATGTTTGGATACCACCACAGTTTTATTTTACCTTATTTTTTTGAAAGATATATTTCCTCATATAGAATTCTGGGTTAATGGACTTCTTTTCACTAATATAAAAAGTCACTCCATTGTTTTCTCACTTGTATAGTTTCTGATGAGATGTCTATTATCATTTTTATATTCATTTCTCTGTATGTACTACCTCTTTTCTCCTTGTAAGATTTACTTTTTTTGTCACTTGTTTCCACCAGTTTGATTATGCTGGGTCTTGGTGTGTTTTCTTTTTATTTATTTAGTTTGTGGTTCATTGAGTTTCTTCGCTCAATGGGTTTATTGTTTTCACCAAGTTTGTGAAAATGTCAGCTATTATTTCTTCAAGAGTTTTTTTACCTATCCACCTTTTCTTCTCTCCTTCTGGAACTCTAATTTTACATATGTTAGACCACCTAAAATTGTCTCACTTGTCATTGATGTTCAGCATTTTTTAGCCTTTTTTCTTTCTGTGCTTCATTCTGAATAGCTTCTATTGCTATTCAAGTTCTCTCATCTTTTCATCTGCACTGTCTAATCTTCTGTTAATCCTGTACAAGATGTTTTTCATTTCAGATACATTTCATTTCTTCAAAAAGTTGGGTCTTTTTATATCTTCAGTTTCTCTCCTTACCATGTTCTTGTTTCATCTACATTCTCATGCAAATGGAAGATATATATAATAGCTGTTTTAATGTCTTTGTCTGCTAATTCCACCACTATTGTAATTTCTAACATGTTGTTATTGCTTGAGTTTTCTTGAGACTGTAGGTCATATTTTCCTGCTGCTTTGCATGGCTGGTATTTTTTAAAATTTTTAATTGACTTAATTTTTTTAGAATACTTTTAGATTTACAGAAAAATTGAAAAGATAGTACAGAGAGTTCTTGTATACCTCATTCCTAGTTTATATTATTATTATCTTATATTTAGTGTGATACATGATTTATAATTAATGAATCAATACTAATACATTACTATTAACTAAAGTCAATAGTTTCTTTAGATTTCCTTGTTTTTTTACCTAATGTCATTTTTCTATTCCAGGATCCCATCTAAGGTTCCACATTACATTTAGTTGTCATGTTTCTTTAAGCTCTTCTTGGCTGTGACAGTTTCTCAGACTTTCCTTGTTTTTTGATGACTTTGACAGTTTTGAGGAATACTGGTCATGTATTTTGTAGGATGCCACATTATTGCAATTTGTTTGATGATTTTCTCATGATAAGACCAGCGTTATGAGTTATTGAGAGGAAGACCACAGAGTTAAAGTGCCATTTTCATCACATCATATCAAGCATACATACTGTCAACATAATTTACGACTGTTGATGTTGGCTTTCATCACCTAGCTGAGGTAGTGTTTGTCAAGTTTCTCCACTGTAAGGTTATTCCCCCCTCCCTTTTCCATACTGTATACTTTGGAAGCAAGTTACTATGTGCAGCCCACACTTAAGGAGTGGGTAGTTATGCTCCCTCCTCCTTGAGGGTGGAGTATCTACATAAATTATTTGGAATTCTGCATGGGAGATTTGTCTCTTCTGGCTGCCAAACATGATCAGTTTTACACTGCTATTTGCTGAATTTTGTTGTAATCCTTTAAGCTCTATGGATTTAACTTTAGCATTTAGTGAAGTTATTTGAAATAACTTTGTTCCTTTTGACACTCTAAGCTTTGCTGAGCCTTTAAGCTTTGTTAGAGTGGTTCAAGAGCAGCCTTTAATCTAGGGTTAACTTCGCCAATTTTCTAAGGTATTAACCTTCTGAGTACTCTGTCTGATGTTCTACATACTATAACATTTTTCCATTCTGGCTGACAGGATTGAAAACTATTCCCCGTCTTGTGTGAGCTCTAGAAATTATTAGGCCTACTGCTTTCTGGAGATTTTCTCTCTGGACTTAATGAGTTTCACTGCACGCATGTGGCAATATTCAGCCACAGCCTTGAGGAAATCCCTTTGTAGATGTTTGAAAGTCTATGTACAGCTCCCTCCTCTGTGTTACTCTACCCTGCAAATTCTAGCTGTCTCAGGATCACAGTGTTTTTCTTCTTGTATTCTTTGCCTGTAAAATCAAATTTCACTTTTAGCAATCATTTAAAGCACAAACTGATTTTTTTCTTTTTGGTATAATTTTACATTTAAGAAAATCAAATGGGATTTATTTAATAGATGGCTATTTTAATAATAATGCACCATGGTCAAACCTTGGTAAAATATACTTTATATTCCTTATTTCTAGGCCTTTGCTTATTCTGAAGATTCATATTTTCTTCTTTCCTGCCTTATAAATGAGGCTGTTGCTTTTGGATAGGGGCTGATACTTTTTCTGTAAAGGGTCAGACAGTAAATATTTTAGGCTTTGTGGGCTGTTTGGTCTTTGTTGAAAGTACTTAACTATGCCACTGCAGTGAAAAAGCAACCATGGACAATATGGCTATTCATGTATTCCAGTGTAGGGAATTGTTTAACTTAAAATATTTTAATATATTTCCTTTAGTTTTGTGTGTATTAGTAAAATATCACCAAAGTTCACTCATTCATTCAACACACTCTTCTAGAGGGCCTACTACATGCTAAGCATTAAGTTGGGCTCCAAGGATATGGAAATAAAAGACATAGTTTCTGCTCCTCAGGAAAGGCTAGAAGACCAAGTTAGAGTCTGTAGCAACCCTCTAGGTGAAAAATTATTAAGATGTAAGCCAGAGGCATGGGAATGGGAATGGAAAATAAAGAATAGATTCTGGAGGCAGAATTCCTGGAGCTGAAATATACAGGACAGTAACTGGTGGTAAGGGATAGAGAAAGGTGATGTCAAGGATGGAAATACAGGAGATGCAGATTTTGGAGGGTGCTGATGAGTTCAGTTTTGGCCATGTTGTGTTGACCTACACGACAACTAAGTGAATATATTCAAATGGGTAATTATTCTAACTGGAGCTTAGGAGGGAGGCCAGGGCTGGAATAATCAATATAGAGTCGGGGTAGCTGAAGCTATTCATGTAAATGAGATTTCCTAAGGAAACTGAGAACATACAGTCAAAGAGAGCATGTTATAGAGAATAACAACAGATGAAGGTCAATGAAGCCTCAGAAGAGATGGAGGAATTCTGGCAACAGAAATAAAAGAAAAACCAGGAAATGAAGTCCACATGGAATCTAAAACAAAGAGACTGTCAAAGAGAAGGGAATGGTCATTCACGCCAAATGCGAAGATCAATTTAGAAAATGACTGGTAAAGAGATATTTTAAACAACAACTGGTGACTTTGGCCTTGCCAATTTCAAAAGAGTGGAATGAGTAGAAGTTATTGTGTAGGGTTCAGGAGTAATTTGGAATGAGGCAGTAATGAAGTGAATAGATCACTCATTTGAGAAGTTTCACTAAGAAGGGAAGATGTATGAATGGAAAACATGCTGAAGGGAAGCAGCCTGTAGAAAGGCAGAAATCAACAGTATAAGAAAGGGAATAATTGGTGGAAGTAGGGAAGAGTGAGAGCTACAGCAGAGAGAGGTATTGACTTTCCACAGTTTCCTCTGAAACTGGAGAGGAGATAAAGATGGTAGAAGTGAACAATTCTGTGGGGTGGGGTTTGCAGTATGAGTGGGAAGAATTGAGGGATTCCTATAAGATGTACTGTAGCTTCTTTGTGAAACAGGAGATGAAGTCTTCTGCCTGGGAGTGAGGAGGGAAGTGGTGGAATAGGGGTTTGAGGTGGGAGTTGAAGGTTTGAAATTGCTGTTGTGAGGAATTGGAGAGGATTTGATTGGGGAAATATAAGAGTTCTGGGCAGTGCTGATGGCCAAGTATAGAGTGGAAATAATGAATTTGTAGTGGTACCTGTAGGCACAATTTTGTGATTTTCCTCCTGCAGTGGTCAGGAATTGGGGTGTTAATTTGAATAGTTGAATAAATCCAAGGTTGGAGAGTTGCATGGCAGATGCTGCAGAAATAGCGTAAGAGGATATAAGTGTTGAGGCTATTGGCAACAAAGCTATCACTGCTAACTGTTTAGGGAAGGATTTTAAGCCAGGAAGCAAAGAGAGATAATAAAGAGAGATAGGGGACTTGAGATGTTAATGAAGTCAAGTAATGGTTGTAGGGAGAGATGAGGGTGAGAAAGCTCAAAAAATAAAGAGTATGGCATATCTGAATTGAAGATTTTAGAGAATGAATAGTTCCTGATGACTACAAGATCCAGAATATAGTCATTGATATGGACAGCTTAGATGTAATGGAGTCAAAAGTCACCAGCAGTAAAGTCAAGGACATGCAAGAATAGAAGAGTAGCTATATCTAAAAGATAGTAAAATCACTTGAGATGATGGGCTGGATTTGGGGTAGAGAAGTAAGGTTAACCCAAAGTGCAGGGGGTATAACCAGGAACTTTGTACATAATAGCATCAAATAGAGATAGAGGGAAATATGAAATGGAATGACAAGAGCCTCAAATGAAGAGTGATTTTTTTACATGAGGATGAGGAGTAGAGTATGCGTCTGGAAGTAGCAGTGGTGGCAACCTGATCTCTGGCATCTGAATTTAGAAAATGAGTAGCCTCATGAACTTCTGGAAGCTGTTTTTTAGTTAGTTTGTTTGTTTTTTGGAAGAACCAGCCAGATTTATGTTAAATTAAGGAGGTGATGAGAGAATTCTGTAAACTGAGGATGCAGGAGAGATAATTAGGGAGGTAGTTCTAAAGGGCAGAGTGGAAAGGGTTGGGTGGGAACAGTGGAAGGATGAGTGAAGGCAGAGGAGGTAAAGAACAGAAGGGTGGGGATAAAAGTACAGTAGAGAATAAATCATTAGAGGAGTCTACATTCTGGGCGTTTATGCCAAGGATAACAGGAATATGAAGCATGGTGAAATTAATTAGTGTCAAGGTTTCAAATGGAACTCTAATTGAAGTTCATTTATTTGTTTAACAAATAGTTACTTGAATACCTAGGAACAGTTCCAAATTTTGAAGATATATGAGGAAACAAAACAGATATGGTCCCTGCCCTTCTAGAGACTACACTCCAACGGAAGAGACAATGAACAAGTAAATAATTTCACATAGTGATAACTATTGTGAAGAAAACAAAGCATTGTATACTCAGTAAATAATTATTCATGAGAGAAAACAAAGCAAGATAAGAGTACAAACAGTGATAGACAGATGAACATGCTATTTTAGATAGAATGGCCAGAGAAAACCTCTCTGAGCAAACAGTCCCCTCTCCCTATGTTTTACTGTGGACATTTCTAAACATACTGAAAAGTTTAAAGACTTTTACAATGAACACTCCTACACCTACCTAGATTCTATCATTAACATTTTATTGAACTTGCATGAATAAAGGCCTGAATGATGTGAAGGAGTGAACATATGGGGAAAGAGTTTAGGGACAAGGTTAGAAAGTGTAAAGTCTCTGAAGTAGGAATGAGCTTAGTATGTTCAAGGAAGAGCCAAAAGGCAAAGGTGGTTGGACCAAACTAAATGGGGCGAAGGGGTGGTAAGTGGTGGGAAATGAGGTCAGAGAAGTGGGTAAATCATGTATGTCTTGTTTGCTCTGTAAGGACTCTGGACTTTACCTTGGGTGATGGGAAGCATAAGAGCATTGTGAGTAGGAGAACTGGATGATCTCATTCGTGTTATGGGCAGAATAGGCTGAAAAAAGGCAAGAGTGGAAACAGAACAGTTAAAAAGCTATTGCAGTAGTTCCAAGCCAGTGGTATTTGTGGAAGTTATCTGTCTATATATATTCTGAGTAGGCTCAGAATATATTTTAAATGTGGAGCTGACAGAACTTACTGTTGGATTGAACATGGCATAAGAAGAAAGGGGATGCAAGGCTGACTCCCAGGAATCCTCAAAGCCAGGGCCAGCTGAGCTAGCTGGAGCTGTCAGAGGTTTGGTGATGAGAGCAGACTGCGGTTCTTAAAAGGTTGGCAGGAATTCTTTATGATACCTCCAAAGAAATCCTAGTTCTCACACTGGAAAAAGTAACAACCCAAAGGGGATGAGGATCTGTGTGAGAGAGAAGATTCAGCCTATATGGGAAATTTTCAGGATTCTTCGAAGCCTCTTGTTAGAAAGAAAAAATCCTTGGGATGATGGAAAAGATTCAGGCTTTTCTGAGAAGAGAGAGATAGACTGGATTGATCTTGCTTCCAAGTATAAGTAAATCCATTAACAACAAATGTATGCATATTTGTATCTGTGTCCATGATGTGAACACACAATAGTTTTTGTGTTTCCTGTATCAAGTTTTGTGCCAAGGTTCAATGATCTCACATCTAGAATTTGTCACCTTCTTGCTGATATGCTTCCAATCTCTCTTCATTTAGAAATTCTTTTTTATACTGCTGCCCATTGATTTGTCTAAACCAATACTTGTCAAATTACCTGTGATAAAGGACCAGTTTTTAAAAGTGATATGTTTGTAGAATATGATATAAATTAATTACTTGAAAAAGTGGCATTAAAATAACAAAGATTACAAAGTGCAAGCCCAGTTTTTTAACAAAATCAACTGACAAAATTACTCTGTCAGAATTCTATGAAAGTTTCTAAGAGCTTACTCTCAATTCTGTACTATCCTGTCACAGACTGGCAATTACACAGTTTGTGAACCACATTCTGATTATCAGTGGCATCAACCATTCCAGACCTCAAAAGTTCCAGGGTCTATTAAACCAAATGTAAACTTATCACCATTGTCCTCTAAATTCTGTGCCAGTTAGCTCAGTCTCACCTGCTTCTAACGGGCAAGCCCTTATCTTCTCTCTCATGCAAGCTACTGTTTTTAACTCATTCCTTTTTTGCCTTTTTTTACCCAAAGCATCCTGATACATCTCATAGATGTTACATCAAAACTAAAATGCTTATTGCCCTTAGAAAGCTTTCCTAGGACCCACTTACCTAATCTTTACCCTTTCAGCATTTGTATTTTCTCATATTTATTAGTACAGATTTATCTTATTTGCATTTTTATTAGAGTATAATAGTTGCTTCAGAGTAAAGTCTGATTTTTACCACAAATATAAAAATGTCTAGAATATAGACACATGGATATCAAAACAATATAAAGTATATAAGTAATTACCTGCCTGTCTAAGAGTATATGGCATGGGGAGATAAAGCACTGGTGTCTATGTAAATACTATCTATGGGAACCTGCATTCATCCCTTTTCCCCCGTGCCCTGCTTTCTCTTATTTTCTTACTAGGCCTGTCTCCATTAACTCTGGACCCTAAAACTGCTCACCCAAATCTAGTGCTCTCCAAAAACCGAACAAGTGTATGGCATGGTGACATTAAGCAGGTAATGCCTGATGATCCAGAGAGGTTTGACTCAAGTGTGGCTGTGCTGGGCTCAAAAGGCTTCACATCTGGAAGGTGGTACTGGGAAGTAGAAGTAGCAAAGAAGACAAAATGGACAGTTGGAGTCGTCAGAGAATCCATCCTTCGGAAGGGCAGCTGTCCTCTAACTCCTGAGCAAGGATTCTGGCTTTTAAGACTACGGAACCAAACTGATCTAAAGGCTCTGGATTTGCCTTCCTGTAGTCTGAAACTGACTAACAACCTCAACAAGGTGGGCATATACCTGGATTATGAGGGAGGGCAGGTATCCTTCTACAATGCTAAAACTATGACCCACATTTACACCTTCAGTAGCACCTTCATGGAGAAACTTTATCCCTACTTCTGCCCTTGCCTTAATGATGGTGGAGAGAATAAAGAACCATTGCATATCTTACATCCACAGTAATTTGTCATACTATTGTAGAAATTCAGAGCATTATTAAAGAGGTATTGAAATAGTTTACCAGTCTCACTGGTTTCTCTTCCCAAGTTATGGGGAACTCTGGAATAATGAAAAGAGGATTCACAAATTGAATTCTGTTCTCACTGTTCTAAGTGGATTTCACTGGAGCTTTTCAAGATGTCATTCTAACTCTCTGGGGTCAACTATGACACAGGAGCCATTCTCATGAGCATGATCATCATCCTATCGTAACTGGAGCAAAATGCAACTTGAGTTTGTGATGCTCAGGAACCCTTTTCAAACGTGCTCAGAAATTCTATCATACTGTCCTTATTCTCCAACATAATGACTCAATAGATTAATTTTTAGATGTGTGCTCTTCTTCCTATTTAATTATCTTTTAATATACATTTTGCAACACATTTATTTTCTGGAACTTGTTACTGTAATTAAAAAAAAAAAACTGTTCCAGAGATTTAAAGAATAAAATGTTCTGGGCTAGTTTATAATCTCGTCTTGAATTCTCTCAAGATACTTTTTAGTCCAGCGAATCTCTGACTCTTTCTCAGTCCCTTTTTCTTGCTTTACCTACCTATGGAGCACTTGTTTTTCTGTATTCAAATACATTTAAGTATTTCCATTTACTTTTGACTATATCCTTTTAGTCATTCCTGCCTATAATTTAAATACCCGTATATTTCATCTTGTCCTCTCCAATATATTCATCCTCTAGCTTGTTCCTTCTTTCTAAGCCTAAACTTCTTAGGCTTATTGATCTCAGCAGTACCCTTGATGAACCATCCCTATTTCCTTTCCTTTGGAAGTCCCATCTAACTGGGCTTCATGCTCTATATCTGACAGGTTTTTTGGGAAAGATGGGGGGCAGGGGGGCAGTACTTAGGACCTGCAGCATGGCCCTCTAAACTTACAATTAGCACAGCTCTTTGGGCAGGATAAAAGCCCTCTATCCTATCTGTCATAGTGGGAAGGATACATACAACTACAGGTAATATTCGTATAGTGTTGGTATATACAATATACATACATTTATAGCTGCTGATTTGGGCAAACAGCCATGACATGTTATGGCTACATTTAAGAAATTACCTTTTTTTAAAAAAAATGAATTCATTTTAACTGGAATGTAATAAGGACCTATTTTGTGCCTGGAGCCTTGCTAGATGTTTCGAAGGATATAAAAGAAGCATAAAAAGAAAAAGAAAGGTTCATCTAGGGGGATATAAAAGAAATTCGGGTGCCTGGACCCCACCTAAGACCAATTAAATAAAAATCTCTAGCAGATGGGGCCTAGGCATTCATAGTTTGTAAAAGCTTACTAACGTGTGGCTAGGGTAGGGAACCACTGAACTAAAGGAACATGATTTCTCTCCTTTTATAATCTTTAAAAAAAATTCAAACGTAGAGGAAAAATTATATTTATATGATAAACTCCCATATACTCTCCACCTACATTACCAATTATTAACATTTTGCTACATTTTCTTAGTCTCTCTCCCCCACATCCACCCCATATGATTTTGTGTGTGAGTATAATTATTACTAATGTTATTTTTGCTGAACTACTTTAGATTAAGTTGCAGGCATTATAATTCTTATTCCTAAATACATCAGCAAGTATCTTCTAAGAACCAAGGTATTCTCTTACATAATCACAGCACTAAACTATCAAATTCAGAAAATTTAACATCAACACAATACTACTTACTAGCTAATATATAGTCCATATAAATAAGTAAATAATTCTAATGGTGGGATTTTAGGCACTGTAAAGTTTCAAGTAATGTAACAAAGAATTTGGGAGAAAGAAGAGGGTCTAGCTAAGTCATATACAGAATTCTAGATAATTGATATCTAAAGTCTGTCCTTGGGGACAGACAAGTGCTACAGAGTTCAAAGAAAGGGGAGGTCAATATTCATCAGAATAGGAGAAAATTCTAAGGAAAAGATTGATTAAGTTGGACATAATAAAAGATGAGTAGCAATGAATATAAATTCTAATCTAGATTTGGAAAATATACTTCTTAAAAATGAATGTTTTGTAGTGATGGTTGCATAGCTATATATATATACTAGAAATAAATGGACTGTAAACTTATAATGGGCAAATTTTTGAGATGTAAATTATACCACAATAAAGCTGTGTTTAAAAAAAGGGAAAGAAAAAATGAATGTTTTATTCAGATCACCAAGGGAATTAGAACAGGCCACAGGTGTATACATATTTTCCACTATCTGTAGGAGTCAACCTTAATACCTTTTCTGATATACTACCTCAGCTCTCCAGTAGTTGTCTTAACACAGATGACACAAATTTTCCCACAGTTTTCCCAGATAACTGGTTATTTTTATAATTGGTTATTCTATACTGAGTAATTTGAACAATCCCTCTACTTGGAACTCAGACTATAATTAAAGGCAGGAATTCGGGACTTCCCTGGTGGCGTGGTGGTTAAGAATCCGCCTGCCAATGCAGGGGACATGGGTCCGATCCCTGGTCCAGGAAGATCCCACATGCCGCGGAACAACTGAGCCTGTGCACCACAACTACTGAGCCTGCGCTCTAGAGCCCGTGAACCACAAGCCCCCGCTCGCCGCAACTAGAGAAAGCCCACGCGCAGCAAAGAAGACCCAACGCAGCCGTAAATAAATAAATAAATTAAATAACATTTAAAAAAAGGCAGGAATTCTTCTAATGAGTATGAATTATGAAACACCAATATGGGATTTCCCTGCTAGAAATAGACTCTGAATAGTGTTCACTAAGAAGCATGACTGGGGCTATCTTATATACTGTTTTCTCTCAGGCCACAGGAGATGAGGCTGATAGTAACCAAAAAATGAAGTAGGGCTTCCCTGGTGGTGCAGTGGTTGAGAATCTGCCTGCCAATGCAGGGGACACGGGTTCGAGCCCTGGTCTGGGAAGATCCCACATGCCGCGGAGCAACTGGGCCCCTGAGCCATAACTACTGAGCCTGCACGTCTGGAGGTTGTGCTCCACAACGAGAGAGGCCGCGACAGTGCGAGGCCCGCGCACCGCGATGAAGAGTGGCCCCCGCTCGCCGCAGCTAGAGAAAGCCCTTGCACAGAAACGAAGACCCAACACAGCCAAATAAGTAAGTAAATAAATAGCATCCCCTTAAAAAAAAAAAAAAATGAAGTAGAGGATATAGAGGCCCCAGTCAGTGTGTTGGGATTCACTGCGGTGAGAACCTCAAAAGGAAAATGCCTTGTAAAATACATTCAGAAGCATGTATGCAATGTATATGTGCAGTTTGGAGAATAATACGAAGAAACAAACACTCATTAATTCACCATCTAGCTTTGGCAATAGAACAGTATCAAAACCTTTGAAGGCCCCTGTGTATCTCTCCCAGCCCTGAGGTAATCACTATTCTACATTTTGTGTCTGGATTTTTCTTTTTTGCAAATAATTCATAGGTATGTTTTTCCAACAAATGTATTGTTTAGTTTTTTCTATTCTACATATGTACGTATTCCTAGAAAGTATAGTTTCATTATGTCTGTTCTTTCAACTTTAAATGAATGGAATCATGTTGTACGCCTTCCTTCGCTTTTTTAAAATTCAAACTTAAAAAAAAATAAAAAATAAAAAAAATAAAATAAATATATAAATAAAATTCAAACTTATGTTGTATTCCAGTGTATGAAAATTCAACAATTTAAACATCCAAACTACTGTTAATAGGTAAGCAGTTGTTTCTAGTTGTTTTATTTTTTTAATTGTTGCTGTTGCTATTGATAAAAGCAACAATGTTGCCATAAACATTATTGGATATGTGACCTGGTAAATGGGAGCAAGAATTCTCTAGGTTTACACCTGATAAGCACTGGTACACAGGGTATGCACATCTTCAAGTAAGTAATGCTGAACAGTTGGTCAACTCTATTGTGCCAATTTACACTGCCACCAGCAGTGGGAGTTCCCATTAATCTATGTCTTTGCCAAGTCAGTTTTTATCAGTAAGGTGGGTACACATAATGGTATCTCCTGGTTTTAGTTTGCATTTCCCTAATTACCACTGTGGTTGAGCATCTTTTCATAATTTTATTAACCATTTAAGTTTCCTCTTCTGTGAAATGCCTATACAGATGTTTGCCCAATTTTGCATCAGATTGTCTCTTATTGATTCATAGGGTTACTTATATGTTCTGGATACCAATCCTTTGTTGGTTATTTGCACTGCAAATATCTTCTCCTATGGCTTAATACTTGTGTCTCATTTACAAAAAAATCCTTCTCAGAGGTCAGAGAGATATTCTCCTGTGTTTTATTCTACATGTTTTAAAGTTCTGCCTTTTATATTTCAATGCTTAATTGTTCAATCAACTAAAAGTAACAAGTATAAATTTGCATGCACCTAACAACATAATTTCAATGTAGATAAAGCAGTAATTAACAATAAATTAATAAATCTACAAACAACTTAGGAGATTTTTAACATGCCTCTCTCGGTAATTGATAGAAGAATCAGACAATATGATTAACAAACTTGACTCAATGAACATATGTTAGAACACTGTACCAAACACCTGAGAACATCCAACAGCTGCAGGGCATTCTTTGTAAACACACACAGAACACTGACCATATACTTCAGTCAGAAGGAAAATTTCAACAAATTTAAAAGGATTATAACCACACAAGCTATATTCTTTGACCTTAATTCATTTAAAGCAGACATCGATAACAAAATAACTAATCACATGTATTTGGAAATTTTAAAATATTTTAAATAACCCATGGATCAAAAAAACTCCTATTGGAAATCTGAAAATATTTTGAATTGAATGATAATGAAAAATGACATCTGAAAAACTGGCACACAGTTTAAAGGGAATCGGTAAGTCTCATATGCGCATATTAGAAAAACAAAGGATGAAAATCAGTCATCTCTTTCAAGAAATTAGAAAAAGAACAGCAATTTAAAGCCAAAAAAAAAAAGTAAAAGGAAATTATAAGGGCAGAAATTAAGGATATACAAAAGAAATATATGAGAGTATCAAAAATGTCAGAAGTTTGTTCTTTGAAAAAGTCTAATAAAAATGACAAACTTCTGGTGAGACTAAGAAATGAAAAGAAGCCACTAACATCAGTAATTAATATCAGAAATGGAAAAGGAACCATTGCCACAGAGCCTGCAGACATTACAAAATATTATAAAAGGTTTTATGGTCAACTTTATATAAATATTTTTGAAATTTTAGATTAAATGGACCCAACACCAGAAAAATATAGCTTATCAAAACTGATGTAAGGTGGGGGGGTGGGGAAACTATAAAGAAAACATAATTTGAACACTGGTGATATATGACTATATTGAAGAATTGTTATTTTTTAAGTTTTTTTTTTTTTTTGCCTGCACCATGCGGCATGTGGGATGTACCATGTGGGATCTTAGTTCCCGGAACAGGGATAGAAATCCTGTTCCCTGCAGTGGAATTGCGGAGTGTTAACCACTGGACCGCCAGGGAAGTCCAATGATATTGTTTTTTAAGAAGTCTTCATCTTTTAGAGATTCCAGCTGAAACATTTATAGATGAAGTGATAAAATGAGTTTTGCTTCAAAACAATAACACAGCACAACAACTTTGTTAATACTTAGGGTTTAAATCTCACAAGCACGACTGACCTGCCTCCTCCACCGAGTCAGGGGAAGCCGAGGAGCCTCCTCACAATACCACGAGCTGGTCCACACAGGCTGCCAGCGCCGGGAACCTTCTTCCTTGTGCCTCAGGCTTTCCCCGCCCATTACTCTGAGAACCAATCATGGAGCTGGCTTCGGACGTCCGACCAATCAGTGATCTCGGCTCCTGGCCCCCTCCCCCACGTCCTCGCTTGTGAGGCGTGTGAGGCGGCGCCATGTTTCAAGGGCAGCGGGGTTGGTTTTGCCGCAGCGTCAGCCGCAACCTGAGGCAGTTCTGGGGTAGGAAGCTGGGCAGAAGCGGGTGGGTGAGGTGGGGAGGGGAGCACCCCCTCCTCCCTCTGGTACGTTGGCCGCAGGACACTTGATGGGCTTACCCTGTGCTCTTGCCTCCACAGTGGACGAAGGGGGGACCATCAGTGACCCGAGGGCCGCCGACTTCTTGTTCAGCTGCGATGCCTCACACCCAGACACGCTGAGGTACCTGAAGCCCACCTGGCAGTACCTTTTGGGTCATGAGGAGCCAGGAGTTGGAGATAGACGTTGCAGTCCACTAATAAATATTGATAATAGGAAGATACTGGAAACGAGCAAGTTTTCAGCCCAGTCCTAGATGTGCGGGGAGGAAGTAGGGGCGGGAATAGCTAACCCTTCTCCTCTCTTTTCTGCCGCAATGGCATGGCCTCCTACCTGGTCCTCAAATCTTTTCCCGAGTTCCAGTGGTGTGTTTCCATTTGACTCTCCCACATCCCCGTGGCGCCTTGAAGGACCCTCATATTCAACATGTTTAAACCAAATCTCCTGATTGCCTCTCATACCTGTACCAGCTGCTGTGTTCTTAAACTTAAAACCTTGGTAGTTTCTTTTGAATAATAACCCCTACCCCCATTAATCCATTAATTAATCCAATTAATCCATGACCAAACACCATGGATTGTGCCCCTGTAAATGTTCTTTGTTCTTCCTGCCACTGTCTTAGTATACACAGTAAATTACCTCTTGCCCCCAAATCACAGTAGTCTATCTGAGAGGTTGCTCTGCCTCCAATCTGTCCACCTGTGATCCCCCTTCACATTGCGGTCCGATTATGTTTACAAAACAGACGTCTGATCACCGTCCTGGCTGATCCCCTTCTCACCCCTTCACTCCCCCGCCCCCAGTCTCCTGATAACCTACCGATAATTCTCTTTCCGTTCATTTATTCTTTGTTTTGAAACGTTGAATACATTCTTGTTCATTTTATAACTTCAGATATTTTCTTTCTTTCTCCTAGAATATATCAGAGTCTTGATTACATAGAAGATAATGCTACAGTTTTTCACGCCTGCTATCTCTCTGCAGTAGCTAATGCTGAAACAAAAAACTCGGTGGCCTTAGGTCATTTCATTCTTCCTCCTGAATGCCTTCAAAAAGGTTAGCAAAGATCTTTCATCTAATCTCTGTTAGACTGCCAAATCCAGCTATGTCACCCAACTTTACTGATCTTTGTTCTCAGAGATTTTTTGTGTTTTGTATCATTTAATACAAATAGAAAAGCAGGTACTTTGGATCAGATTGCCTTGGGTGTGTATCCTCGCTTTGTTTATCATTCATTCACACGTTCACTGAGCTCTTACTGTGTGCCATGTTTCAACCAAGGTGCTGGGGATTCAGTGGTGAGTAAGATACAGATGTTGTCCTCACAGTGTTCACTGGCTAGGATCCAACACTTACTAATTTTGTCACCTCCCGAGTTGTTTTGAGGATAAAATGAGATATTAAGTAGTCTCACCTGTGAGTATATAATTAATGTTCGTTGCTAGTTTTGAATCTCACCATTATTTCTCTGGATTTTTTTCCTGATATTTCAAGATTCAGTGTGATAATAAACCCATATATTTATATTGTTCTTTATATTATTGAAAGTACTTTCGCATTAATTATTTCAGCAACCCTATCAAGTAAAGGGCAAGTGAATAAATTGCTTCTGAGATTGGTTTGTTTAGTTTTCCCTGCTTGGAACACCCTTTCTTATCCTGTTCTGTCCAAATCCTACCTATCTTTTATGGACTAACTTTAAATATCCCATTTTTGTAGGTCTTGCATTATTATCCAATTCTTGATGTGTTTTTTGATGTGTATGTGTCCATCCCTAGAAAGACTGACTGAAAGTAGTAAAAATTCCCAGTGAGCAGAGTATTTAAAAAAAAAAAAACTTGAAAAATGTTTCTATAGAAGAGCTTTGGAAACCCCAAAGATTGGGTTCCTTCTATAGTTGATGTCCTGGTGAGACCTAGTTATAATTTATAAAAATAAATTGTTCTAAGTGGTTATGTAAATAAATTAATGACTTGATAGGAGAACTGATTTACTCAAAAACTGCAAATCAGAGAATACCCACCTTCAGGGAACTTATATTGTGGAATGACTATCTGATCTAATTTTAAATTATCACTCCTATTAAGTCTTTGTGTTTAGCATCTTACATTAAAATGCATTCAATTTTTTTAAAAAAATCTGTTTTAAATGAAAACATGATCCTTTTTAAAAATGAAAAGTATGCGTTATTATCCACCTAGACCAGGATTGTCTAGTAGAAGTGTGAGAGGCAAACAAATGTAAGCCACATACTAATTTAAAATTTTCTAATACCCATATTAAAAATAATAAAAAGAGATGAAGTTAATTTTAAGAAATGTTTTATTTAACCTAATGTATCTAAAATATTACCATTTCAATATATAATCAGTATAAAAATTATTGATAAATTTTACATTCTTTTTTGATACTGGATTTGAAATCCAATGTTTATTTTAAACTTAACAGCACATCTCATTTTGGACTAGCCACACATTTCAGTATGTATCTAGTCTAGTGGCTGCTATATTGGACAGCTTAGGTCTAGAAGAATGTTAACTTTTTGTCCTTGAGTGGGCTACTGTGGAAACTTTTGAGATCATTGATTTAAGATAATTTCATAGTCCTTTGACATGCTGAGCATTGTAGAATTCCTGTACTACCACACCCACTAGACATGTTGCTCATCCAACCTTTTTTTTAACAAAGTAAACTCTTGAATTCTTGAAGCACTCTACAGATTCAGGAATTTTATGCCTTTTATTTTGACTAGACAGTTGTCTTCTTTATTAATGCTTGGCCTAAAGACACTGACATCGGATGAAGATATGTATTACAGCCAAAAAAGTTTACAACAATGATTCTCATAATGCACTGGAGTCATCTGGAGAGTTTGTTAGAAATGCAATTCCCCAGCTTCTCCTCAATGATCTCGTTCAAAAAGAATCTGCATTTTAAACAAGTATCTTAGGTACTTTTGATGCAAGTGGAATAATACTGACTTAGAAATTTGAAACCTAAACAAAATTCAGAAAATTCTACAAAGTTACTTTTTAAAAAACAGTATCGGATTTGTTTTTCTTACTACAGAAATAAGAAGAAAAATTGGTAGTTTTATCTGGGAACAAGACCAACATTTTCTGATAGAAAAGGTAAGAGTAAATTAAGGTACTCGATTAGAATCTACAGTTTCAAAAAATTTTGAAAGCAATGTAATCTTAAAAATGCTTACTTGTGACATGTTAGCACCAATGACCCAGAGTAAGGAATTTAAAGGACATGCTTTTATTGAACATATCTAGTTTGACATTATTTTTACACTAGTACCTTAGTAAAATTGAGATATTTTTGTATGAATAAAATTATTCACGTAAAAAACTTGAAAATTTGAAAAAACTTGAAAATCTCAGTAATATTAAGGGAGTAATAGGTACACAGTATTTACCAGTTCTTTACTGCCAGCGTAGATGCTATTTGATTAATTCCTGTGTTGTACCATTTGTTAAATGTTATGAATAATACCTCTTAATAAATGTGTGCAATACTGAAAGTTTTTTAGCTTTTGCCATCCTGCCTCAAATTTGCCTATGCTTGTGACTTACTTCAGAATCTTTATGCAAAGCCAAATTTGGGATAATTTGAGCATCAAAAAGAATAATGGATTATAATACATTAAATTTTTTTAAATATAAATTTATTTATTTTTGGCTGCGTTGGGTCTTTGTTGATGCTCACGGGCTTTCTATAGTTGCGGCGAGCGGGGGCTACTCTTTGTTGTGGTGGGTGGGCTTCTCATTGTGGTGGCTTCTCTTGTTGCGGAGCACGGGCTCTAGGTGCACGGGCTTCAATAGTTGTGGCACGCAGGCTCAGTAGTTGTGGCGCACAGGCTTAGTTGCTCCGTGGCATGTGGGATCTTCCGGGACCAGGGCTCAAACCCATGTCCCCTGTATTGGCAGGTGGATTCTTAACCACTGCACCACCAGGGAAGCCCATACATTAAATTTTTTAAAAAATCCGTGATTCCATAGTGATACTCCAAAAGCATAAAGAAATAAAAAAGGAAGAACAGAGGAAGGAAAGGAGGAAGAAAGGTGGAAAGGGAAGAAGGAAGGAAGGAAGGAAGGAAGGAAGGAAAGGGTAGGATAAGGGAAAATTTCCTTTCAGAATAAAAGGTAATAAACGAAGAAAGGATGATAGAATAGAAAATTCGCACTGTACCACCCCCAGTAAAATAATTGATTTAGGCAAGGGTCATTAATGGGTGTTAAAATCATGATCTAAAATGATCACTTCATTGATGATCACTTATTAATTACAAAGGCAAGCAATGCTTGTACCTTTACAATGGAGGGACCTGGCAGACACCACCATAACCAACTGATAAAATTTAGCATCACCAATATTGGAACAACCTCTTGTTATGTTCAGCTCGATGTGATATAATAAAAAGTACACACTATAGGGAATTCCCTGGGGATCCAGTGGTTAAGACTCGGCACTTTCACTGCCATGGCCCCGGTTCGAATCCTGGTCTGGGAAATAAGATCTCGCCCACCTTGTGGTGCCAAAAAAAGAAAAGTACACAATATTATCTTGTAGTGTTCTTGTTCAAAATTCTGAATCGAATCATGAGTAAATACTCACATAATTCCAGATTATGGAACATGTCACAAAGCAACTAACTGGCTTAGACTCTTTAAAACAATGTCATAAAAAAACAAAAAAAACAGGGAAGACTGTTCTAGATTGAGGCATAACAACCAAATGTGATGTATGAACCTTGATTGGATTCTGGATTTTTTAATTTAAAAAAAGGTAAAAAAGAAATTTTGAGAACAATTGGAAAAATTTAAATATGCAATGTATATTAGGTGATAGTGAGTTAATGTTAATTTTCTTAATTATGATAGTGGTATTATAATGATAAAAGAATGGTTTTTTTTTTTTTTTAGAAAATGCATGCTAAAGATTAAGGAGTGAAATGTCATAATATCTGCAAATATTTTCAAATGGTCCAGCAAAAATAAAAAATGAGAGAGAGAGGGCATGCAGTGTGGCAAAAATGTTAACACTTTGTGAATCTGGGCAAAAGGTATATAGTACTTATTGTATTATTCTTTAACTTTTCAGTAAGCTTGAATTTTTTCAAAATAAAAAGAGAGAAAATCTCTGTGTCTAAAGCCCAGCAATTAATTTATGCATTTTGTATTCCTTTCATTAACTTGTTATTTCTTCCCAAAGTGTCATCATCTGAAAATAATAGCTCTTTTAGTATCTTTGGCTATGTTGTACTAAGGATCAAATATCTAATCCTTGACTTGTCAGAGTGTTTCCAGGGACATGAATGGTGGTAGAATGGTTATTATTTGATAATAATTATTGAGTATACCGAAAGGCCCTTAAAGATCGTTAATTTAATCATTCTGTTTTAGAAATGAGAAAACTGAGGTAAGAAGGTAAAGACCTGACTTAGTTCACATAGCCAGATATTAGCAAAGTGGAACCAGATTTTCTCAGCTCCAACCCAATCCAATGTTTTTTTCTACTAAAAAATTAGTAGCACATGCCTGTACTGACTGTTGACTCTAGAAATTGTATGATTATATGGTAAAGGATTTTGTTCTTTCAAATATTGATTGATGTTGAATATTATCCAATTATAATAATGTAACCATGAAATATGTAAGTAGAAGATACTTCATCCAATGGCAATAATAAGGGTAAATCTGGGGACTTCCCTGGTGGTCCAGTGGTTAAGAATCCGCCTTCCAATACAGGGTATGCGGGTTCAATCCCTGGTCAGGTAACTAAGATCCCACATGCCACGGGGCAACTAAGCCCGCGCACTCTAGAACCCACGTGCCACAGCTAGAGAGAAGCCACAGACAAGCCTTCACGCTGCAACCAAGACCTGATGCAGCCAAATAAAGAAATAAATATTTTTTAAAAAGGGTAAACCTGGAAGGTAATTTGGGGAATATTATTATTGTTTGGAGTGGATTTGTGACCCAAATATAGAAATTTCCTAATGGCATATTAAGTAAATATATTATGTGATAGATACCAGTATCTGAGGTCAGTCACTTTCACATAATCTTTTGGAAAAGCTTAATATACATTTAGTTCTTTTGTAACTTCATAGCTAAATACTCCACTTTAATTTTGAAGGGGAAACAATTTGTTCAGCTTACTTCATATTTTTGATTTGTAGCTCACAGGAAGCCTAGGAGTTTTCAAGTCAAGGATTTTAAGAAAGTTTAAATTAATAATACTTTTTTTGGTTTCCTTATTTTTTTAAACTAAAAAGTAATATGACCACTTTAGGGAAAATTTTAAAAAATCAAAAAGAGAATAAAATAAGTCAGTTTTACTATCTAATACAAGCACAGCTGATATTTTAAAAATCCTGGTCTTTTTTCTTTACGTATCTCTAAAAATATATAATTCTGTGTGTGTATGTGTGTGTGTACAAAATTTTGTGAGTTTTTCCCACCAAACTAGATGGGATGGACCTGAGTGTATAAATATTTTTGTGACTCTTGATATATATTGCAAATTTTTTTCTTTACTTTTTAAGAAAACGTTATCGATTGCATCATTGGTGTGCTGATTTTTTTAAACGTGATTTCTTTTGCTCTCCACAGCATGATGAAGTGACACCAAACAAAATAAAGTCCCTTAGGGAAAGCAGTGTACTAGCAACAGATCACAAAAAAGAATTATCTAAAAGGTACTGAATTTGTATACTTCACTGATATTCAATTCAGTATAGACACCTTTGAACACTGACTGTGTGTTTATCTCATTTAATTTTCACAGTCTTATGAGATTGATATCATTATCACCATTGCCATTTTACAGAAAAAGAGATCAAGTATGTATAGATTAAGTAATTCACCCAAAGTCATACAAACTTTTATTAAATGGGGAGAAGCAGGATTTGAACTGGGTCAGTCTAATTCCAGAACGCATGCATTTAACTATTATGCTAGACTATCCTTGCAGAAAATAAACAAAAATTTTATGTATATTTTGATCACTGTTACATTATTTTTAAAATATGTATTATAATAAGAAAGAAATATTAGCAGTAATTTTATTATGATTGGAAGTTCTGGGTGATTTCCCCCTTTCCTTTCCAAATTGTTCGTAATGTGGCTACTTTGGTTTAAGAAATTAAAATTATATCTTAAAAGACAAACAAACATGGACTTGCCATTGTGTTAGGGCCAATCTCTGAGAGGCCCCCTTGTTTCAGGCTTACTCATTATCTAGTCCTAATTCCGTATTTTCCAGTTCAGTGGTTTTCAGATGTTCATAGGGAGCATTAACTATATGAAAGTCTGGTATTTAGCTGCTGAAATAAAAATGATCTTTCTTCAATATAAGAATTAATGAGTTTAATTTATATAGTTTTTTTAATTTTAAGTTTTTTTCCCATAATTTTTTAATACCTTTTGTACCTCCTATCTGTTTTTCTTTAATTTGAAATAAGTTATTAACTGATTTAACACGAAGTTTTGTATTTAATTATTTTAAGTTTAGTAAACTATTGCTTCATGGTCCTATGACTTCTAGATAATCCACCACTTGGGTTTGAGTATCCATATTCTAGGTCTTTGGGATCTCTATGTATAGCACTCCTTTGAACTTGTTATGGTTTCTGAGATAAGAAACTGGTAAGGAGAGGAAGAAAAATGAAATAGAAGAAGTAGGAGAAAATGGTTATCCTAAGTGACCTTGTAAGAGAAGAATGGGAAATAGAAATTAAAAAGTAACTCCCAGTGATTCACTTGACTAGGGAAGACATCAGATATATATATGTTTTTTTGTTTTTCAAGAAATGGTTGTCCTTGGACTTCCCTGGAGGTCCAGTGGTTAAGACTCCACTCCCATTGCATGGGGCCCAGGTTCGATCCCTGGTCAGGGAACTAGATCCTGCATGCTGCAACTAAAATATCCCACATGCCGCAACTAAAGATCCCACGTGCTGCAACTAAGACCCGGCACAAGCAAATAAATTTTTAAAAAAAAGAATTAAAAAAAAAAAGAGAAAAGAAATGGTTGTCCTGCAAAATGCAGAAGCATAAGGAAAAGATAGATAATATGACTACCAAAAATATTTTAAACTTGCACATGGAAATAAAAATACCATAAACCAAGACAAAAGAAAAATATACACTTGAAAAAGTATTTGACAAAGGCTATTTTCCTTAATATACAAAGAGGGCTTATAAATCTGGGGAAAATATGTCCAGTATTTTCCAATAACAACAACAAAAATAGACAAAGGTAGGTGTCTACTTAGAGCCTTTTTCTTTGTGGAACCACCAGAGGGTGCAGTGCAAACATAGATAAAATACACTTTGTCCCTACTCGAAGTTTATTTTTTTGGCATGCTACTAGTGATAGTGAACACTAAGTGGTGAACTAGTTTTTGAACACTTGCCAAATACAAGACATTTGTGAGCTAAGCAGTTCACAGTATTTCATTTGATTCTCACAGCCTTGTAAGATAGTTAAATAGCATTAGCCTCGTTTTACAATTGAGGAAACAGGTTCAGAGAGCTAAATAATTCACCCAATATTATTTAAGTAGTGAACCTAATTTGACACCGACTCTAGCTGATCCAGAGTCCAAACTCTTAATCACTATGCTGTTTTCCTTTCCCAGTATGTTCCCAGATCTTCTGAAAATGGCATGAATTTTTGCTTATTTTTCTTGTTCTTAATTATTTTATTATAAATATAATGTGTGTAATTTGTCAAAATGGAAAATACTAAAAAAAGAAAAAGTACTAAAAAAGAAAAGAATAAAGAAAATTTAAATTATAAGCAAACCCACCACTCAGATAACCACCATCAACATTAGTACATTTCTTGCTAGCATTATACAGACATACACATTAAGTAGAGTTGAGGTCAGACTGCAGATATAGTCTGTCTCTTGATTTTCCATTTAGTATTCTATGGGCAGTTCCCCATTTTGAAAAACCTTATTTGATATTATGATTTGTAATGGCTGTATATGGCATTTAATCTTATTGTCTGTTTAACCACATTCCTTTAATCTTTTTTAAAAAAATTTACAATTTGTTACTCTTGCGGCACTTTCATGAACATCTTTTTAAAAATAAATCTTTCTCTACGTTTTAGATTTTTTTCTTTTTCTTTTGGCCGTGGCACGTAGCTTGTGCGATCTTAGTTCCCCAACCAGGGATAGAACCCGGGCCCTTGGCAGTGAAAGCACAGAGTCCTAACCACTGGACCACCAGGGAATTCCCTTGATAATTTTCTTAATGTAAATTCTCAGATGTGGAATTTACGGTATTAATGAGGTGTGAGTGTTTTTAAAGGCCGTGATGCCTATTGTCAGTTGCTTCTCTCAAAAGCACAAATTTAAAACTACCACCAGTGTTGGTCTCACCACATCCTCATCAGTATATTGAGTATTAATAAGAAGGCTTGTGCTAATTTAATAGATGAAAAATAGCATCTTGTTTTAATTTGCATTTTTCTTTGATTACTAATAGGTTTGAATCTTTTTGAATTTATTAGCATTTTACATTTTCTTTTCTGTGACTTGTTTTTATCCTCTCTCCATTTTCTATTGGGAGTCTTATTGCTTTTCTTATCAACTTGTCTGACATTTTTAGCTATATTATCCTTTTGCCAGTTTGTCACATTGTTTCCTCAGATTGTTCTCTGGCTTATATTTTTTAGAGATACAAGCTTTGAGTTTTTACATTGTTAAACTAATCACTTTTCCTTTATTATTTCTTCTATCGCTTTTATATTCAGAAAAGTCCTTTCCCATTCAGGTATCAAATTGGTTTTTAATTCTGCAGATATTTATTTTGATGTATGGTAATAGGTGAAGATCGAAGTTTATTTTTGTCTTACAAATAAGAATTTTCCACCAGTTTTTTAAGAATAAATCTATCTCCAACTGATGTGATTTCCATTCTCATATGTTGTGTTTAATGTGTCTGGAGATCTGTTTTTAGACTGTTTTATTCCATTAATCTATGGATCTATTTTGATATCAATACAATATTCTTTTAAGTTATATAACTTTATGTATTTTAATACCTGACAAGGCAAGGACATACCAAACTCATTACTCTCCTTTTATTTTTATTTATTTATTTATTTATTTCAAATGATACTGTTTATATGTGGAATCTAAAAAAATGATACAAATGAACTTATATGCAAAATATAAACAGACCCACAGACATAGAAAGCAAACTTATGGTTACGAAAGGGGAAAGGTGGGGGGAGGGATAAATTAGGAGCATGGGATTAACATACACACCCTACTCTATATAAAACAGATCATCAACAAGGACCTACTGTATAGCACAGGGAATTTTTTTTTTTAACATCTTTACTGGACTATAATTGCTTTACAATGGTGTGTTAGTTTCTGCTTTATAACAAAGTGAATCAGTTATACATATACATATATCCCCATATCTCTTCCCTCTTGCATCTCCCTCCCTCCCTCCCACCCTCCCTATCCCACCCCTCTAGGTGGTCACAAAGCACTGAGCTGATCTCCCTGTGCTATGTGGCTGCTTCTCACTAGCTAGCTGTTTTACATTTGGTAGTGTGTATATGTCCATGCCACTCTCTCACTTTGTCCCAGCTTACCCTTCCCCCTCCCCATGCCCTCAAGTCCATTCTCTAGTAGGTCTGCGTCTTTATTCCCGTCTTGCCCCTAGGTTCTTCATGACCATTTTTTTTTTAGATTCCATATATATGTGTTAGCACACGGTATTTGTTTTTCTCTTTCTGACTTCACTCTGTATGACAGACTCTGGGTCCATCCACCTCACTACAGATAACTCAACTTCGTTTCTTTTTATGGCTGAGTAATATTCCATTGTATGTACATGCCACATCTTCTTTATCCATTCATCTGTCGATGGACGCTTAGGTTGCTTCCATGTCCTGACTATTGTAAATAGAGCTGCAGTGAACATTGTGGTACACGACTCTTTTTGAATTATGGTTTTCTCAGGGTATATGACCAGTAGTGGGATTGCTGGGTCATATGGTAGTTCTATTTTTAGTTTTTTAAGGAACCTCCATACTGTTCTCCATAGTGGCTGTATCAATTTACATTCCCACCAACAGTGCAAGAGGGTCACCTTTTCTCCACACCCTCTCCAGCATTTATTGTTTGTAGATTTTTTGATGATGGCCATTCTGACCAGTGTGATACTCTCCTTTTAAAAATCTCTTCCTTAGTTCTTCATGCCTACTTATTATTTTTCTATTTTCAAATTTTAATTATTTTTAATAGGAAATATATTCATATGGTTCAAAATCCAAGATACACAAAAGGGGAAACTATGAAATATACTGACTCCTAGATAGCCAGTTTCCCTCTCAGAGGCAACCAATGTTATCAGTTTCTTATATATGCATATACTAGCTAATTCAAATAAATATTCTTTCATTTTTTTCTTTTCTTCACAAATAGTAATATTCTATAAACATTGTTCAACACCTTTCCTTTTTTCTCTTAATAATTTACCTTGGAGATCATTCCATATTACTACATAAAGAGCTTTTTCATTTTTGTGCTGTGTAGTATTTTATTGTATGGATTTACCATAATTTATTTAACTAGTCTCCTATTTTACTGGACTTTCAGGTAATTTCTAATTTGCTGTTAAAAACAGTGCTTCAGTGATTGATCATGTAATGTCATTTTGCATGTGTGCGAGTGTCTTTAGGGTAATTCTTAGAAGGGGAATTGCTAGGTCAAAAGGCATATACATTTTGTATCCTTGATACAATCATTGTCAAATTGCCCTCCATAGAGGTTAAACCAGTTTACATTCCTAGTGTTTGTATATTTAAGTACCTTTTCCAGGCTAGGGTAACCAGCCATCCAGGTTTGCTTGGGACTGTCCTGGTTTTAGCACTGAAAAGCCCATGTCCTGAGAAACCCCTCAATCTAGGGTAAACTGGGATGGTTAGTCACCATTCTTTCTTCTACACTTTCTCCAACGCAGTGTGCTAACATATGTTTTGGTCTTTCCTAATCTGATAGATATAAAGTGGTATCTCACTCTAGTTTTTTGTCTGAATTGCCATTATTATGAGTGAGGTTGAATGTCTTTTCATAGTTTAAGAACCATTTATAGTTCCTATTCTGTGAACTGTTTGTTCATATCCTTTGCACATTTTTCTATTGACTTTTTTTTTTTTGCAAGAACCCTTTACGTTTAGGAGAATGAATTTTTTGTGAAGTAAATTACAGTTATTAGCTTATGTTTGTCTTTTGACTTTAAAAATGTTGGGTTTTGCATGCAGAAATTTTTTACTATATGTATTCATTCTTATTAATATTTTCTTTAATGGCTTTTTGAGTTTTATGTCATACTTAGGAAAGTCTTCTCTAAGATTACTGTTATTATTTTGCTATGGTTTCTTCTTAGTGATTTCTTTATTTTTAAATTCAAATCTTTGATACGTTTGGAATATATCTTGGTGTAAGATATGAGGTGGCGATCCACCTTCTTTTTTTTTCAGATAGTTACCTACTCTTGGCTATTGATTGAATAATTCATCTTTTCCCCCACTGTACTGAAATGCCACCTTTATCCTAGGTTAAATCCACATAAGTATCTGGGTCTATTTCTGGACTTTATATTCTATTCCATTAATTTGTCATGCAACAATGCCACTCTGTTTCAATTGTTTATAATATGATTTAATATCTAGAGCTAGTTCCTCCTCCTTGCTCTTTCCAAATTTTCTTAGTTAACTATTCTTCCTGGTTTACTTTTGCATCTGAATTTTGGAACCAGCTTGTTCATATTAAAACAAAAATTTCTGTTGTTATTTTTAGTGACATTACAAAAAAATATAGATTAATTTAGGGAGACTTTGATATTGAATCTTCCTATCCGAGAAAATGGTATTTTTTTCCTTACTTGTTCAAGTTTTCTTTTGTGGTCCTTAAAAAACACTTTCATATTTCCTTCATATAAATCTTATACTTCTTTTAAGATTATTACTAGGTATTTTTTTCATTCTGTTGTAAATTTGTTCTTGCCTCCTATTAGATCTTCTAACATGTGATTGTTCATGTGAATTTTAGAATTATTTTTTTCTTAAACACTAAAATCCCTTTGGGATTTTATTGAGAATTGTATGAAAGTTGAGAAGAATTGATGTCTTTATAATTTTCAGTATTCCTCTCCAAGGCAATGCTTTTTTTGTTTTTCTTTATTTTTCTTTTCTATATCTTAGTAAAGTTTCCTGACTTTTCTACAGATAGAATCAGAAACTGCTTATTATGTTATTCCTAGATTTTTATGAATTTTGTTGCTATTGTGGATTGGATCATTTTTTCCTTCATTAGTTATTGCTGACATAGAAAAGTCATTTATTTGGGGGTATTTGTCTTATATTTACCCACTTGGAATCTTTAAGATTCTAAAAATATTTCAGTTGATTCTCTTGGCTTTTCAGGGTACACATTTATATCATTTGTTAATAATGAAACTATTTCTTCTTCCGTTTTACTATATAACTCTTCCATTTCACTAGATATCTCTTCCATTTCTTTCTCTCCCCTCCCCCATCTCTTTTTGCTTGGCCAGAAATTTTAGAGCCATGATAAATAATAACAATGATAATGGGTATCCTTGTTTAGTCCCTGAGTTTTCTGGGAACATTGTTTTGCTTTATTTGTAGGATCTCATCCTAACTGAGCTATGGTTTCTTTTAGAAGAGTTTAGATGAACTCTAACTTTTAAACAAATTGAAAATAAAACCTTTGTTATCACTCAGTGTAATTTTAGATTTTTTAGGAAAATAAATTTAAGGATGACTTCAATTTTTTTTAAGGTTTTTATTTTCATACAATTGTATTATCTATGGATTATATGTAGTCTAAATATAGTAAATTGTTATTTGGCAGTTAGAAAATAGGATATTTTAGTTGAAAACTGCTTAGCTCTTTAAAAATTAGAATATAATTAATTATATACTATACAACCACACTCAGAATAATTTAACTTTTTTCTTTTTAACTCAGAAGTCACTTAGTATACCTCATGATTTTCCCAGACATCATTTTTTATTTATTTTAAAGTGTGGAAGTATGAATTAATAGAATTCCAATTATTTGAACACTGAATAATAATAAATGCTGTGATTATTTAAAATGGAGACTTTTCTTTTAACATATTTAAGATTACATATGTATATCTGTTTTTTATCTAATTATAAAGTATTATTGCATTATTATACTTTCAAGAATATTGAGAAAAAGACCCACGTCTGTATTTACTCAGTAAATATCTGTTTTATGAAGCAGCCAAGAAAACCAAAAATATGTATATGGGCCCTTGTATTACTTAGAAGCACAAAGAAGTTCGTAGTTAACGTTTTCACCCAATAAGACTGAAGTCTGATCACAGAGCAATTAGATTGCTATATATATTGCCTGGAATCATTTCTCATTTGTAAAACAAGTCCAAAAAAATATAAACATGACTTTCTATATGTTTCTATATTTTATAGCACAGAAAAGCATTTTATAAGGACTCCAGTTGTAGAAAAGCAGATGTACTTCCCTCTTCAGAATTATCCAGTGAACAACATGGTAACAGGTAATTTAAAATAAAATTTAGAGTCAACACAAATAGGGAAGACACAAGGGAACATTTTGTACAAAGTAGAACCCCCTCTATTATACATGCTAATAGGAGACATCATTCACACGTTAAATAAATTAATCTGCAGAACTAAGCCAAAGATAGGCCCCATATTTTCTGTGTTAAAATGCTGGTCTGTCCTGCCCCTAGACGTAGAGAATAGACTTGAGGACATGGGGAGGAGGAGGGGTAAGCTGGGACGAAGTGAAAGAGTGGCATGGACATATATACACTACCAAATGTAAAGTATATAGCTACTGGAAAGCAGCCACATAGCATAGGGAGATCAGCTCGGTGCTTTGTGGCCACCTAGAGGGGTGGGATAGGGAAGGTGGGAGGGAGACGCAAGAGGGAGGAGATATGGGGATATATGTATATGTATAGCTGATTCACTTTGTCATAAAGCAGAAACTAACACACCATTGTAAAGCAATTATACTCCAATAAAGATGTTTAAAAAAAATTCCTGGTCTATAGGTAAGGTGAAAACACACCCCTGTTTACATTAGACAGTCCCAATTTATACGTGTTGTCCTGGCATTAGCGTTTACTCTTTTTTATATTTTTAACATCTTTATTGGAGCATAATTGCTTTACAATGGTGTGTTAGTTTCTGCTTTACTCTTAAGTGTCCCAATTTGGAAGATTAATTGTATGGACAATTCTAATTATAGTTTCCTTTGAGAATCTGATGAAACATAGGTCCCTTTCCCTAAGCATACACACACACAAACATAACACACAAACTTTACATGTAATTTAAAGAGGCTCAGATATGCCCGGAAGCCCTTTCATGGATCACCCAGGTGTCGATGGACTCCATATTTGGGTTTCCTAGTGCCCAACATAAAGAGAAGACAGCTAACTGAGGCTGACATTGAGAGGGTGCAAACAAGGGAACTAGTTGAAAAGTAACCATTGGGATTTGGATAGTGCTATGTGAGGTGAGATAAGGAAATAATATTTGGATAATTTGATCTGGGTAGTATTCAGCAGGGTCATCGATAATTTTAAAAATAGAAGTTTTAAAAAAATTGTTTTTAAAACACTGCAATTAAAAAGTATAGGCTTTTTGACATTTCATTATAAAATCATTTGTACATTTATCATTTTCTCTTTATTTAGCAGTGTCAAAACTACCTCTTGCAACTAGTTCACAAATTCCTAAATGTCTTCTCTCATATTACTGTTCCTTCTAACCAATTTGTCTAGCCATTTGTTTTATTATTTTTTTTCTCCTGTTCATTTGAGTGATATAAAATAGCCTTCAGAAAAGCACTTCAAAAAGAACTTTTAATGTGTAGTTTTGGGCTGAGTGTTGGAGACATCAAAGAAAACTTCTATCCAACTGTGATAGTAGAAAAGTCAGTTTTGGAACGCTTAGGAGCAATTGTTGACTCCAAAGGACAATGAACTAAGTAGAAGTACAGTTGACCTTTGGACAACATGGGTTTGAACTATGAGGGTCCACATATATGAGGATTTTTTTCAATAATAAATGCTACAGTTCTACATAATCCTCAGTTGGTTGAGTTTGTGGATGTAGAACCACAGATAAGAGGAACCTTGAATCCCCAGGGCTAGCTATATATTATAAGTGGATTTTCGACTACAGGAAGGGTTGGCACCCTTAACCCCCACCTTACTGGTGAGTCAACTGTACTTAAGTACTAAGACTGGGAGTAGCTGATTGCTGCCTAGATTTATCCTTACACCTACATATTCAGATAAAGTGTAGGTACGTTAAACCATGGTTGTGGTATAGTACTGGTATTGAGTTTGCTTCAGGCAACTCCATCACCAGGTACTAAATATCTTTTGTTCATTTGGACTTACCAAGTGTTTGATAACATATTATAAAGATCAATGATAAATATTAAAATCAGCCACACAATAAAGACAAATGCTTAGATTTGGACAAGTAACAATGTTGCTCTATGTTTCATTGCCATCTGACTGTTCAAAAAGACATGACAGTGTTATATAAAAACAAACTAAAAAAGAACTGTAAAAATAATCATTAGTCAGAATCTTTAAAGTATAATTTTAACCTGTGGTAAGCTGGTATTGATTTTATCAGTAGAAGTAAAATTTTTGATTTTTAAATTTGTGCAATTGAATAATTATCTTCCTTTATATTTCTACATTAAATTTTAAAATAACACTTTCTTGGAAGAAAGCTTCATTTTTTAAAAGATAATTCAGGGACTTCTCTGGTGGTCCAGTGGTTAAGACTCCATGCCCCTTAAGACTCCATGCTTCCATTTCAGGGGGCACGGGTTTGATCCCTGGTTGGGGAACTAAGATCCTGCATGGTATGGCCAAAAAAAAAAAAAGATAATTCATTTGTCTTTAATTTTGATGTGAAGTGACAGTCCTTCCTTTTTTACCATGCCCATCTGCTTGTACAGGAAGAAATAACTTCTTGTTGGGAAAATCATCTTGTGTTACTTAAAAATGTAGTGAGTGAGAGTTCTAATTTAGGCAGTGGTATCAATTTTTGTGACTATACCTTGACTGTCTCTTCCTCAAAATGGGTTGAGTTCAACTCAGTGAATGTTAAATCTCTTAAAATAAAACTGATTAGATGTTTGGTTTTAGAAAGTACAAGTTGGAGCTATACCGTAGAACAGGGTTTCTCAGTCCTGGAACTGCCGGCGTTTTAGGACAGGTATTCTTTGTTGGAGAGGGCAACCCTGGCCAGTGCCCACTAGATGCCAGTAGTATCCCATCCAGAAACCTACCCCCACCCCCGTGACCCCCAAGTTGTGACAACCAAAAATATATACAGGCATTACCAATGTCCCATAAAATATCAATGGATTTTTTTTTGGTCTGTTTTTTGTTTTTGACTGCAATTAAATCCTCTAGGTCTGATATCACTGGTTATTACCCATGATAAAAAGTTCTGATTAACAGCTACTTGTGTGATTAATAAAAGGAAAAAAATTACTAATAATGATAAATATCTTGTAGGCAAAAATTTTTAAACAAAAATTCTGATAATTAAAAGTTTGAGAACTTATAGTAGATACTGTATTAATTATCTGTTGCTGTGTAACAAATTGCTCCAAAACTCAGCAGCTTAAAACAACGGACACTTACTATTACATAGTTTCTGAGGGCCAGGAATCCAGGAGCATCTTAGTTGGATACTTCTGTCTCATAATCTCTAATAAGGTTGCAGTCACTTTGTTTGCCAGGCTGCAGTTATTTCAAGGGACAGCTGGGACTGGAAAATCCATTTCAAAGCTCATGCATGTGGTTGTTGGCAGGCCTTGGATTTTTGCTGGGTTTTGGCAAAAGGCTTAGACTCCTCACCAAGTGGACTTTTCCATAGGGCTGTTCACAACATGGTAGCTTTCTTTCCTCAGAGTGAGAAATGCAAGTGGGAGAAAGAGTGTGCCCAAGACAAAGAGAAGCCATGTCTTTTTTATATCCTGTTCTCAGAAGTGACATATCATTACTTCTGCCAAGTGCTGCTGGTCATATAGACCAACCCAAGTACAAAGTAGGAGGAGACTACACAAATTCGTGAATACCAGGAGATAGGGATCATTCAGGGCCATCTGGGGCGGGCTGGCTACCACAGACTCATATGGAATTGTCCACCAAGAATGCCTTTCCTAAGAACTCTCTTTTCTTCTTCCCAATTCATTTGGGTTACATTTTCTAAAACATGAGCTTGCTCCTACCTGCAACAGTTGGTTTGGGAGTGAATACCTGATCTGAGCTGGGCCAATCACAGTTCTTTGTCTGGATTTCTAGACATGGAATGCAGCAGTCATGTCATTCTTATTCAAGTGACCATAGCTCTAAGATATAAAACTTAAGGGCTATCAGCGGGCATGTTTTCTACCATGTACGGAAAGCCAGCTTGTGTCAAGAGAGGAAAATGAAACTAACATGCAGAGAAAAAAACTGGAGGTTAGTGACATGGCCATGAGAGCTGGTGCTAGTTATTTCTGACTCCTAGCAATGTGTTTGCCTTCCCCATAGTTTGACTGATATGGCAATGTCCTTCCAGTAAACTCCCCTTTTGTTTAAGCTAGTTTAAATTGGATGTATGTGAACTTCAGCCTAAAGTCCTAACTACTCCAAAACTGCTACAATAATCCATTTTTATGCATAAATGTCCTATCCTTCTTTACCTTACAGCAATATTTTTATTAATATGGTAATTATTTAAAAATTTTCTATCCTCACACATATCTTTAGAAACTTCACACAGTGTATATGTGCAATTAATTAAACATTAATATTTTTATGTGCTAGTTTATTTTACACAGAAATCTAGCCATTAGGCAAAGACCATGAACAGTATGGAGTATAGTAATTGTGCTTTAAAAGATTTTCTGAAGTAAATGGCTATGATTAAAATATCTTTAAAGATACTAGTCTATTTTATATAATTGGCTTCATAGTTAATTTATTAACTGTGAATTTATTATCTATTATTATAAACAATCAAACTGTATAGATAGCCTGGTGATAATGGTGGTGGTCTAAATTCAATCATCCCTGAGCTCTACCAGAATTTTTTTCATACAGTATCTACTTTTTTTTTTTTTTAAATAAATTTATATATTTATTTATTTATTTTTGGCTGTGTTGGGTCTTCGTTTCTGTGCAAGGGCTTTCTCTAGTTGCGGCAAGCGGGGGCCACTCTTCATCGTGGTACGCGGGCCTCTCACTATCGCGGCCTCTCTTGTTGCGGAGCACAGGCTCCAGACGCGCAGGCTCAGTAGTTGTGGCTCACGGGCCCAGTTGCTCCGCGGCATGTGGGATCTTCCCAGACCAGGGCTCGAACCCGTGTCCCCTGCATTGGCAGGCGGATTCTCAACCACTGCACCACCAGGGAAACCCCGTCATACAGTATCTACTTTTAAACCAGGTTTCAACTTTAGTATAAACCACAAACACATATTACACATGAAACATTATCACTCAGATGAGCAACTGCTATCAAGGAAATATTGCTTAAAGTCATTGAGTCCTTAAGCTCTCCCCATTCTAGGTTTTCTTTTTGATTCTCATATCTATTTCAGATTATTAATGACATCAGAATTACTCACACCTATAACCTTTGTTGACCAAGCAGTGATAACAATTTTCCTATTAATTTTTTTACTGAAGACTGTTATCTCAGTGTTAGCAGTGCAGGAAAGTGTCGCTTGCTGTACTAGGGAAGATGAGCTAGCTGTTTGTGCTGTTAGTAGCTAGTTGGTTAGGTAGTTGTAAGTGATTACATTCTAAGCCAGACACATGTCCCAGTTATTTTGGTCTAGGTACTTTTATGTTCCATCCCCAACCTGTACATCACACTCTCTGTAGTCAAAGTGGCAAATCAAGAATCTGTGTTTTAAAAGGAGGTAGAAGGCTGGGGGGTTAGTGGTGAAGGGGGGAGGAGGGTGTTCCCTGATAATTATCAAGTTTCACGGAGAATCTTCTCACTGGTATTTCTTCTTTTTACTTCTTTTCTAAAAACACTCTTTGGGAATCTTAACTCTAATAAATCAAAGACATTGAAAAGCAGATAATATGATAGAATTTCGTATATATATATATTTTATTCTGTAGGTTATGTATCAATTGATGCCATGAAGAAATTTCTTGGGGAGCTACATGACTTCATTCCTGGAAGTTCAGGTTATTTGGCGTACCATGTTCAAAATGAAATTAACATGTCTGCTATAAAAAACGAATTGAAGAGGAAATACTAAGTTAAATATTGTCCTTCTATCTCGGCATTTATTTTCTGTAAAATATTACCAAAGATGTACATAATTTTAAATTCTCCTCTTTGGGACAGAAGGATGGGGAAATGGAGAAGAAAGAATTCTTTCTTCCTCAAAATGTATCTTTAGGAAATTCAGATTCATTTGGCTCTGTGTTTTGACATTTGGGCTGGACTTTTCCCCTGCTTGTAAGGTTATGTCCACAAATTCTGAGTGCACAGTTGTTATGGAGTAATTGTCAATGAAACATACTTCATAAGAAGTCTTAATTTCTCTCTCTCTGTGTCAGATATTCTTTTGGCTTTAATGTTCTATTAATTATGCATATTTTTTCTAGGTTTAATGTTGTAAATGCTAAGTTTTATGATTCTGGTCATCTTATTTTGACTAAAAAATTAGAACACAATAGTTGAGTTTTGAATTACTGTTTCTGACTTGAAAAATATGTAAGAAAGTAAAAGTAAAACATTTTAATAACTCAGACTTCATGTATGGACAGTTTCTGATAATAAATGTATCAGAAGTGATTTAATGTAAACAAGTGTTACGTCTTCTGAAGTGAACCCGCAAGGTGCCATAGAATCACAGTGCTGGAAAGGACCTTAGAGAATACTGAGTCCAGCCTGTTTGTTTTTAATGAGAAAATGAAGGCCTTGAGAAGGTGTCTTGCTTAGAGTGACTAACTGGGAGCTAAACCAGGACTGGAACACAACCCTCTTGATTTTCCAGGCCAGTGCTTCCCCACTCTCCCACATGGTATATGCTGTAGTCTGTGTCAGATATAATAGCGGATATGCAAAGGGGACTCAGAAACAAGCCATCATGCTTGGCTTGTCTTTTAAATAAGCTGAAATAGTGTTGAGATTTAGTGATTTCAAGAAGGCAACTTCTTATCTTTATTCATATGATCATGCTATGTAGAATCTGGTGGGTTTATTACATTGTGGAGATTTGTAAATGACATACCTGTGAAGCTATGATCTTATTAAAACTGTACTTTCTTCTAGGAAGTGCATACCAGTTGTAGAATTATCTAAAGAAAATGAACTTTTTTTAGTGTTTGGATCATTTGTGTATATGTGGGCCCTGGACTTTCTCTCATGACTCAAATTCTTAATACAAAATTTTAACACTAATCTCAGCATCAGCTGAGAAAGTTCTGTTTTTCCCATATGGTAACTTTTCCTTATATATCTTCATATTTGTGGTTAAATTCTTCTGAACACCTAAGTATCAATTATCTTTTTCCTGAAATGTATTAAATATAATCTCTCCTGAACACTTTATCTTAGTCACATCCAGTTGATTATGTTTCTTATGTAAAAACCAAGCCTGTCTGTGTATCTTGAATTGATTAAAAGGATTAAGTAAATTTACACCAAGTTATGTACTTGGGATTTCTTGGGAGTGTTCAAGTATTTTTCTGACATAGGTAGTATGCATGTATTAACAAAGTAAATAAAAAATTACAACAAAAGTGATTCCCAAACAAAAGTGATTATATCTTTAAGTGTATATAGAAAAGGTCACATGCAATATATATGCTTGAAATAGAACCAGAAGCAATAAAATCAGTTGATAATATAAGCCTTTCAGGAATTAGAAGCATGTGAACAAATAAAATAGGCAAAGATAAACTGTTTTGTTAAAAATCTATTGTCTTCTTTATCCATTCATCTGTCGATGGACACTTAGGTTGCTTCCATGTCCTGGCTATTGTAAATAGTGCTGCAGTGAACACTGTGGTACATGACTCTCTTTGTTTTTTTTTTTTTTTTTTTAAGGAAATTCACGTTCTTTTATTTATTTATTTATGACTGTGTTGAGTCTTCGTTTCTGTGCGAGGGCTTTCTCCAGTTGCGGCAAGTGGGGACCACTCTTCATCGCGGTGCGTGGGCCTCCCACCATCGCGGCCTCTCTTGTTGCGGAGCACAGGCTCCAGACGCGCAGGCTCAGTAATTGTGGCTCACGGGCCCAGTTACTCCGTGGCACGTGGGATCTTCCCAGACCAGAGCTCGAACCCGTGTCCCCTGCATTGGCAGGCAGATTCTCAACCACTGCGCCACCAGCGAAGCCCATGACTCTCTTTGAATTACGGTTTTCTCAGGGTATATGCCCAGTAGTGGGATTGCTGGGTTGTATGGTAGTTCTGTTTTTAGTTTTTTAAGGAACCTTAATGGGAAGTGAAAAGCAGTATGATTTTTTCATTGATCATTTAAACTGTTTCTTTTTATTTGCCTTTCTGTATCTGATAGATTGCCTCTGGCTCCCATTTTATTTAAAATGCTGCCCCACATTAGAACTTTTGGTTATTTCTCTACCCTTTTGCAAACATGTCTCCTATGATGCTTTTCACTATTAGGCATAGTCAGTCCTCATACTGTTTATTTAGTGTGTAGTTCTTAGTTCATCTTATTTATTTCATCCTTCGTGATCAGATTATTTTTCTTTCTAGCTTTTGGTAGGGTTTTGTGTCATTAGATAAGCTATGAGTCATTGGCAGAGTCTGCTACTAACTTCTGAATGTCTGTTTGTTTCCCTTTCTTCCATGATGACAGAACCCCTAATTTCTATCTGGGCACATGCTACCTAGAATAAAGATGATATTCTCAGTGTCACGTGAAATTAAGTATAGCTGTGTAACAATGTTTTGGTCAATGGATGCACAGTAGAAATGGCATCTGGGAACTTTCTTTTTTTTGTCTGTGCTGCGTGGCTTGTAGGATCTTAGTTCCCTGACCAGGGCTCAAACCCAGGCCCTTGGCAGTGAAAGTGCCAAGTCCTAACCACTGGCCCACCAGGGAATTCCCTGGGAACTTTTCTTAAAGACATCTGGCACGTCCCCTGTGTTGCCCTTTTCCTTCCACTCATTTTTCCTGCTTCTTTCATCCCGTTGCTTGGAATGGGGATGTGATAGCTACTATTTGAACTGTAAAAGCATACGCTACGATTCGCAAAGCAGTAGACTAAAAGGAGCCTGGGGTCCTGAGGACATTGTGGAGCTATCTGCCACCCCAGCCCTAGGTTGCCTACCTCTAGACTTTTTTTTTTTAATTATTTTATTTATTTATTTTTGGCTGCGTTGGGTCTTTGTTGCTGTGCGCGGGCTTTCTCTAGTTGCTGTGAGTGGGGGCTGCTCTTTGTTGTGGTGCGCGGCTTCTCATTGCGGTGGCTTCTCTTGTTGTGGAGCACGGACTCTAGGCATGCGGGCTCAGTAGTTGTGGCTCGCGAGCTCTAGAGTGCAGGCTCAGTAGTTGTGGCGCACGGGTTTAGCTGCTCCGCAGCATGTGGGATCTTCCCAGACCAGGGCTCGAACCCGTGTCCCCTGCATTGGCAGGCAGATTCTTAAACACTGCGCCACCAGGGAAGCCTTAGAATTTTATGTGACAGAGAAATAAACTTCTCCTTTGTTTAAGGCACTATATTTTTGTGTCTCTTACTGCCAAACTAACCATAAATGAGACTTAAGAACAGGCTACTGACCTTGTTTTATGGAAGATAATTGTGTGGAAGATAACTAGTTCTTTACATCTGTAAAGTATTAATCTTGAAGTTATAAAGGTGACCTTAGTGACATTACATGTCTATTAGATTTATAGCAACTTTAGTAGAAAATAGTTCTTTCAAATGGAATGTTTGGTTACACTGTTACTCAGCAGTGTGGAAAAACTGAAAATGACCTCAGTATTTGATAATGAATTAATAGAATGGCACCTTAAATCATATTGTATCAATTTAATGGAATAGTAATTTTTTTCTTTTTAACAGCTTTATTAAGATATAATCATATACCACACAATTCACCCATTTAATGGGTACAACTTAATGGTTTTTAGTATAGTGACAGAGTTGTGCAACCATCACCACAGTCTGATTTAGAACTTTTTCATCATCCCAGAAAGGAACCTCTTGCCCACTAGAAGTCAGCACCCATGCCCCTCTCCCACACCCATACTGCTAGCCCTAGACAACCACTAATCTACTTTCTGTCTCTGTAGATTTGCCCATTCTGGACATTTTATATGAATGGAATCATATAACACATGCTCTTTTGTGACAGACTTCTTTCACTTAGCATAATATAGAGTTTATTCATGTTATCGCATGAGGTATCAATACTTTATTCCTTTTTATCGCCAAGTAGTATTCTATTGTATGGACATACCACATTTTATTTATCTATTCATCAATTGATGGATACTTGAGTTTCCACTTTTTGGCTATTGTGAATAGTGCTGCTATGAACATTTCATGCACAAGTTTTTGTGTGGATGTGTGTTTTCATTTCTCTTGGGTATATATCTAAGAATGAAATTGCTGGATCACATGGAAACTATGTTTAACATTTTGATGAACTGCCGAACTGTTTTCCAAAGTAGCTGTATCATTTTACATATCCACCAACAACGTGTGAGGGTTCCAGTTTCTCCACATCCTCACCAACGCTTGTTATTATCTATCTTTTTGAATATAGTCATCCTTGTGGGTGTGAAGTGGTATCTCATTGATGTCTATTGTTGGGGACATAGTTGGTCATCAAGAGGATGTGACCACTGGTTGACCTGCGAGCTGGACCTGGGGTCAGTGGCTTACCACCCCATCCCCTATCTTTGGAATGTTTGTTCTGCCCACTGTTCCCACAGTGGGAGCCATTTTCAAGGACACAGGCTTGGGACTTCCCTGGCGGTCCAGTGGTTAAGACTCTGTGCTTCCAGTGCAGGGGGTGTGGGTTCAATCCCTGGTCAGGGAACTAAGATCCCACATGCTGTGCTGTGCAGCCAAAAAATAAAATTAAAAAAAAAAAAGGACACATCCTTGAGAGAGTAATGTGTTGTTGAGACCATCTGGACAATATACGTGACTGAACCCAGTTAAGGACTCTTTATAAACTTCTAAGATTCCAGTGGATGGGTGTGGAGATCTCGTATTGTGGCCACACAAGACAAGCCTCATATGTCACTTCCCTTGCTTATTGAAACTGCCATCTTCTAATCTGCAATGGTCTGCCTTTTCCTTTGGTCTCTCCTTACCCTCCATGTAGGGGGACCAGTTACAGATTTTACCCGGGAAGCTCCCAAGTTTGCCAACCAATAGCTATTCGAGTCCTTTGCCCATTTTATTTGTTTTGTTGTTTTTGTTTGTTTGTTTATGTTTTTCTTCCTTTGCCCATTTTAAATTTGGGTTGTCTTTTTATTATTAAGTTATAAGAGATCTTTATATACTCTGGATACAAGTCACTTATATATATAATTTGTAAATACTTCCCCCCACTATGTGAGTTGTTTTTCACTTTCCTTTTTATTTTTATGTATAAATTTATTTCTTAATTAAGCTTTTATGAAATTGCCATTCTATATTTGGACTCTCTTTTTAATTTCTTTTTTTTTCATCTTTATTGGAGTATAATTGCTTTACATTGTTGTGTTAGTTGCTGCTGTATAACAAAGTGGATCAGCTATATGTATACATATATCCCCCTATCCCCTCCCTCTTGGCGTCTCCCTCCCACCATCCCTATCCCACCCCTCTAGGTCATCACAAAGCACCGAGCTGATCTCCCTATGCTATGCTGCTGCTTCCCACTAGCTATCTGTTTTACATTTGGTAGTGTATATATGTCCATGCCATTCTCTCACTTCGTCCCAGCTTACCCTGCCCCCTCCCCGTGTCCTCAAGTCCATTCTCTACGTCTGCATCTTTATTCCTGTCCTGCCCCTAGGTTCTTCAGGACCATTTTTTTTTTAGATTCCATATATATGTGTTAGCATACGGTATTTGTTTTTCTCTTTCTGACTTACTTCTCTCTGTAGGACAGACTCTAGGTCCATCCACCTCACTACAAATAACTCAATTTTGTTTCTTTTTATGGCTGAGTAATATTCCATTGTATATATGTGCCACATCTTCTTTATCCATTCATCTGTCGATGGACACTTAGGTTGCTTCCATGTCCTGGCTATTGTAAATAGAGCTGCAATGAACATTGTGGTACATGTATCTTTTTGAATTATGGTTTTCTCAGGGTATATGCCCAGTAGTGGGATTGCTGGGTCGTATGGTAGTTTTATTTTTAGTTTTTTAAGGAACCTCTGTACTGTTCTCCATAGTGGCTGTATCAATTTACATTCCCACCAACAGTGCAAGAGGGTCCCCTTTTCTCCACACCCTCTCCAGCATTTATTGTTTGTAGATTTTTTTTAAAAATTAATTAATTAATTTATTTTTGGCTGTGTTGGGTCTTCGTCTCTGTGCGAGGGCTTCCCCCAGCCACAGCAAGCGGGGGCCACCCTTCATCGCGGTGCGCAGGCCCCTCACTGCCGCGGCCTCTCTTGTTGTAGAGCACAGGCTCCAGACGCGCAGGCTCAGTAGTTGTGGCTCACGGGCCCAGCTGCTCCGTGGCACGTGGGATCCTCCCAGACCAGGGCTCGAACCCACGCCCCCCGCATTGGCAGGCAGACTCTCAACCACTGCGCCACCAGGGAAGCCCTGTAGATTTTTTGATGATGGCCATTCTGACCGGTGTGAGGTGATACCTCATTGTAGTTTTGATTTGCATTTCTCTAGTGATTAGTGATGTTGAGCATCCTTTCATGTGTTTGTTGGCAATCTGCATATCTTCTTTGGAGAAATGTCTATTTAGGTCTTCTGCCCATTTTTTGATTGGGTTGTTTGTTTTTTTGATATTGAGCTGCATGAGCTGCTTGTAAATTTTGGAGATTAATCCTTTGTCAGTTGCTTCATTTGCAAATATTTTCTCCCATTCTGAGGGGCGTCTTTTCGTCTTGTTTATGGTTTCCTTTGCTGTACAAAAGCTTTTAAGTTTCATTAGGTCCCATTTGTTTATTTTTGTTTTTATTTCCATTTCTCTAGGAAGTGAGTCAAAAAGGATCTTGATGTGATTTATGTCATGGACTGTTCTGCCTATGTTTTCCTCTAAGAGTTTTATAGTGTCTGGCTTTACATTTAGGTCTTTAATCCATTTTGAGTTTATTTTTGTGTATGGTGTTAGGGAGTGTTCTAATTTCATTCTTTTACATATAGCTGTCCAGTTTTCCCAGCACCACTTATTGAAGAGGCTGTCTTTTCTCCATTGTATATTCTTGCCGCCTTTATCAAAGATAAGGTGACCATATGTGTGTGGGTTTATCTCTGGGCTTTCTGTCCTGTTCCATTGATTTATATTTCTCTTTTTGTGCCAGTACCATGCTGTCTTTTTTTTTTTTTAATTTTTAATTCTAGAATTTTTATTTTTTTATTTTATTTTTTAAAATTTTATTTATTTATTTTTGGCTGCGTTGGGTCTTCGTTGCTGCGTGCAGGCTTTCTCTAGTTCCGGTGAGTGGGGGCTACTCTTTGTGGTGCGCGAGCTTCTCACTGTGGTGACTTCTCTTGTTGCGGAGCACGGGCTCTAGGCACGCAGGCTTCAGTAGTTGCGGCGTGTGGGCTCAGTAGTTGTGGCTTGCAGACTCTGGAGTGCAGTTTCAGTATTTGTGGCACACGAGCTTAGTTGCTTAGTTGCACACACACGGCATGTGGGATCTTCCTGGACCAGGGCTCGAACCCATGTCCCCTGCATTGGCAGGTGGATTCTTAACCACTGCACCACCAGGGAAGTCCCCCATACTGTCTTGATTACTGTAGCTTTGTAGTGTAGTCTGAAGTCAGGGAGCCTGACTCCTCCAGCTCTGTTTTTCTTTCTCAAGATTGCTTTGGCTATTCAGGGTCTTTTGTGTTTCCATACAAATTGTGCAATTTTTTGTTCTAGTTCTGTGAAAAATACCATTGGTAGTTTGATAGGGATTGCATTGAATCTGTAGATTGCTTTGGGTAATATCGTCATTTTCACAATGTTGACTCTTCCAGTCCAAGAACATGGTATATCCCTCCATCTGTTTGTATCATCTTTAATTTCTTTCATCAGTGTCTTATAGTTTTCTGCATACAGGTCTTTTGTCTCCCTAGGTAGGTTTATTCCTAGGTATTTTATTCTTTTTGTTGCAATGGTAAATGGGAGTGTTTCCTTAATTTCTCTTTCAGATTTTTCATCATTAGTGTATAGGAATGCAAGAGATTTCTGTGCATTAATTTTGTATCCTGCTACTTTACCAAATTCATTGATTAGCTCTACTAGTTTTCTGGTGACATCTTTAGGATTCTCTATGTATAGTATCATGTCATCTGCAAACAGTGACAGTTTTACTTCTTCTTTTCCAATTTGTGTTCCTTTTATTTCTTTTTCTTCTCTGATTGCCGTGGCTAGGACTTCCAAAACTATGTTGAATAAGAGTGGTGAGAGTGGGCAACCTTGTCTTGTTCCTGATCTTAGTGGAAATGGTTTCAGTTTTTCACCATTGAGAACGATGTTGGCTGTGGGTTTGTCATATATGGCCTTTATTATGTTGAGGTAAGTTCCCTCTATGCCTACTTTCTGGAGAGTTTTTATCATAAATGGGTGTTGAATTTTGTCAAAAGCTTTTTCTGCATCTATTGAGATTATCATATGGTTTTTATCCTTCAGTTTGTTAATATGGTGTATATCATTGATTGATTTGTGTATATTGAAGAATCCTTGCATTCCTGGGATAAACCCCTCTTGATCATGGTGTATGATCCATTTAATGTGCTACTGGATTCTGTTTGCTAGTATTTTCTTGAGGATTTTTGCATCTATGTTCATCAGTGATATTGGCCTGTGTTTTCTTTTTTTGTAACATCTTTGTCTGGTTTTGGTATCAGGGTGATAGTGGCCTCTTAGAATGAGTTTGGGAGTGTTCCTCTGCTATATTTTGGAAGAGTTTGAGAAGGATAGGTGTTAGCTCTTCTCTAAATGTTTGATAGAATTCACTTGTGAAGCCATCTGATCCTGGGCTTTTGTTTGTTGGAAGATTTTTAATCACAGTTTCAATTTCAGTGCTTGTGATTGGTCTGTTTATATTTTCTATTTCTTCCTGGTTTAGTCTTGGAAGGTTGTGCTTTTCTAAGAATTTGTCCATTTTATTGGCATATGGCTGCTTGTAGTAATCTCTCATGATCCTTTGTATTTCTGCAGTGTCAGTTGTTACTTCTCGTTTTTCATTTCTAATTCTGCTGATTTGAGTCTTCTCCCTTTTTTTCTTGATGAGTCTGGCTAATGGTTTTTCAATTTTGTTTATCTTCTCAAAGAACCAGCTTTTAGTTTTATTGATCTTTGTTATCGTTTTCTTCATTTCTTTTTCATTTATTTCTGATCTGATCTTTATGATTTGTTTCCTTCTGCTAACTTTGGGGTTTTTTTGTTCTTCTTTCTCTAATTGCTTTAGGTGTAAGGTGAGGTTGTTTATTTGAGATGTTTCTTGTTTCTTGAGGTAAGATTGTATTGCTATAAACTTCCCTCTTAGAACTGATTTTGCTGCACCCCATAGGCTTTGGGTCGTCGTGTTTTCATTGTCATTTGTTTCTAGGTATTTTTAAATTTCCTCTTTGATTTCTTCAGTGATCTCTTGGTTATTTAGTAGTGTATTGTTTAGCCTCCATGTGTTTGTATTTTTTACAGATTTTTTTCCTGTAATTGATATCTAGTCTCATAGCATTGTGGTCAGAAAAGATACTTGATATAATTTCAGTTTTCTTAAATTTACCAAGGCTTGATTTGTGACCCAAGATATGATCTATCCTTGAGAATGTTTCATGAGCACTTGAGAAGAAAGCATATTCTGTTTTTGGATGGAATGTCATATAAATATCAATTAAGTCCATCTTGTTTAATGTATCATTTAAAGCTTGTGTTTCCTTATTTATTTTCATTTTGGATGATCTGTCTATTGGTGAAAGTGGGGTGTTAAAGTCACCTACTATTATTGTGCTGCTGTCGATTTTCCCTCTTATGGCTGTTAGTATTTGCCTTATGTATTGAGGTGCTCCTATGTTGGGTGCATAAATATTTACAATTGTTGTATCTTCTTCTTGGATTGATCCCTTGATCAGTAGGTACTGTCCTTCTTTGTCTCTTGTAATAGTCTTTATTTTAAAGTCTATTGTGTCTGATATGAGAATTGCTACTCCAGCTTTCTTTTCATTTCCATTTGCATGGAATATCTTTTTCCGTCCCCTCACTTTCAGTGTGTATGTGTCCCTAGGTCTGAAGTGGGTCTCTTGTAGACAGCATATATATGGGTCTTATTTTTGTATCCATTCAGCCAGTCTGTGTCTTTTGGTTGGAGCATTTAATCCATTTACATTTAAGGTAGTTATCGATATGTATGTTCCTGTTATCATTTTCCTAATTGTTTTGGGTTTGTTATTATAGGTCTTTTCCTTCTCTTGTGTTTTCTGCCTAGAGAGTTCCTTTAGCATTTGTTGTAAAGCTGGTTTGGTGGTCCTGAATTCTCTTAGCTTTTGCTTGTCTGTAAAGGTTTTAATTTCTCCGTTGAATCTGAATGAGATCCTTGCTTGGTAGAGTAATCTTGGTTGTAGGTTTTTCCCTTTCATCACTTTAAATATGTCCTGTCACTCCCTTCTGGCTTGCAGAGTTTCTGCTGAAAGATCAACTGTTAACCTTATGGGGATTCCCTTGTATGTTATTTGGTGCTTTTCCCTTGCTGTTTTCAATATTTTTTCTTTGTACTTAATTTTTGATAGTTTGATTAATATGTGTCTTGGCGTGTTTCTCCTTGGATTTATCCTGTATGGGACTCTCTGCGCTTCCGGGAGTTGATTGACTATTTCGCGTCCCATATTAGGGAAGTTTTCAAGTATAATCTCTTCAAATATTTTCTCAGTCCCTTTCTTTTTCTCTTCTTCTTCTGGGACCCCTATAATTCGAATGTTGGTGCATTTAACATTGTCCCAGAGATCTGTGAGACTGTCCTCAATTCTTTTCATTCTTTTTTCTTTATTCTGCTCTGCAGTGGTTATTTCCACTATTTTATCTTCCAGGTCACTTATCCGTTCTTCTACCTCAGTTATTCTGCTATTGATTCCTTCTAGAGAATTTTTAATTTCATTTATTGTGTTGTTCATCATTATTTGTTTGCTCTTTAGTTCTTCTAGGTCCTTGTTAAGGGTTTCTTGTATTTTCTCCATTCTCTTTCCAAGATTTTGGATTATCTTTACTATCATTACTCTGAATTCTTTTTCAGGTAGGCTGCCTATTTCCTCTTCATTTGTTTGGTCTGGTGCGTTTTTACCTTGCTCCTTTATCTGCTGTGTATTTCTCTGTCTTCTCATTTTGCTTAACTTACTGTGTTTGGGGTCTCCTTTTCTCAGGCTGCAGGTTCGTAGTTCCCATTGTTTTTGGTGTCTGCTCCCAGTGGGTAAGGCTTGGTTCAGTGGGTTGTGTAGGCTTCCTGGTGGAGGAGTTGGTGCCTGTGTTCTGGTGGATGAGGCTGAATCTTGTTTTTCTGGTGCGCAGGACTGCGTCTGTTGGTGTGTTTTGGGGTGTCTGTGAACTTAGTATGATTTTAGGCAGCCTCTCTGCTAATGGGTGGTGTTGTGTTCCTGTCTTGCTAGTTGTTTGGCATGGGGTGTCCAGCACTGGAGCTTGCCGGTTGTTGAGTGGAGCTGGGTCTTAGTGTTGAGACGGAGATCTTTGGGAGAGCTCTCGCCGATTGATAGTATGTGGGGACAGGAGGTCTCTGGTGGTCCAATGTCCTGAACTCGGCTCGCCCACCTCAGAGGCTCAGGCCTGACACCTGGCCAGAGCACCAAGACCCTGTCAGCCACACGGCCAGACAAGCAAAGTTGAGAGTCAAAGAAAATTTTCATTCTCTCATTTCATGGCATAGCAACATTGCTATCCTTGATTTTCACAACAGATGCAGAGGTCTTATGGTATGTTTACCTCTTAGAATAAGCCAATTTGAATCTTGTTTCATAAGAAGTTCTTCATAAGATCCCCAAAGATGATCTCCCATAGTCTTGTGGTAATTTCATAGCCACCTTCTGTTGCTATGGCATGGAGCTCGACTGTTGTGAGCATCAGCTTCAAACGCCAGAGACCTGTTTTTCACTCTCTTGATGGCACTGTTTGCAGCCCAAAAGTTTTTAATTTTGATGAAATCCACTTTTTCTATTTTTATTTTGTTGGTTGTGCTGTTAGTTTTGTATCTAAGAAGTCTTTGCCTAAACCAAGATCATGAAGTTTAGTCCTATGTTTTCTTCTAAGACTTTTATAGTTTTGATTCTTACATTTAGGTCTGTGGTTCATTTCAAGTTAATTTTTGTTCATGGTGTGAGGAAGGAGTACAAATTCATTCTTCTGCATGTGGATATTCAGTTGTTCTAGTACCATTTGTTGAAAAGACTATTCTTTCTCCCATTTAATTGTCTTAGCAGGACTAACTCTTTTATTTTTCTCATTATGTGTGATGTGTTCCTATAAAAAATTAAATGGCATGTAAATAAATAATATAAAAAGTAAAAGGCCCTTAGAATTCTACCTCCAAAGATAATAACTGTTAATACTATAAACGAGTGGTCTGGAATAACTGATCTCTAAGGGACCTTCCACACCTATGTGTATATAAAATTTAATGAGGTACAAATTATTCCCAGGAATACTATTTAGCATAACTTCCTATTTAACATGAGTTATTCCCTGAAGGACTCAAAGGAAGGGCCTAGTGGCCCAGCGATGTATCTATCATCTTGTTACTACTCTATACCAGGAGAACCCACTTTAAGCTATTAATACTTTTATTTTTTTTTTATTTTTTATTTTTTTAATACTTTTATTAAAATATACAGATCTTTCCTGGAATACCCATCTGTTCTTTTTTTTTTCCTACTTTGCATTCTTCATTATGGCAAGCAAACATGCTCCTAAATGATACTTGCACTCATCTCCTCTGCACTGGAGAGGGCATCACATCTCAATAGCAATAAAAAGGAGTAGCTAAGAGCACAGAGTCAGACTGCCCTGTTTATTTTTTTATTTTTTAAAATTATTTATTTATTTATTTATTTATTTATGGCTGCATTGGGACTTGGTTGCTTTGCGTGGGCTCTGGTTGCAGTGAGCGGGGGCTACTCTTTTATTTTATTTATTTTTTTAATTCTGAAAGACATATAAGAAACTATAGATGAGTGATTCTTTTTTTTTTATAAGCAGATATTCATTTTTAATTATTATTTATTTATTTATTTATTTTTGGCTGTGTTGGGTCTTCGTTTCTGTGCGAGGGCTTTCTCCAGTTGCGGCAAGTGGGGGCCACTCTTCATCATGGTGCGTGAACCTCTCACTATAGTGGACTCTCTTGTTGCAGAGCACAGGCTCCAGACGCGCAGGCTCAGTAGTTGTGGCTCACGGGCCTAGTTGCTCCGCGGCATGTGGGATCTTCCCAGACCTGGGCTCGAACCCGTGTCCCCTGCATCGGCAGGCAGATTCTCAACCACTGCGCCACCAGGGAAGCCCAGCGGGGGCTACTCTTCGTTGTGGTACACGGGCTTCTCATTGTGGTGGCTTCTCTTGTTGCAGAGTGTGGGCTGTAGGCGTGCGGGCTTCAGTAAGAATGATAAAAGATTGTGTTCACCAGGAAGATATACAACTCTAAATTTATACTAACCTAATAACTTAGCCTCAAATAAAACAAAAATTTATAGAACTAATAGGAGAAATAGGCAAATACAGAATCATATTGAGAGCTTTTCAAAATACCTCTCTCAGTAATTTATGGAATGCAAACTGTATCATTAAGGATATATATTTGGATATACAAACCAGTGAACTTGGCTTAATTGACACATAGAACATCACACCTTGAAATTACAGTTCTTAATTCTTCTTAAATATGCACAGAACATTTAAACAATTTGACCATGTTCTGGATAGCTATTGCTGCATTACAAATTATCATTAAATGTAGAACTCAAAATAACAATTTATTATTATTATTATTATTTTTGGCTACACTGCACAGCTTGTGGGATCTTAGTTCCCCGACCAGGGATCGAACCCGGGGCCCTCGGCAGTGAAAGCGCAGAGCCTTAACCACTGAACTGCCAGGGAATTCCCAGCAATTTATTATTATTATTATCTTTATTGTTATTATCTTTCAAGGTTCTGTGGGTTGACTGGGCTCAGATGGGTGGTTTTCACTTGGCGTCTCCTATGTGACTGCAGACAGATATCCAAGATGGCTCCTTTAGTCACATGTCCTGGCATCTTGGTGCTCCTTGCCCTCTCTTTCTCTTCTCAATGTATCTCATCCTCCACGTCTTTCCACATGGCTTGAGTCTTTCACAGCTTGGTGGTCTCAGGGTAGTCAACCTTCTTACATGGTGGCCATCTTCCAAGAAGCTGGAAGCAAAAGCTGCCAGGACAGCTATTTTATCCTGGTTAGTTACAGGCCTTCCTAGATTAAAGGGGATGAAAACATAGACTCGCCCCTTGATGGGACAGTGGCAAAGTCACATAGTAAAAGGGTATGTGGCATTGGGATATTGTTGTGGCCATCTCTGGAAAATATAATCTTCTACAGACCATATGCTGGGCCATAAAGCTAGTCTCAACAAATTTCAAATAATTGAAATAGTCAAAGTATGTTCTCTAACCACAGTACAATTAAGCAAGAAATCAATGAAAATAATAACTGGAAAACCCTCATATTTGAATAATAAGAGATATAAATACATCTAAATGACCCATGCATCAAAAAAGAAATCACAGTGGAAATTAGAAAATATTTTAAACTAAATGATAATAAAATACAAAAGTTGTGGAATGCAGCAAGCAAAACATGTGGGATGTGTGCTTTAGGAAGTTGTATAGTCTTAAATACACACTTTAGACAAGAACAAAGGCTAAAAATCGATCTAATAAGCATCCATCTCAAGAAACTAGAAAAAAAATCACCAAAAACCCCCAAGGAAAATAGAAGGAAGGGAATAATATGGATAAGATGAGAAATTAATGAAATAAGAAACAAACCTATAATAGAAAGGAACAACAAATCAAGAAAATATTTCTTTGAAAAGACTATTTAAATTGGTACATTTCTGGTAAGCCTAGTTAAGAAAAAGAGAAAGAAGCACATAAAACCAATAGCAGAAATGAAGAGGAATACATCTCAGGCCCAATAGACCTTAAAAAAATTATGAGAGAAGTTTGACTAAATTTATGCCAGTAAGTTTGAAGGTTTAAATGAACTGTCTAAATTCCTAGGAAATATATTTTACTAAAACTGACACACAGAAAAGAGGAAATCTGATTAGTCTTATAACTATAAAAAATATGAATTTATAAGATAAAAAACTTTCTACAGCCCCATGAGTTACTAGTGTTGTGATCTTGCCAAGCTATGTACCTGTTTCCCCATATGAGAAATGAAGATAATAACATAATGTCATAGGTAACACTGTGAGGATTAAATGAGATAATGCCTGTAAAAACACTTTTCCCATGGCCTAGTAGTTGCCACCTGCTCAGTGTAAGCTAGCCATTGAGTCTCCTTTACAGCTCTGGGTGTGTATCACTGAATGCAAAAACGTGCTCTGCAGGTGCCCTAGTATGCGTGTTCTGAAAGGTAAAAGGGCCTGGTCTCTCTTTTTCTGAAGTAAAAGTGGTCGGGGGCACTAGATGCATTTGAAATTTTAAAATAAAATTGAAAGTAAATCAGTTTTGTCCTTAAATCAGATTATCTCTGCTTTCCTTTTGTACACCTGCCTCAGTGTACAATTTTTCCTGCCGTTGTGGGTGCAACTTTTGTGTGCAGAACTGCCTACACACCTCCAGGCATGAATCTCGACTTTAGTGGCTTGGAAAAGGCTATCAGAACTTGTAATTTACACTCCAACCCAGTCAATGGCTGTTTCCATTCTTCTTCTGTCTCCCAGGCTGTTGTCTGATTCTTGTTCTTACTGCTCCTTGATCTCCGGGCATTCAGTACTTTCTAGCCAGAATATCGCCCATGTCACATAAAGTTCTTTTTGCCTTATCTGATCTCTGCTCATACTTTGTCACTCTGGGGCTTTGCTCAGATCTGGTTGTGTAACATTCTTTAGGAGATTTCCCTTTCCTTGGTCGGAGGGCTCTTCATACCTCTAGTCCCTGCCTCTGCCGCTTTTTTGAGTTTGTGACACAGACTTACCTCACCACCTGGAATTCCCAGCTTTGCTCCCTCTCCAGGCGAGTTCTTCTTCGCAGCATTGCCTTCTTAAACAAGAGTTTAAGAAGGAGCTGTGTATATGTCAATCCCAATGTCCCAATTTATCCCTCCCTCTCACCGCACCGGCCCCCCGTAACCATAGGTTTGTTTTCTACATCTGTGACTCTATTTCTGTCTTGTAAATAACAAGATTGTACATCAACTATATTCCAATAAAAATTTTTTAAAAAAAGAAGAAGGACCTATGGAGCCCTCCCCTCTCTCATGGGGTTTTTTTCTCTGCCACCCTGTGATTTCTTCCACCCTGCTCTTTGGAGTCCATTTCATTTCCTTGTCTTAATTAGTCTCTTCACCACACCTCCTCTGCATTGTGTTTCCTCCTCATCTGTCAAATTTTTAAAGCTGTTTCTTTCCCTCCCTCCATTCCAACTGTTCAAATCCTGTCCTACCTTCAAGTATCATCTCAAAGGATAAGTCTGAATGAAGGTTCTTTTGCAAGTGCCTCTTCTTGCCCCCCTCTCCCCACAGGACTGTTTATTCTACTTATAGCACTTAGTTTACTCAATCGAAAATTATAATTATTTGTGTATAATTATTGTGTATAATTATTTGTACTCTCTACTAGATACTTAGGGACTTGAGGGCAAGGATACTTTTTACTCATCTTTGCAGCTCCCAAAGCACCCAGCATGGTGCCTGGAACATGGGAGCTGTTCAGGGACTATTTGTTAAATTGAATTCATGAACATGAGACCCCAGAGGATAAAGGCAAGTGTTTCCCTCAGTTTTCAGGCTGAGACCAACAGTGCCCTGAGTGGCTTCATTGTTTAATCAGGAAATGGGTTGTATGAATCTGGAGGTCCCAGATGAAACGAAGGCTTCCATAAAGCATGTTCATCAATCTTGTAAGAATTGTCTCATTCATTCATCAACAAACACCTATTGAGACTAAGTGCTAAACCTAGTGAAGAGATATGACAGGGAATAGGACAAATGCCATTAAGGCATTAGTAATCTTGTTTAGGAGTTTGAAACATAAACATCTGACTGTAAGGCAAAGTGAAATAGGTACTATAATAAAGTATAGACCAAATTCTCTGAGAACATTAGTCCTTGATTTCAGGAGGGGGAAGGTAGGGGGACATTGGAATAGATGATGATGGCTCAGAAGAAGAGCAACTTTGTTTTCTCCATTGGACTCATAGCATCAGCGTGACAACAAGGCCCCTGAACTTTTCTGGCTCACCCCTCAAATCTCTGCACCTGATGGGAATGGGAGGTAACAATGGGAAGGAGGAAGCAAGTCAGGTTACTCTAGACCTGAGCTGTCTAATACAGTAGCCACCAGCCAGATGTAGCTACTACTGGACGCTTGAAATGTGGCTAATCTGAATTGAGATGTACCTAAATATAAAATATTCAGTGGATTGTTGAAAACTTAGTACAAAAATTAATTTTATATTGATTACATGTTGAAACTAATATTTTGAATATATTGGGTCAAATACAATATATTCTTAAAATTAATTTCACCTGTTTCTTTTTACCTTTTTAATGTGACTACTTGACAATTTAAAATTAGATACAGTGGGACTTCCCTGGTGGCGCAGTGGTTAAGAATCTGCCTGCCGGGCTTCCCTGGTGGCGCAGTGGTTGAGAATCTGCCTGCCAATGCAGGGGACACAGGTTTGAGCCCTGGTCTGGGAAGATCCCACATGCCGCGGAGCAACTAGGCCTGTGAGCCACAACTACTGAGCCTGCACGTCTGGAGCCTGTGCTCCGCAACAAGAGAGGCCATGATAGTGAGAGGCCCAAGCACCGCGATGAAGAGTGGCCCCTGCTTGCCGCAACTAGAGAAAGCCCTCGCACAGAAATGAAGACCCGACACAGCCAAAAATAAATAAATAAGTAAATTTATTTAAAAAAAAAAAAAAAAGAATCCGCCTGCCAATGCAGGGGACACAAGTTTGAGCGCTGGTCTGGGAAGATCCCACATGCCACACAACTAAGCCCATGGGCCACAGCTACTGAGCCTGTGCTCTAGAGCCTGTGAGCTACAACTATTGAAGCCTGTGCACCTAGAGCCGGTGCTCCGCAACGAAGAGAAGCCACCGCATTGAGAAGCCCGTGCACCACAACGAAGAGTAGCCCCTGCTTGCCGCAACTAGAGAAAGCCCGCGCACAGCAACGAAGACCCAACGCAGCCAAAAATAAAATTAATTAATTAATTAATTAATTTTAAAAAATAGATACAGGGTTTGCATTATACTTCTGTTGGGCAGCACTGTTCTGAAGTCTGTTCCCCAGGTTCAGGGAACCTAGAAAATTTGGAAAACACAGACAGATTTTGATACTGAACCAGGACCCAGGCCCAGTGGTATTTACCATTCCTGACCTGGATCCAAACCTTCAGGGACTTCAGTCATCACTTGGGTCTGGGCTGGGGCAGAGAGTTTGGCCACAGATGGGAAAGTTGGTTCTCTCCCTACTGCATTTCCCTGTGACTAAGGTCACAGGGACAAACATGACAGGGAGTTGGTTTGTCTTCTGTGTTTCTTTCAAGCAGCTTCCTTGAAGTTTCTGAGAGGCAAAGATAAGGGGCTGGTCTGGTGGAGTCTTCCATAATAACAACTAGGCCTTTGATCATTAATCAGTTAGGTTGGTATACTGCTTGCCCAAGGTGGGGGTGGGACTTATATCAAATTGCTGACTGATCTTTAAAGATCTTTAAGATGATCTGCATTACTAAAATAAAACCCTGAGGGTGTGAGAACAACAAAGTCTTAGTGGAGGAGCTTCAGCCCTTGATAACACAGTAAAGCTGCCCATCATGGGCATCTAGGTTCCCAAGTGCCCTACCCTACCCTACTGCTTTTACCCTTTGGTTCTGATCTCCCACAGCCCTCTGACTAATGCTTTCAGATTCTGCCCACCACCCTTAATATTCTCTCCAAGGTATTCCCTGTGCCAGGAATAGTCTCCTGTTTCCCTTAGGCCCCACTGTTTCATGATCCATTTTTAAAAATGAGATGAAACTACCACATGGATTCTTTTTGTTTTTTTTTAATTTTTTAAAAATTATTTATTTATTTATTTATTTATTTTTGGCTGCGTTGGGTCTTCGTTTCTGTACGTGGGCTTTCTCTAGTTGTGGCAAGTGGGGGCCACTCTTAATCGCGGTGCGTGGGCCTCTCACTATCGCGGCCTCTCTTGTTGTGGAGCACAAGCTCCAGACGCGCAGGCTCAGTAGTTGTGGCTCACGGGCCCAGTTGCTCCGCGGCATGTGGGATCTTCCCAGACCAGGGCTCGAACCTGTGTCCCCTGCATTGGCAGGCAGATTCTCAACCACTGCGCCACCAGGGAAGCCCTCTTTTTGTTTTAATTAAGCTCTTTTGTAAGAAATAAGGATTAATAGTCCAGCTCAAGTAATAGGAGTTTATTTTAAGATGGCATGTAGCAATAAGGAAGATAGGCAAACCATGGAAATCCAAGAACAGGGAATCTTCTGGGTGCAAGATGGCTCTAGGAATCTCAGTGACAGGAGTTAATAGATCTTCATTGTACTGTTCTTCTGTTTGTGACTTATCTACTAAGACTCTGCTTATTAGGGGAGTTACCACCTCTCCTGACTTCATCAGCATCCATTCGATATCTCCTCTTGACCTCACTACTTTTGTATACTCATAGTTTCTGTTTCCTCATAACTTAGCCCTACTCAAGAACTACAACTTGCTTCTGGCCCCACAACTTCCTCCCTCCTTATGTCTTTTTAGCTTCAGTTCCTGCCCCTAATTTCTTGATTCTCTTCTTACTTCCCATTTCAGATTGTAGAGAGCAACCTGCTGCTACCTTACTTTTTAGGCAGAACTTTCTCCACTAAGCTACATCATTACTATCTGATCAGCCTGTGGATCTAGCTGACTTTGGGGAATTGGGTGCCCACACATGGTCCAATCAACTGTGGACCAACTAGGCTGCCCAAGTTCTTTCTCAACAAGGGCTGTGAGAATACCAGTCACCATGATTGCCGTGTCCAAGATACTTTCACTTATGTCATCTCATTTTAATCCTTATAATAATCCTGACAATAGATACCATCCTATTTTCTATAGATGAAGAATCTAGGGAACAGAGGGATTAACTAAGGCAAAGTCAGCATGCAATCTCAAATCTGCCATCAGAAATCACCATGCAGAAGCCTCAAGGAAGCTAACGTTAAGTGAATTCTCTCGAAACAAAATTACAAGGCAGAGAGATGTCAGAGGTTGGACAGCACTGCTGCTGCCCTATGGTCCTCCCACAACTGCATAAAGGACAGGTTTTCCTAGGAGAACTAACCCATGGTTAGTGTGTGTGTGTAGGGGGGGGGGGGCATCCTGTGCATTCAAACCCGGGATATTACTTAGAATAAAGCCTGATGGATAAAGTCTAAGACAAATCCGTCTTATACCATAATCCACCTTAAGGTAAATGGTAAATACAGATGTATCATCTTAATGTAAAAATCCAGATTTACAAAACAAGTCAATGAAAATATAATTTTTTTTTCCTGTTGCAACTTCTTTCCACCTTATTCTGGACCCTGGGTTATGGGATTGGTGTAGGAGTGGTTTGAGGGAAGCCCCAGGCTTAAGGCCCTTCAGATTTCTCCCTGTCCTAGAATAAAAGTCAGGAAGATTCTGCACATGTGGGCACAGGGTGAGTGTGGTGGGACAAACTGAGGGTGGTAAATCAGTAAGTATCTACTTACTAACACACTTCTCCCTGACAGATGAGGAGATGGGAAAAGGTGAGAGTTGGGTGAAATAATATAAGGGAAGCCTTTAGAATAATGCCTGGCTGTATTAGTTTTCTATGGCTGCTGTAATAAATTACCTCAAACTTACTCACTTAAAACAACACAGATTTGGGAGTGACATCACCAAGATGGAGTAGGAGATTCTGCCTCCATTCCCCGACAAAGATCAGCAATTAGACAGCTATCTATGAATAAACACAGCTCTGGAGAGCTCTGGAGTCCACTTAAGACTATTGAACAAAACACTTGAGAATAACCACACGAAAAGGGAAGGAAGACAGCTTTATTTGTCTGCATGAACCCATCTCCCAAGCTAGCATTGCTCAGCACCAAGACAGAACTCTCCAGCTAGGACTCACCAGGAAAGGAAGAACAGGGTGAGCAACCAGCTTCTGCAGCCTTTTGGGGCATCACATGAAGGACCTGCTTCAGTTTCACCCCACTCAGAGACTGGCAAAGCTGAGATGTATAAAGATGGCTAGGAATAGGGAAGAAAAGTGGGGGTTCCAGTAGCAGTCATGCAGTCAGAGCAACCACAGTTCCCAGGTCACCCCTGCTCCACAGGTGACCCCAACAGCTTTCAACACTGAAGAAGCCAACAGCCCCAACATCTGCTGGGGATCCCCTGCAGATTTCACTGGCTTTTATCCACAGGTAGTTGCATTTGCTAATGCCAGCTTCCTGAGTCCCTCCCCTTGCCCACTGGAGCTCGGGAAGTGCCCTGGCAGCCAGCCCAGGCCTCTGCAGCACATGAATGCAAGATGCCAAGCTAGACCTCTGCAGCTGACCCCTGTCACTGTGCATGCACTTGGGGATAGCCCCTCCATCTGTGTATTTGCATGCCACTGGCCTGACGCCTGTCACCAGACACCAATATTGTATGGATGTCCATGAGGAGACTATGCAGCCAACGGACAGCACACCAATGACTTGGGACCATGCAGCTGCTTGTGGGCCTGGATCAGGCCCTGTCTTCTGTCACTGACCTTCACCACAACACTCACCTGCAGCTAGCCCCTCCAGCTGCGTACCTGTGTACCCTTGGTCCAATCCCAGGTGGGCTCCACTGCCATGTGCCCATGGTGAGACCCAGCAGCCATGGTAGTGCACACAGACAGCCAGAGCCCCTGCAGGTGCCAGTGTGTACACAGTTGGCCCTGGCCCTTGCTGCCTGCCCTGATCCCAACCACTACATGTGTGTTCAATTACCCCCTGCCACTACAGGCACCAACAGCTGGCCCCCACAGCTGACTGTGTGCATACTATCAGCTCCAGCCATCACTGCTGCTTGCCCTGGTCCATAGCTGCTGGATCTGGAGGCACTGCTGAGGACCCCAACAGCCCTTGCAGTCTCTGCGGACTCCCAACAGCCCTTGTCAAGGGCCATGCAGTTGTAGATGATGTGGACCCCGATGGCCTGAGCCAGTGAGTCACCATGACCCCCAGACCTGGTTCCACTAGACCTGCCTTATAAGAAATGCTGGAAGAAGTTCTTCAAGCTGAAATGAAAGGATGCTAACTAGTATCAGGAAAATATATGAAAATAAACATCATACTGGTAAAGGCAAGCATACAGTCAGATTCAGAATACTCTAATACTATAATATGGTGGTATGTTGACCACTTAACTCTAATATAAAGGTTGAAGTATTAAAGTATTAAAAGTATTAAAAGTATAGCTATAAGTACAATAATTTGTTAGTGGATACATGATATAAAAGATGTATAGTGTGACATCAAAAACCATAAAACATAAAATGGGAATAAAAGGGTATAGTTTTTGCATATGATTGAAGTTTAGTTATCATCAGCTTAAAATGGACTGTAATATCTATGTTTCAAGTAAGCCTCAGGGTAACCACAAAACAAAAACCTATAATAGATACACACAAGATAAGGAGAAGGGAACCAAGTATACCACTATGGAAAATCATCAATTCACGAAGGAAGACAGCAAGAGAGGAAGAAAGGAACTTCATAACAGCCAGAAAACAATGAATAAGATGGCAATAGTAAGTCCTTTCTTATCAATAATTACTTTAAATGGATTAAGTGCTGCAATAAAAAGGCATAGAGTGAATGGATGAAAAAACAAGATCCACCTATATGCTGCCTATAAGAGACTCGCTTCAGCTTCAAGGACACACATAGGCTCAAAGTGAAGGGATGGAAAAAGATATTCCATGCAAGTGAAAATGAGAACAGGGGTAGCTATACTTATATCAGACAAAAGAGAATTTAAGTCAAAAACTATAACAAGTGACAAAGAAGGTCATTATATAATGATAAAGAAGTCAGTTCATCAAGAGGATATAACAGTTGTAAATATACACATGCCCAATATTGGAGCACCTAAATATATTAAGCAAATACTAACACATCTGAAGGGAAGAATGGACAACAATACAGTAATAGTAAAGGACTTAAATACCTCACTTTCAACAATGAATAGATCATTCATGGGCTTCCCTGGTGGCACAGTGGTTAAGAATCCGCCTGCCAATGCAGGGGACACGGGTTCGATCCCTAATCCAGGAAGATCCCACATGCCGCAGAGCAACTAAGCCTGTACGCCACAACTACTGAGCCTGCACTCTAGAGCCTGTGAGCCACAAATACTGAGCCCACGTGCTGCAACTACTGAAGCCCGTGCATGCTGGGGCCTGTGTGCTGCAACTCCTGAGCCTGTGTGCTGCAACTACTGAAGCCCATGCACCTAGAGCCCGTGCCCCACAACAAGAGAAGCCACCGCAATGAGAAGCCTGTGCACCGCAACAAAGAGTAGACGCCACTTGCCGCAACTAGAGAAAGCCCGCACGCAGCAACGAAGACCCAACACAGCCAAAAATACATTAAAAAAATTTCTTTTTAATAGATCATTCAGACAGAAAATCAATAAGGAAACATTGGACTTGAACTATATTTTAGACCAAGTGAACATAGAGGACATGTATAGAACATCCAATAGCAACAGAATGCACATTCATTTCAAGCACACTTGGAACATTCTCCAAGATCATACATTAGGTCACAGAACAAGTCTCATCAAACTAAAAAAGACTAAAACTATACCAACTATCTTTTCTGACCGCAATGGTATGAAACTATAAATAATAGGAGGAAACTGGAAAATTCACAAATACATGGAAATTAAATAACATAGTCCTGAACAACCAGTGGGTCAAAGATAAAATCAAAAAATAAATTGAAACAAACACAGCATACCAAAACTTATGAGATACAGCAAAAGCAGTGCAAAGAGGAAAGTTTATAGGCATAAATGCCTACATTAAGAAAAAAGAAAGATCTCAAATAAACAATCTAACTTTATACCTCAAGGAACTAGAAAAAGAAAAGCAAACTAAACCCACAGTTAGCAAAAGGAAGGAGATAACAAAGATCAGAGCAGAAATAAGTGAAATAGAGAATAGAAAAACAATAGAAAAGATCAACTAAAATGCGTTGTTTTTTAAAAAAAGATAAACATAACTGGGAATTCCCTGGTGGTCAACTGGTTAGGACTATGCACTTTCACTGCTGAGGGCACAGGTTTAACCCCTGGTCGGGGAATTAAGATCCCACAAACCATGCAGTGCAGCAAAAAAAAAAAAAAAAAAAAGGATAAACAAAACTGACAAACCTTTAGCTAGATTTACCAAGAAAAAAAAGAGAGAGGACTCAAATAAATTGAATTATAAAAAAAAAATGAGACACTACAACTGATACCACAGAAATACAAAGGATCATAAGAGACTACTATGAAAAATTATACACCAACAAATTGGATAACTTAGAAGAAATGGATAAATTCCTAGAAACATGCAATCTACCGAGTCTGAATCATGAAGAAATAGAAAATCTGAATAGACCAATAACAAGTAAGGAAACTGAATCAGTAGTCGAAACCTCACAACAAAGAAAAGCCTAGGACCCGATGGCTTCACAGGTGAATTCTTCCAAACATTCAAAAAAGAATTAATAATATTCTCAAAATCTTCCAAAAACTTGAAGAAGGGGGAACACTTCCAAACTCATTTTACAAGGCTTACGTTACTATGATGTCAAAGCCAGATAAAGACATTACAGGAGGGAGTTCCCTGGCGGTCCAGTGGTTAGGACTCTGGGCTTTCACTCCTGGGGCCCAGGTTCGATCCCTGGTTGGGGAACTAAGATCCTGCAAGCGGCACGGACAAATTAAAAATTTTAAAAAAAGACATTACAGGATATGAAACCTATAGACCAATATCCCTACAGACCAGATGAATATAGATGCAAAAATTCTCAACAAGATACTAGCAAACCAAATTCAACAGTGTATTAAACATAATGCAAATCAAAATGAATAAGTTTTGAAGATCTTAATATACAGCTTGGTGACTACAGCAAGTAACTTGAAGTATACTTGAAAGTTGCTATGAGAGTAGAGCTTTAATGTTCTCACTATAACAACAACAAAATGGTAATTATATGAGCTAAAGGATGAGCTAAAGCTAAATTAGCCCTATTGTGGTAAACATCTCATAATATAAACATGTATCAAATCATCACATTGTACACCTTAAACTTACACAGTGTTATATGTCAATTACATCTCAATAAATCTGGAAAAAAACACCAACACCAACACACATTTATTCTCTTACAGTTCTGAAGGTCAGTAGTCTGAAATCAGTTTCTCTGGGCCAAAATCAAGGTGTCTGCAATGCCACACTTCCTCCCGAGGCTCTATGGAAGAATCTATGTCCTCATCTTTTCCAGGATCTAGAGCTGTATCTTTGGTGGCACCTTCCTCCATTCTGAAAGCCAGCAGTGTAGCATATTGCTTCAGTCCTCACACTGATGGTAAAATCTCCCTCGACTTCCCTCTCTTAAGGACACCTACAATTACATTTACTGTCTACCAATTTAATCCAGGATAATTTCCCCCATCTCAAAATCCTCAGTTTAATCACATCTGCAAAGTCTGTTTGCCATATGAAGTAACATCCACAGGTTCCAGGGATTAGCACCTGGATATATTTGGGGGTCATTATTCAGCCTGCCACATCGGCATAAAGTAAATGCTTACGAAACATTAGCTATTATTATTACTGTGCTAAGCACTTCACAATGTATTATGTCATTTAATCCTCAGTACAATCCTATGAGGTAGAGACTATATTTATCCCTGTCTTACAGAGAAGAGGTTTGAGAGCTTATATAGTTCCTAAAATCAAATGGTAAGTGGAATTCCAATATAAGAGACTAACTCCAGAGCCCATGCTCTTGGCTTCTATCACAGGCTGGCTTTGAGGAGCATATCTATTACTCCCCTTGCAATAACAGTGAAGCTCCAGCCTACTTTTCTATTTGAGTCATTTGAGTTGATGCATATTTTCTTGGGGAAGGGAGATCCTTCCCCATGGACTGTCACCTTTTTCAGGACAAGGGAGTCTGTCATGCACCTTGTCTTGTGGTTGTTGCTCTGCATGTACTGAAAACAAATCAATGTTGATTTAACTGCTAAAGCTGGAGACCATGAAGATAATTAAGTGCAAACAATACTGATCAAACAGAACAAAATCTACATCCTTATTGTGCCACCCTTAGAAGCTGACATAGTGAGGGGGGAGTTGAAATTGAGAAGTTTAGTTTCATCTTCTAAAGGTCAGCAGGTATATTGGTGTCTGGGACATGTAGAAATTAGAACAACCACTCTTCAGGAAAACATCTTCTCATTTTGTTCTATGAAGAATACATAGTGGTTGTTTAAAAAGTTAATTTATTTATTTATTTTTGGCTGCGTTGGGTCTTCATTGTTACGGCAGGCTTTGTGTACTTGCGGCGAGCGGGGGCTACTCTTCATTGTGGTGTGCGGGCTTCTCATTGCAGTGGCTTCTCGTTGCAGAGCACGGGCTCTAGGCGCATGGGCTTCAGGAGTTGTGGCGCATGGGCTTAGTTGTTCCGTGGCATGTGGGATCTTCCCGGACCAGGGCCCAAACCCATGTCCCCTTCATTGGCAGGCGAATTCTTAACCACTGCACCACCAGGGAAGTCCTACATAGTGTTTTGTTAATGCAGCATGTTCTGGTCTCTCTGGCATGTTGGGACTGTGGTTAAACTCAGTATAGCATGGGGATGGGTAGGAGATGGACGTCATTCAACAGAAGATGGTCAAACCAGGGAATGAACTATGAAGAAAGAGGTATCCACAAGGTCAACGTGATAAGTATTCTGAGTGACAGTGGGGAAAAGCACTGTGTGAAGGAGAAGAAAGGTAATGGAAGTATGTGATGTTGGAACTGCGTTCCCGGGAGATAATGAAACATGAAGAAAGAGAAGAAAAGAGAGGCTTAGAGCTAGGCAATGAGAAGGAGAAAGAGCTTGGTTAATACAAGATTTTTTTCTAGAACATGAGAGAAGGAACCAGAAGTGACCATATAAAAATTAATAATCCTGTTTTCCTTCAGAAGGGGAAAGGGCTAGTTAGTATTTGGTAACTCTGAAAAATCATCATCACAACCTTGTCTTTGATGCATCATGTAGCAGCCACCCCAGAAACCTGAATCACCAAAGCCTCCTCTTCCCTCCTTATTTTCACGTAACCTGAGTAGATTGGGGTGGGAGGAAAAGATGGAAACTACCAACAGTAACCAAGTATCCTCGCCAGCAACTCCAAGGCACTAGGGGAAGTGAGGTGGACAAGGTCCTGGTCTAGGATGTTTAGATTTCCACCCATACAGCTCTAAGGGAATTGATTGGATACACTGTTGGCTCACCAGTATCTCCCCTTCCTGTGGGCAAATCTGTGTGGAAGTCAAAACGTCACCAGAAGATTGTTTCAGAAGCATGAAACCAGGGAGTGGGGGAGGGGATGGTTCCAATGGCTGATGCCAGCCTGCTTTGTGGCCTGATTCCTCTACATCTGTCATGGGGATGTTCCATCTATAGAGACTGGCTCCTCATACTCTCAGGTCAGGAAACTATCTCTCTAGGGTGTTTTTGGAAACAAAGTACCCCTTCTGCTAGCACATTTTTTTTTTCTTCTCACATTACTACGCAACTGATTTAGGTTTAAATTTAACCTAATCCAGTCCCATCCTATTTTCCTGAAATGACAATATACCCATGTCACTTTAATTTGATCTGGGTGAGACTCATCTATTACACATTCACAAATAATCCCTTTGGCTGTGTCGTTTCTCCTGGTGTCTGATCTCATCCCTTTTATCTGGATCTTATTGATTTTATCCTAAGTTCGAGGATACATTGGGGTGTCAACCCAACATATTGTCCATATAAATACTGTCTCATTGATTCCACAAATGATCATTATGGAGTAGTTAGTGTTATTCTCATTTTAAAGCTGAAAAAAACTGACTCTAAGACTTGTCCAAACTTGTCCAAAATAACGTAACTGGTAAATTATAGAATTGTGACTCCATTCCAGATAAGTCTGATTTCAAAGTTCAGCCTCTTCCTACATAATACTGAAGTGACTATGAAAAATGACTGTGAAAAGTCAAGCTTCCAAACTGACATTTCAATTGGGAATTTACTATTATGTTGCCTAGTGACAACATCTTATACCATGTAAACAGTGGTTCAAATCTGACTGCATATCAACTCATGTTGAGCTTTTAAGAACCACACATGCTTTTAATATATTATTGCAATTAAATTTGCTAATATTTTGTTCAGTATTTTTGCATCTGTATTTATGAGAGAGATTGGCCTGTAATTTTCCTTTCTTGTAATGTCCTTGTCTGATTTGGGTATTAAGGTTATGCTGGCCTCATAAAACAAGTTAGAAAGGGTTCCCTCTTTTTTTATTGTCTGTGTTTAGAAAATCTTATCTATACTATTTGTACCATTTGTACTTTGCAGAGATTTTCTTTTTGGTCTAATATATGGTCAGTTTTTGTGAATTATTCATAGATACTTAAAGGAAAGTGTATTTTTTTTTAGAAAATTTTATCTATGTTACTAATTATGCACTTTAGACCAAAGTCTTTAAGGCTCCTACTACTGTGTTTCTATTTTTCCTTGTATATCCTGTGGTTTTATGATTTAATTAATATTCATGTTGATGCTATATTGTTTGGTACATATATTCATAACTTTGTAAACTTAATGTGAATTGCATTCTTTATCATTATAAATGACTATTATTTGTCACCTTTAACACCTGTTTGTCCAGATGTTAACCTTGCCTGATGTTAAAATTACAACCTCTGCTTTCTTCTTGTTTGCAGTTGCAAAGATTTCTGAATTATTTTGTTTTGGATCCCTTGTATACAGAATAAAATTGTATTTTGCTTTGATTCAGTAAATTTCTTTTATTTTAATAAATTATTTTGGTCCGTTTATATTTATCAAATTGACATATAGTCTTAGTTCTGTCATACTATTTGATATGACGCCTTCTATTCATAGATTCTTTAAAAACTCTTTGAAAATGTGGTATGTGTTTTTATTTTTTCTGAAAATTTGGAAGGCTTGTATTTTTGTTTTAGTGGGTGTCTTTATAACTTATACACCTAATCTTCATTTCTTAGTCATTATTTTATCAATCCCCTAATTTGAACAAATAATAAAATTAGTATATTTTCTTTTTTTTTAATTAATTAATTTTATTATTTATTTGGCTGCATCAGGTCTTAGTTGCAGCACATGGGATCTTCAATGCAGCATGCAGGATTTTTTTTTGTTGTGGCGTGTGGGCTCTTTGTTGTGGCACGTGGGCTTCTCTCTTGTTATGGCATGTGGGGTCCAGAGAGCACAGGCTCAGTAGTTGTGGCACGCAGACTCTCTATTTGTGGAGTGTGGGCTTAGTTGCCCCGTGGCGTGTGGGATCTTAGTTCCCTGACCAGGGATCGAACCCATGTGCCCTGCATTGGAAGGCGGATTCTTAACCACTGGACCACCAGGGAAGTCCCTGAAATTAGTATATTTTCTTTTCTTCTCCTTCTCCTGCCCTCTATAGCCCTTTTCTTTTTGCCATAGTTTTCTCATTCATCACTTGGTTGGCTTAAGTTCATCTTCTAGTAGTTACTTCAAGAAAGGCTCATGGAAACAATATTTCTTGAGTTCTTGCATGTTCAAAAGTGTCTCACTGTGCCTTTTTGGGTAAACCACAGTTGGCTGGGTATAAAATGTATGGGCGACACTTACTTTCCTTGAGGACTTCCTAGGCATTGCTTCTAGCAATGAATATTTCTATGGAAATGTCTAAGCTAAGCCTGAATTTTTCCCCCCTTTTAAATGACTTGATTATTTGCCTAGGTGCAAAAGGATTCTTTATTTATCTGTGAGACCAAGTAACTGCTTCTCAGCGTTGACCTTTCCATGTTAACTTTAACTTGGATATGGTGTGATCTTTGTAGATTCAAATGTTCTTTTATTTTTGAAACATATTCTTGAATTATACATTGAAATGATTTTCTATTCTGTTATTTTGGTTTTCTTTATCAGGGAATCCATTATGCAACTACTGGATCTCTTTTGCCTATCTTTCATATCCATCATTTAAGCTTTAATCCCTTTAAACTTCTCATTTCCATTTCATTTTGCTTACTGTCCTCAATCCTGTCCTCTATGTCCTTTGCTGTGTTTTTGGCAGGGTCTTTCTCCTTTGTGATACTTCCAGTTTTGCTTTCTTTCTTTTTTTTTTTTTTTAATTTATGTTCTTGTTTATTCTACTTTCCTTCCTGAGGTCTTCCAGCTCACATTTCATTTCTTTCTAATATTTCAGGATTGCTTCCCTGAGCTTTTCATCTCTGCTTTATGCTGTTTTCTTATAAAGGCAAGTGCATTATTGAATTTCCCTGCATCTTTATTTTAAATTTTTATTTCTAGAAAAGTTACAAGTACAATACAAAGTACTTTATTTCCTAACCCATGGAGTATAAATTGCCAACATGATGCCCCCTCAAAATTAGGATATTAACACTGATATATAGTATTACTATCAGCTAACCCTCAGACCTCATTCAGATTTTACCAACTGTCCCAATAATGTCCTTTATAGCAAAAGGATCCAATTCATAATCCTGTGTTGCATTTAAGTGTCATATCTTTTTAGTTTCTTTCAGTCTGAAACATTTCCTCAGGCTTTCTTTGACTTCCATGACATTGACATGTTTAAAGATTAAACACCAGTTATTGTAGGATGTTGCTCAGTTTGGTCTTATCTAATGCTTTCTCATTATTAGATTCATTTTATGCATTTTGGGCATGAATATCTCAGTAGTAATGCTACTACTAATGTTTTCTTCTCATTGTGTCCTATCAAGTGGTACAGAATTGCAATTTGCCCCATTCCTTATGGTACCAACTTTGATCACTTGATTAAGGTGATATATGCCAGTCTTCTCCATGATAAAGTTACTGTTTTCCCTGTATAATTAATTAACACTTTGTGGGTAAGTGCTTTGGATTATGTAACTACCCATTCTTTGTCAAACTTTCAAAGTGTTAATTAATTTTTATCATTATTGAGTTGTGGTTTCCTATTTTTTTTTTAATTTTTATTTATTTATTTATGGCTGTGTTGGGTCTTCGTTTCTGTGCGAGGGCTTTCTCCAGTTGCAGCAAGCGGGGGCCACTCTTCATCGCGGTGCACGGGCCTCTCACTATCGCGGCCTCTCTTGTTGCGGAGCACAGGCTCCAGACGCACAGGCTCAGTAGTTGTGGCTCACGGGCCTAGTTGCTCCTCGGCATGTGGGATCTTCCCAGACCAGGGCTCGAACCCGTGTCCCCTGCATTGGCAGGCAGACTCCCAACCACTGCGCCACCAGGGAAGCCCCAGTTTCCTATTTTATTCAATGGGTTATGATCTGTTACTATTATTATTTATTTTTATGCTCAATTTTTCTCTAATTTGACCAGTAGAAGTGTCTTCAAGCTGGCTTCTGTGACCTTTAATATATTCCATCATTCTTGGAATACTGCGTTACTTTCTGCCACAACAAGTTCACAGGTTCATCCTGTATGTTCCTTTCTCAGCATACTTTTCCTTTCTCAGCCCTAGATTAAGTCATTTCTTCAAGAAGACCTAGTTTCTGTTAGTGGAGAATGGTATTTAGAAGCTAAGATTTGGTGTTACATGTGCTTTTTGCTGTTGAGTATCACTGTTCCCAAGCTCTTTCAGTAGACAGAACTATGGAGTGTGTGTGTACACGTACAGATATTTATATTTATTTGTCTGTCTATATTGAAAACCATAAGTTCACACTGATCTCTTCAATTTTATCCAATACCACACAGGGTTCATTCTGTTTTTCTCTCTTTCTGTATTTGCTTTTGTTGTTGTTTTTTTGGCCATGCCACGCGGCTTGCGGGATCTTAGCTCCCCAACCAGGGACTGAACCTGTGCCCTCGGCAGTGAAAGCCCAGAGTCCTAACCACTGGACCTCCAGGGAATTCCCTCTCTTTCCATATTTGTAACTTCCTTCTCTAACAGTGAAACCTTGCTCCCATCATCCTTGATATATTTACTTATTTGCCCCCTCACCAAAGCAAATGCTGTCCCCAACTTACCCAGGCTCCCACACCCCACACTGGCTCCTCCTCATGGTCGTCATCTTCATCATACTCAGTCTCCCTCACCTCACACTGAGCTGTGCTCCCCTCAGATGGTATCCTCCTCACCTTTCTAGGGCTTTGACACTCCATGTTACTACCACTCCCCTGTGAGGATGCCCTTCTCATCCCACTCAAGCTGCCACCCCCTCATTGACCCCCTCCTTACCTCCAGTGTGTAGTATGTCCACATTAGATGCCCTCTTCAGTTTTATGACAAACTCTTCTATCACAAGTTTCATTTGCCCCCCCAACAATATTTTTCTGGTGAATGTTCTTTTCATTTTTCCCTTTCCTTTTTTCCTGTATGATGTTTGTATAGTTCCTATTATAATGCTTTATGGATAACTAATTTCTGAATGAAGTAAGTTATTCCTGACCAGCTATTTGTAGACATGACATGAAGGAAGAGGACAAGGTTAAGTTCTAGGCTAACAGGAATTTCCCCTATGACCCAGATTGTCTATAAGAGCTCTTTTAGCTCCTACTTCTCCCAGCCACAAAGATAGGCAACTGTTGAGATGTTTATAACAGAACCTACCAGTTCTTTCCCATTGCCTCCTTGTCAACAGGATTCCTTATTCAACCCATCTTCTCTGATTCTCAGAACCAAACCAGTTCTGGAGCTTCCACCACTAAGCTATGCTCCCTGTTCTTGCTGCAAAATGGACTTTGTACCTTAGAGTGAACTCCTCACCTTAGAGAAGTATAATTTTCCAGCTTTTTCCCTGAGGTCTTCAGCCACAGACATTCTCACATTTCTTCTTGCACTCCTGCATTTTTAACAATGTGAAACACTGGAAGACCTATATATACCCCTGGGTTGGGTCCCCTTGCTCAATGTGGCCCTCCCCGACTGCTGACTTTTAATGACGGTCTCCTCCCCCTTGAGGATTCCATGTGTGTGGTTCCTTCAGCATTGAATATACACTCTCTCCTTTGTCTCACTGCTGTGACTACCTAATTCTTTCAAGTACAGCTTATACATCACTGTCTTGGGGCAAACTTTCCTTGCTTTCAAGCTAGACTGAGTTTCTCTGTTACACACTTTTGTGGTATCCTTACCTTTTTCTTCATAGCCTTTACCATTATTATGGATGAGTCCTTACTTTTGTGTTTATCTATTTAATAGCTTCGCCTCCCTCAAGTGGGGATTGTATTTGTCTTGTTCATTGTCTTCCGAACACTTTGTACCTGGCATGTCGTAGATATTTATTACATATTTGCTGAATGAATGGATGAATGATCCCAACCTATTATGGCTCCTATTCCCATCTTTGCACTAAAACCATTTTCCATGATCACCAATAACTTCCTTGTTGCTAAATCCACGAGATACTTTTTGGTTTCTACCTTGACTTCTCGTAAGTATTCAACAGTTGGCCACTTCCTTCTTAAAACACTGCCTTTTCCTATTAGGGCTTCACTAATTCTCAGGATACTTTGCTGGTCCCTCTTTCTTTTCCTCATCCCTCAGTGTTGGATGCTCAGAGCTTAGACCTGAGCTGTCTCTTTTTTCATCCTACACCCTCTCCCTAGGTTATCTCATTTCTCTTATTGCTTTAAATATAGTCTATATATCAGTGATTCCAAATTTAGTCTAGACTTTTCAAGCCTAGACTTTCCCAGACCCTTATATTAAACATGCCCTTACATCACGTGGTCATTTCACCTGGATGTCTCATAGGCATCTCAGACTTGGCCTATCCAAAATTACCTGCCTGATCTTTCTCCCAAATCTTCTCCTCCCTCAGTGCTGTCTGTTATCAGATAATTATATCTCATCCCTCCAGTTAATCATGTCAGAAATCTGAGAGTAGACCTTTCCACTACATTCTCCTCAACTTCTATGAGCCAATCCCCTACCAAGTCCCATGGAACCTACCTCAAAAATAAATCTATCCTCTTCACTCCATCTCTACTTCTACCATTTGTCTAAGTCCAAGTTATCATCCTCAGCTGACGTGTGGGAGTAACCTTTAACTCCATGTCTGCTTGCTTCCACTCTTCTGTGCCAGCAGCACGGCCACGACTACCACCAAGCGCCTCTCTCCCCTGGATAGTTCTAGATTAAAACTCCTGCCCTCTTAGTTCCTTTTTCTGACCCTTCTTAATCCTTTCTTGAGATCTGCTAATGGCAGGTATATTACTAGTTCCTTGGGGAAGCCCATTAATCTCATCCATTACATATGGATTTTACTAATTTAACTCTCATTGGTAACCTTATTTCCAAGGTCTGCAGGAAACCTCATGGTTTCTTTTTGGTTTTTTGTTTTTGTTGTTGTTTCTTTCTTTCTTTTGTTGTAAGTAGCCAGGTTTGAGTAATTGAATAGTTGATGACCAAATGGAGAAATCTGGAAATCAGAATTTTATAACTTTTCTGATCTTTGGAACACTAAGGCGCCTCAGCACACTGATTTTTCTTGTTAGTATACTGTGTAAAATTCCAGATCTGAAGTAACCCTGTATCAGTGATAGGATGTTCCCTGGGCTAATGTGTCCCTTTTTCTGGATATGTGCCCCCAGAAGATATGCATCCTGTGATTTAATTTTTAAATTCCAAATAAGTTTTCACAGCAGAATTTTACTGACAAGTTGTTGAAGTTATATTCAGTGGAGAGAGTGCCTAAAAGTAACGTACTGTTTGGGAAAGTTAGACAGAGGCCCAGAGAAGCTGTGCTAAGCAGGCCACCAGCAAAGGCAAAGCCAGCATTTTATCCCTTATTCAGTAAAATGCCTAAAAAACCTGTTCCTCACCACTGTGGATGCTGGCCTCTGTTAGGAAATTATGTAGAAATATCACAAGTTTAAATACTATAATAACAACTTGCTTTTTTGTTTTAAAAATGTCACTTTCTTAAGAATCCTTATCAACTCACCATGTTAACTTTTCTATAAAGGGCCCTAGTCATAGAATATATTTTTAAAGGTATCTCCTGCCCTTCCAAATCTCTTGGTCCTCAGCCAGCAACCTTCAAGAGAGTTTCAAAGCCCTATTGCTCAGGAGAAAACAAATACCAGTCCAAGTGTGGCAGTTGTGTCATTATTTTAGTGACTTTTGCTTTGGTTCTGGTGTTCTGTTTTCTTAATTTAAAACTCAAGAAGTGTCTACTTCAAGTAGCCCTCATCTCTTAAGCCATTCCTGGGGCTTTCTCCATCTTCAGCTTTCATTGGAAACACATTCTGGGAGACTGTCATGAACCTCCTCAAGACAAGGAGGGGAGGCTGAATTTTAAATTCAGGTGCATGAGTGAAGGCAGGTAACTCCTAGTCAGTCATTTCTCCAAGGCCTGCTCAGGAGCTGAGTGCAGGAGCAACCTGGGGAACAAGCCAAGCACAGCCAAACCTTGTGGGAGGTGTCTCAAAGCAAAAACAGGACTGACTCTGCAAGTCCCCTGCAAAATCCATCCCATTGCCTGTTATACCTTGTAATACGCCCCCCGCTCCCCCCCTCCCCCCACACACTTCCCTTTTTGTCGTTATTGGCATTCCAGAGCTTGATCCATGTTCATCATCCAAAAAAAACTTTTTGTTTTTGAGATCCTACACTGTACAGAACACTTTACCAGGTTCTGTTTAAGAAATGAGGCCTGGGACTTACCTGGTGATCCAGTGGCTAAGACTCTGTGCTCCCAGTGCAGGGAGCCCTGTTTCCATACCTGGTCAGGAAACTAGATCCCACATGCTGCAACTAAGAGTTCACGTACCGCGACTAAAGATCCCACATGCCGAAACTAAGACCCGGGGCAGCCAAATAAATAAATAAATAAATAAATAAAATATTTAAAAAAAAAGAAAGAAGGAAGGAAATGAGGCCTTAGCCTCCGTGGTCTTCCAGTGCATCTGGGGAAGGGATGATTACTGGTGAAAATACAGGCTGTGTCCCGTATGTGAGGCCTGCAGTAGGTGCCACACTGAGACATCTTCAAGGAATGAGGTGCTGGGGAAAGTGTCCAGGAGGAGGTCAGAGGCTCTGGTAGAGTGTCTGGAGGAGGAGGAAAGGCTGTAGGGAATGAAATCCCTACACTGTCTTCAAAGTCTGAAAAGGAGGGTGGGGTCTTTACAGACTTAGACCTTTCCAGAGGGCAGCTCACTCCCCTTAGAGTAAAACTTCACTATTTCTTGAAGGGGAGAGAGGCTTCAAGAAAGAATTTGGGCAGAAATCCTGCTTCTAATATAAGAAGCAGAGCTGGTTAAGAGAAAGGGGCTCACAGATTTCATTTCACAGCTCCTTTACACTGGTGTGTCAGGCCCGTGGGATGTTGCACCAATTCGTTCATTCACTTCTGGTGCCAGGCACTTTGTGGATGCTGGGGACATGGGGCCAACATGGACACTGCATCAGTGCAGGGCCTGTTCCCCACTTGTAGACCGTGCCCCACCTGCAGCCTCAGCATTATCAATGCTAATAATACAGACCCTCAGGCCTCAGCTAGGACTAGATTTTACTGTATCAAAATCTCAGTGCTGGTCCTGAGAAATTGCCCCACATTGCCCATCCCCATTATTCTGCAGCTAAAGTTTCAGAACTCTGGTCTGGGGCGGGGGGGGGGTTGCCTCTGCAGACTACTTTCAGGGCAGATTGGTCCCCTTAAATGTGAGACAGACAAACAGTGCAGGTGGATCTGGGTTGGGCTTCGCCACCCCTCCCTACCCCTCCCCACCCCCTCCCTACTCCCTCCCTACACTCTCTACCCCTCCTTACCCCCTCCTCCCCAGCCCCCGGCCCCCCTCCTCCAATCCCCCACCCCACCCCCTCCTCCGGCTTGCCCTGGGGAGGGAGCCGGGCAGCCCCGCTCCGCCCCGCCCCGCCCCGCCCCTCCACGCTAGCCCCGCCCCGGCCTTCAGGGATTTAGCAAGCCCCGCCCGGGCCGGGCGCGCGCTCCCAGGCAAAGCCCAGCCTACCGCCCCTTATCCCCAGCTCTGCACGGGGCCGCCAACCGAACCACCTCAAGAGCTGCGGATTGCAGCCTCGGCGGACCCGAGAGGTAGAGCGCGACATGGCGGCGGCCAAGCCCGAGAACCTCTCCCTGGTGGTACACGGACCCGGAGACCTGCGCTTGGTAAAACTGGAATGGGAGTGGGAAGTCTAGCCCGTTCCTGCTCTATTCACCTCCAAGCGCAGCCGCGGTCTCAGCTCGCCAATTCCAGCGCGGTGCGGGCCCCACATGGCGCGCCCAGGCCTTCCAGATAGGAGCTGGTTACCATGTTGGGGGGAGGGGCACGGTAGGCGGTTAGTTCTAAGTCGCTAAGAGCAGGGTTCTTGTCGCGTGCCTCCCGGAACCAAGCCCCGTGGCCGGCACGTGGCCAGAACCCAGGAAGATTGCAAAATGATTGAAGCCTTCTCCCTCCTTTGCCAGCTGCAGATTCATAGTCCAGCCTCTTGTCATTGCACTTTGCAGAAGAGATACCAGAGAGGCTGCCTGATTTACGACACGTGCTGAACTTCTTCTCTGGGTAGACAGTGCAGGGCAGAAAGGGGGGCCATAGGGACATTTAAAAGCTGTGGAACTTGTATTTAATCTTTCATGCTTGGGGCTGATAAAACCTCCTTTGCAGGATTATTATGATCAGTGGAGTACCTAGCACTTAATAGATACTCAGAAAGTGCGAGCTCCTTCCACTTTCCTGCCAGCACAGGCCTCCATCTCCAAGACTCTTGGTGTTCGCCATGCCTGTGCCAGATTTCTGGATCTTGATAGTCTTAATGTCTCTAAAGCTCCTTTCCTCCTTACCTCACGAAGTCCACATCTGGTTCATGTTCCAGCCATTTTCCTTCCTGATGCTGCTCCCCTGTCGCTTTAAGAGCATTATTTGTGTGTCTCCTCCACTCGAGATCCTGCCTCTGCTCAGTGAGTGGCTCATGGGCCCAAAGTTCTGGGAGCTGCAGAGTCAGCCCTGTGGTTGTGCCAGGGCTCCCTTGACAGAGCCGTTCACAGGCGGGCCTGGGCAGTGGGTATGTGGGACCAGTGCCGGCCATCTCTGCTGTTTCCCTAGCACTTCCTTCCCCCTCACAGAGAACATGCGCCAGGGTCCAGATTGGAGAGACTCAGAAAAGTATCCAGATTAGCAGTTCTTGACTGTTTGAGAATCTGTGGTCTCTCTCCCCACAGAATGCAAACAGATGGAGTTTGGCAGCAATTTCAGAGAGTTCATGGACTTCCTTTAAGCCTCTCCTTCATAGACCCTCTAGAGGTCTGTGGATCCCAGACTAAGAACTCCTGCCCAGAGCCAACTCATCATTTCCTCAGCTGAGGAAAGTGCCATCCCCAAGGTGACAGGCTTCATTAGTTAACAGAGCCCAGAAAAGAACCCAGAGGTTCAGACTCCCATTCCAGTGCTCCTTCTACTCCCCTTGGAGCCTCCACCCAAGGTCCTGAATTAAAGTGACACTATTTTTATTGCTGCGAATGCCAGATGGTATTATGAAGAAGGGAAAGTGGTACAGCTCTAGACAGCTTACAGAGTGATTTCAAACTCAGTCCTGCATTCTACAAACATTTACTAGATGAGAGGGTGCCTGCCATGTGCCAAGCACTGGGCTGGGGGTCCAGAGAGGAAGAGGAGGACACAGCCCCTACCCCCAAGCTGCTCTAGGGAGTCAGACAGATGCTGTAAACAATAAAACTGTGTGAGGGCTTTGATGGAGCATAGAGAGTAAAGGCCTCACAGGGTACCCTTGGCCCAGGGTAGAGGCCCTAGAAGAGATGGATGCTACTTAGCTGTTTCTTGGACGGAAACTGGGGGTCATTCACGTAAGTGGAAGAGCAAGTGCAAACTAAGTGAAGTGCAAAATCGCAAGTCTCGTTTACCGGTCCTGTAAATAGTGTGATGCACTGAGTGCACCGGTGGTGAAGCTGGAGAGGTAGACAGGCCCTGCCTCTCCATCTGCTCAGGGCCTGCCTTAAAGTCATGTACCTAATAATAAGCAGAACTGTAATTACAACCCCAGGATCTGCTTTACCTTAATTCCTAAACTCAGGCTCTCCCACTGCTCAGCCAGACTGTTTATGTGGCTCTGTAGAACAAAGCCTTGAATAAAGAAGAGGGAGGGTGGGGAGGCTCACCTAAAATTGGTCTTATCAGCTGTGCTTAGAATCCACTCCCTGACCGAATTAGGGCCTGGGTTGGGGTGAGTGTATCCTAAAGAGATGAGAATATGATAGGCTGGAGAATGTAGCTTACGGTTGTGGGATTTGTACACTAACTGGGTGAAAGGGTTCATTCAGGGTGGGTTCAGGAGGACCCCAGCTCTGTTGGAGGTGATGGGGTTCATTTACTAGACAATGGAGAGTAGATTAAAATGATGAGATCAGGCTTGAATTTAAGATGTCTCTGGGACAGGACATTTTGGGGCCTCTGAGAAATTACCTTGGTTCTAGGGATCTGGAGACACTTGCAACCCAACACAGACCCTTCTGGCCCTCACCACTCCTTCCTGAGCATGGTCGTCCCCCAGCGCCTCCATAGGGAACCCCCTGGTAGGGTATCTCTGCCCTTGCACCCCCTTCCTTAAAGCAAATAGGCTAAGTGGTTTGGGGTTGAAATGGGGTTAGACCTGGGCCACTTGAAACTTGTCCCCTACCTACCAGGAAGGAAACCTGACCTTCAGCCTTCCTCCTACCTGCCTGTGGAAAAGGCAGGATTCCCTTTTCTTTCTCCAAGCTGTGGCTGCAGGGAAGGAAAAATTAAACTCCTTCACTACTAGGTAGCTAGTGATCACCACAGTCCCAGCAAGGGCGGAGGCAGTGCTCCTTGGCCTGGGGACTTGGGCCTGCACAGTGGTTTGGGCTTTGGGGCATTTGTAAGTTGGGTGGTAAATCAGAGAGGGTGGGAGTGTGTATACACATGTATATACTGAGAGACTGTTTCTTTATATCATTCCTTATGATGAGGACTTAGGACTCCTATATCCCCTCCTCCCCCCCCACACACACCATTTTAAATAGAGAACGTGTGGACTTTTAAGGAGCAATGGAAGAGGTGACCAAGCTGATGCATAGAGGCGAACAGCCTATCAGCAAACAGTGTCGGCTGGCTGAGATCTCTTCAAATGGAAACAGTAACGAGGTCACAAGCCAGGTTGGGGCCAGAGTGGAGTTTAGCCCCAGCTCTACTGCTTCTGGTTGTATGACTTGGCAAATTACTTTCTTCTTCAATTTTCTGTCTGTATAATGGGGATGATAGTAGTACTCACCTCTGGGTTGTATGAGGATTAGATAGTATTGGGGAGTAAGAAATTTTCCTCTACCCGTCTAGGTTCTTCTGGCAGGTCTAAGAATTAAATTGACATGAGACAGGGGAAAAACAAAATTTTATTAACATGTATACATGGGAGAGGCCCAGAAAAACTGAGAAAGTTGCCAAAATGGCCAAAGCCCTCACCCTAAATACCATCCTCAACTAAAGAGAAAAGAGGATGTTGAGGGCGGGGAGAGTCACTTATGGGAGGTTGCCAGGAAAAGCACAGAAAACAAGGGTAAGGTTGTTATACAGTTTTAAGTCATTGCCTTCTCCACTGATGAGTTTCTACAGATTTGGTCATCCTCCTCTTTTCGGTACTTTGAGAGAGACACCCTTATCAGTGGAGATTTCCCTTACAAATGTGTCACTTGGGTTTTCAGAGCTTTTCCCAAATCTGCTGTTTCTTAAAAAAATTAACCAGCTTAAAACAATTAATATGTCCTAGAGACATATTTTGGGATGGCAAATTCTGCTCCCCTACAGAATTCTCTCTCTGAATTACTAGTTCATGGAGTTGGGATATCAAATAGTCAAATTAGTTTTTCTTTGAAGAAGCTGTTTGATGGGATAGTTTGTGCTTCACAAAGTATCAGAGATGAAGGACCAATTTTATTTTTATTTCCAATTGGCCATGGACCAATATGATTGTACCAACATTTGGATGTTGCAGCAATGTCAGAGTGCTGTAAACATTTCTAAATGCTCCAGTCAATTTCTGTGCATATTGCATCACCTATCAGGGCCAGTCCATGGAGCATACTGGGTATACGTTATCTCCCTTATTCTTTTTTTTTTTTTTTTTTTTTTTAAAGATTTATTTATTTATTGGTTGATTGATTGCTATGTTGGGTCTTCGTTTCTGTGCGAGGGCTTTCTCTAGTTGCTGCAAGCGGGGACCACTCTTCATCGCGGTGCGCGGGCCTCTCACTATCGCGGCCTCTCTCGTTGCGGAGCACAGGCTCCAGACGCGCAGGCTCAGTAATTGTGGCTCACGGGCCCAGCTGCTCCGCGGCATGTGGGATCTCCCCAGACCAGGGCTCGAACCCGTGTCCCCTGCATTGGCAGGCAGATTCTCAACCACTGCGCCACCAGGGAAGCCCTCCCTTATTCTTGATAGCCAGCTCTATGAGATTCCAGGCATCTGCAGAGGGAGAACAGGAGCAGCGAGGTGGACACCATGCAGGGGATGTAGTCACATTTTTGTTTTATGATTAGCTGCATGAGAAGAGAACAAGTTAAAGGGAAAAGAATCATTTCAGAGTGATGGGTTAATGTTCTTTAATTACAAAGGGCAGAGAAAATAGTGTGTCAGCATCAAGTTTAAACATTAATCAGAGTACCATGAAGATATTTCTTAGAGCTTTTGCTCTGTGAGGAAATGTATTATGCCAGATGTCAAAAGAATTGCTTTGAATCTGTAACATTTTAAAAAGTAAGATAATTCTGTATCTGTAATACAGCACATTCAAGGCATCCCCTCCTTGCGTATACACGTTGCTGTTAAGATTTTGGGTGAGGAGGAGGGGGTTGTAGAAAGAGGGGGGCGTGAACATACAGCAGCTGGAATGGTCCTAAATGTCAGGTCTCTCCCTGGTTTTGCGACCGGTAGACAGAGCTGCTTGCTTGTGTAGAATCAAATTAAAGGGCCCTGAAAGGCTTCAAGGAAAAGCTGGGTTAAAGTGGGAGATTACTGTGAGTGAGGAAATGCAGGCCACTTAACCCTTTAATACCTGAGCTAGACTTATCAGTCAGAGGCAGTTGAGGCTGAAAACAGAATCTAAAACTCCTTCAGAAAAAGAGAAAACTAGGTAGTAGCAAATAGCCTAAAGAAATGCCTCCTTTCACTTTCATCTTAATTATGTTTCAACAATAAAACAAAACTCAACCAGATAAACAATAGGCAGTTAAATCCAGCAAATACTGTCATCTCTGCCAACTCCTATGGAAGGGCAGTGCCTTTGTCTGCAAAAGGCCGAGAAGTAGAAAGCTAACATTTTCCCCTAAAAGCAGGAGGAACAGTAAACAATACCACAAATAGGATTTTAACATTTTATGTAATAAGTCCTAGCACTACTAAGAGACCTGGTAAAAGTAACCCTGTTCTGTGGGGAAAACTAGAATTATGGATGGATGTGGGGAAAATTTCATTTAAAATTGCATGATAGAGAAATTACGGAGGAAAAATACGTACTCATATATACAGTATTGGCGTCCACTTGTTAAGTCTTTTAGTGTGGCTGTTAAAGCTGGCAGTTTTCCCCAAACCAGACTTACAAGAAGAACTTTAATTATTGGAGAAAATATGGTTGGATTTTGTGAAGTGATATTCAGCTCAATAATGTTTTAGAAGTGTAAATGTTCAGTTACATAGACCTGAACACAATGAGCACTTAATCAGTGATACTAGTAGGCTAGAGCATCTAACCAAGCTCAGAGTCTTCATATTTTCGCTTTAAATAAAGAAGCATCTAATAGGTTCATGTATAGTTATGTTCATACATTTTGAATTAGGAGGAATTTTTTTATAGTTTATTTATCACAGCTGAGAAATAATCCTTTAACCATCCCATATGGATTCAATTGTAGGTGCTGGGGAAGCTCAGGAGAGGAAGGATGGTGAGGATAGGGAAGGCTTTTTGCAGGAAGTCATTGTTTCTCTCCATGTTCATGATTCATGTTCATGAGTCTCTGTCCCTGACCCATGCCTGATCCCCAGTCCCAGGAGTACAACCACCTATTGGACAACCCCACCTGGATGTCCCCCGACACCACAATCCCAACACACCCAAACCTAAAATCTCCCTGAGTTCCCACAGGAATTAGAAAGTCATTCTAGATGTCTCCCTTCCCCTCACTTCCCACCTCCTGTGGGATCTCAGTGAAGAAGGAGGGGAATTGGCCAGTGGAGAAATGGCCCCCTTGAGGTGAGGGAGTGAGTGTGCGGTGGTTTGGGAATTGCAGGAGGTTTGCAAGGAGGCAGGTAGCCCGCAAAATGAGGGGTTTAGGATTTTGCGGGGCCACTGGGCACTTTAAATGAATTTGCATTTTAGAAAGATTGTTATCAGCAGAAGGCTGGTTGGAACCCAGAGAGCCTGGGCTGGAGGCTGGAGACTGGCTCAGTGAACTTTGGGAGAGTGTCTGACCCTTCTACTTTGACCCCGAGTTTGCCAGGACAGGACCAATGCGGCTAGAACAAAGCCTTTTAGGATAAAGTGGCCAAATGGGAAACCTTTGGATTTTCCTCCCACCCTCAAAACACCCTTCAAGCCCTGAAGGGAGGGGGAAAGTTGAGGAGGGAGGGAAGCAAAAGTAAGATTGTCTGCTCTGCTCTCCTTAAGGGTGTAGGGCAGCCAGCCAACAGGTTGACAGGAGACCTGGCAGGCAGAGCAGGTGGCAAAGGTGGGCTGCAAGGACCTAGGGCAAAACTGGCCGCTTTCTCCTAGCCCTGCCTGTTGTCCCTTACTCTAAGGCAGGGAGCACGGCTTTTACACTCAACTGATAGAATCAAGCCTAAAAACACTGCTGGAATCCTACTTGACTTTCTTCTGAATTCCAGCCTTTTAAGGAGCAGTCAAGTTCTCTTAATATTGACGTGAAAACAAGAGAAATACAGCTTTTCCCCAAAACAATTTAAAAACTACCCTTTTCAAAAGGAAAAGGACAAGGTTGTCCAGAGCTGCTTCAACCGTATTGTGAGCTGATTATACAGAAAGGATTTTGATTTTATTTCTTTATAATAAGAGCTAATTTATTTACTGTGAGTCGGGCACTGTTTTTGTTTTGTTTTGGCTGTGCTGCATGGCTTGTGGAATCTTAGTTCCCCGACCAGGTATTGAACCCTGGCCCTTGGCAGTGAGAGCAAGGAATCCTAACCAGTGGACTGGTGGGGAATTCCCAAGGGCACTCTATTTTATGATTATCTTCATTATACAGGGGAGGAAATTGAAGGCACAAAGAGGTTATGTAACTGCCCCGAGGTCACACAGCTCCTGGAGGGGAGCCTGGGTTTCAGCACAGACAGCAATTCCAGAGTCTGAGTTCTTCACCACTGTACCAGCTATGTTGGCTGGAGGAGGGAAAGGGCATCTTCTAATTTCTCCTCATGTTGAGGCCATTCCTGCAATCCAGGCAAGATGTACTGAGGGTGTGAACACAGATGTGCACCTGGAAGTTGAGGAAAGGGGGCCAATAGTGTATATTCAGGAAATATATATTTAAGCTAATTTGAGAAAATATATTTAGGAAAGGCAAGATAACATTTAGGATGTGAGAGGCACTTGAGATGATTCTGTGTTCCCACAGAAAGTTCTTCCTGAAGTATTTCCGTGATTTATTTGTGGTGGTGGTGCTGGTGGTGGGGAGACCTGAAGGTCATAGAAAGGAGAATATGTAAGTTAAGTATTTCAGTGAAAAATGCTGTAAAACTTACATAACTCAGTAAAGAACGGTTACTCAACTCCTCTTTATCCCCTTGTCACTATCACTCACAGAAAGATAAGAAATCCTGTTTAGGAAACTATGAATATGCCTGATTACAAAACCTTTGGGAATGAAGAAAGGGGACAGGGGGTTAAAAGTGAAAGTTCGAGATCTCAGAGGAGCTAAGAAATTTTGATACATGAGAAATAGGATAAATGAAAGAGTATCACCACCATAATCTGAGACAGAAAAGGAGATTAAGTAAACAGGATTTAGCCAACATCATACCAAGGAACCATAAATGAAAAGCAAGGTTTTTTTAGTAACCATGCTGTAATAACTTTTGAAGACATTGTGAGCCCTGCAGCCACGCTTAGGATAATATTTACAAACTTAAAGACTGATCTTAACATGGTCTTGTGCTTAGGTGGCATGTCTCCTGCAGAGAAGGGAGACAGGAGCCAAGCTGAGCTGTAAGGGTGATTAGAATCAACAAGAAAGAGAAAAAAAGAAAGCTGGTTTTCAGGGAGAGGTATTTAAGTTCTCCATAATGTGTGTTCTGCTACGAAGGAAAAACCAGGTCATCGGCACAGCACCCTCTGGTGTCCAGGAGAGACGCTGCAGCTTTGCCCAGGTGGTAAGGGCAAAGTTGGTCAGCTCTGTTAATTCCAACAGACATTTACAGTAGTAATCTCTAGTGACCCAAGGGCAACTTGGTGTCCCCAGCTGTTGTTGCTTTGAGTTTGGCTCTTACCACCTTTCCACCCCAAATGGGGTGTTTGGGCCTGGCCTGGTTGGAGCCAAGGATATGAAGAGTATGCTGTGGAATTCCCACTGCCTGGGAAGCTGCCTACTAGTGCCTTTAGGGGGCTATGAGGGTGGGGGAGAGTACAGTTCCATGTTTGAAACAAAAGGCCTTACTTACTCTTTAGTTTCAATTTAACCTGCAATTTAAAATTTTACTCTGTGTAACAGAAGCAGAACTTTACACAGCAGTCCCTGATACTGTGTAATGCCAGATGTGGAACCAGCAATTTTGAGAAAGGTTTTGGTGACAGCCAGCTATCCGGAGTTGCCTGTCCTAGATGGATTCCCTCCTTCCCTCCCTCCTTTCCTTCCTTCCTTCTTTCCTCTCTGCCTTCCAAATCTATTAAGAGATGAAAAAGCTGCCTCTTGCCCCCACATCATGCTGCTTTGGATGCAGCTCCATCATTTACTACCTTACTGTTACTGTAGACAGATTGCTAAATCTCCCCATTCCTCAGCCTCATCATACAAAAAATGGGACAATAATAAAGGTACTACATAGGATTGTCCTGGGGATGAGCTGAGGTGATGCATACACAGCGCTTAGCACAGGACCTGACAAAAGGAAGTTGGTCAGTATTAGCTAATCAGCATTAGCGTTATCCCCTTGACCTTTGTTTCCCTGGAGACAGGGAGTTAAATAAGCATGAGCTGTTACAACAGAAAGGGCTGGTTATCTCCAGTGAGCAAGAACCTCAGACTTCCTGTGGAAATACTGTCATGGAGAGTGATTATTTAACAAGTACAAGCCCCCCAGGTTTGGAGCAGGGCACTGTATCTGGTGCCAGAGATGGAAGGCATAGTCTTTGGCAACTAGGTACTTATCTTGCTAGCAAAATAGCCCTAGGATTATTATTATTTTTTTATATTGGAGTATGGCCGATTGACATGTTGTGATAGTTTCAGGTGCACAGCAGAGCGACTCAGCCATACCTATACATGTATCTATTCTCCCCCAAACTCTCATCCCATCCAGCCTGCCACATAACACTGAGCAGAGTTCCCTGTGCTATACAGTAGGTCCTTGTTGGTTATCCATTTTAGTGTACATGTCGATCTCAAACTCCCTAACTATCCCTTCCCAGCCCTAGGATTATTTATTGCTACCCATAAAAGTATCTGGGGGAGGCCTTCTGAAGGAGGCAAGGTTTGAGCAGTGCTTCCTCCCAGAGCACTGTGCATTGGGCCCAGTTCCAAAATTCTCATCCCCTGATTGACTTTCCTTACATCACCACTGAAGGAGAAAAGGCAGATTCCACCTTGGGGGTGCAGTGGGATGCAGTCAGGCAGGCTTGGGAGTCAGACACACCTGGGATTAGACCTGGTTTATCCACTCTGACCACATGACCTTGACCAAGTTATTTAACTTCCTAGCCTCAGGTTTCTCATCTGCAAATGGTGGCCATGTGCCATGATGTATGTAAAGCCCAGTAGTCTGTCTGGCACAGTAAGTACAGTGAACACTTTTTTTACATCCCTTCTCTCTCTTCTTGCTTGGCTGCCTTCAAAGAATTAATAAAATGAACACTTGGATTTGGCCACTCACTGCCCTTCCTCCTTGTCACCAGGAATTTCCTAGCCAGTTGGCAGTGGGAAAAAAGCTTGGTAAATTATCATCATCCTCATCATAAATAGCTGTGAACACCAGATTGCTTTTTAACTCGGTGAGAGTGGGCAAAATACAGGTCCTGTGTGTTCCTAAGGGGCCTCTGAAACACCACATGGGAGGTTTTGGAAGAGAGTAGGTAACAAGTATTGGTCTGTGCACTGATATGAATGAGTGGAGCACACACAATTTCTCCAACCTGTCTAGAGACAAAAACCCTCCTATGCAACTGCCAGAAACTCCTCATCCTTGCCCTGTATGAGTTTGCCAGACCAAACAAATCTGTATCTCCTTTTTCTTGGTCCACGGCAAATTGCACCAGTGGGTGGGATGAGGTCAGAAGTTAGAGTCAGCAGTATTCAGGGTAGCCCCTCAGGCATCCACCCAGCAGCAGTATGGTCTGAGTCAGTGTTAATTATAAGAAGAAGTATTTGAATTAAACTTTAATTTAAAAAAAGATTGAAAATGTTCATAAGGTGAAGTTATTATGCATACTAAATGGTTTTTCTATTTTGTTTCCTTTAGGAGAACTATCCTATCCCTGAACCAGGCCCAAATGGTAGGTCCTTGGAATACTTGCCTTATATTTTATTGTTTCTTATTGTTTACCCTGGAGACACATGTGCATTGCTCATTTAGCCCTCTTTTCCTACTGTTTATTACTTAAAAGCTTCCATTAAAAACTATGCTTTTGTTAGGCTTTCAACGTAGTCCATTGTCCCCAGCGTAACTGGATAGATTCAATCTGGCTGCTACGTGAAATAAAAGAAACAGTGGTAGAACCAAGAGAGTTACCACATCAAACTGCTGACTTGTCCCAAAGAGTTTTTGACATAAAATTCTTCAATTTATGGACCAAAGGCAGAATTGTTCCTGTTTTGAACTAATGACAGAGTTACTCTGTCCTCTTTAAGCTGGAGGGTGGCTTATATTTGTGTGGCTTATATTTGGGTGGCTGAATCATGTCCTGACCCTAATCCAAACTTTGAAAAGGAGTGAGTCTATAGATCTTAATCTTTTAATTACAAAAGGGAACACCCAGGAAGGTCCAGGAAGACCAGGACCTTCTGTCCAGTGGGGATGGGAGGGGCTTCATGCAGCCCTACCCTACCACCCTAATCAACCAGGAGCAGAAAGCGCGTGAGCACACTGGGGCAGGGTTCCTTTCACCTTTGCTCCAGTCCTTCTGGCCGAACCTGCTGAGCTGAGCTGAGCTGACATGCACGTTTCCCGGGGTGGTGTCTGTACCTTTGGAGGTCATGCCACCCTCTTAGCTATGGCAGATCACAACTGATGATGACAGTTTTCTAATTCCTTCCATCTCTGGAGTCCCACAGCAGGAAGTGAGGCTGGTGGCAAGGGGCAAAGTGTCTATAGATAGCTCATCCCACACTCAGCCACTCGGGTCTCTTTCTGTCCTTCATGAGTTGGGGGTGTGCTTCCCCACCTTACCCCAGAACTGTGGCTTCTGTGTGAACATCAGATTGAAGGCAGCTTTCTTGGAGCCTCTAGAGCTTTGCTACTCAAAGGCCAGTTGGGTTACTGATTTATAGCAATAAGAATACAGACAATAGCTGTTTCTATCAGTGTTTACCAAGTAATGTATATTTAAGGCTCAGTGTTTTTACTGAGATATTATGTTCAGAGAAGTGAAAGAGACACTTCATTGTGTTCTGAAAAGTTGGTGTGGATTCCAGAGGTGGCAAAAAAAAAGGGGGGGGGGCTGTTTTGGATCCAAAGGATCCTTTCCTGTTTCTCTGGAGCAGCATTCTGCTCTCTTTCTTGCCGCTCTTGAATTGGAAGGGGAAATGATGGTAAATTTCAGCTAGAGTTCTAGCAACTCAAATTTAATCTCTTATTATAAATTGGTAACTTCACAAGAGGAAACTGAGATAATTCTCCTAACTCGGATGACTTTTCCCTACCTTTGATCTCAGGATCCACCCTGCCACTTCTTACCCTGTTCACCAAAGCCAAGGATGAAGGAAGTTCTACAGAGCCACACCTGTTGGATCTCCCATGGTTTGTGGCAAGGGCAGTGTGTAAGACATCTGAGTGCAGAGCAGAGCTTTGGGTCTCTTTTGTCTTTCTAAGGCAGAACTTTTTCTCAGGGAGATATTTTGTAATGTGGTAAACTCATCAGACTAGGCCAGTGATCCTTTGGGATTTAATTCAGCAAAGGGGCTCAGTAGCATCATTATTTTAAACTTGGAAAACTGGCAACAACAATATTACCAAATCTCACTATATTCAAACCTGTGAAGGAGAAATGCCAGTTGAAATCTTTGGATGGTTTAAATTAAAGGTGCACTTTTGAACAAAATAACAGGCACGAAGAACTCAGCCTGACAGCACACAAAGTATTGGCAAGCCTAGATTGTGCCAACCTCTCTCATGAATAGGTAAAAATCAAGCATAGCATATTAATTGTCTGGAAACAGTTATCTCCTAGAAAACAGTTTTTTTCTCTTAGGTAGTTGACACACTTCTTCCTACTAACGTCTTTCATTTGGTATACTAATGAGAGTTCTCCAGAGAAACAGAACTGAGAGAAAAGTTATTATTTGTATTTATTTATATATAGATTTACTTAGATATAGAGAGAGACAGGGTGGGGGAAGCTGCCTAGTCTGAAATTTGTAGAGATAACCAGCAGGCTGAAACTTCAGGTAAGTCTTGAGGAGAATTCCATCTCCTTCAGGAAACCTCAGATTTCTTTTAAGCCCTTCAACTGATTGGAGGAGGCTTATCCACAGTATGGAGGGTAATCTGCTTTACTCAAAATCTACTGGTTTAAATGTTTGTTTTATTGAGGTATAATTGATATATAACGTTATATTAGCTTCAGGTGCACAACATAATGATTTGATGTCTGTATATATTGTGAAGTGATCACCACAATGTCTAGTTAACATTTGTCATCACAAATAGTTACAAATTTCTTTTCCTGTGATGAGGACTTTGTTTTTTTTTTTTTTTTGGCTGCATTGTGCAGCATGTGGGATCTTAGCTCCCCGACCAGGGTTGAACCCATGCCCCCTGCACTGGGAGTGCAGAGTTTTAACCACTGGACTGCCAGGGAAGTCCCGACGAGAACTTTTAAGATCTATTCTCTTAGCAACTTTCAAATACGCAACACAGTATTATTAACTATAGTCACTATGCTGTATATTACCTCCCTATGACTGATTTATAACTGGAAGTTTGTTCCCTTTGACCTCCTTCACCCATTTCACCCATTTAACCCACCCTCCACTCCCTGCCTCTGGCAACCACCGTTTTCTGTATCTATGGAGCTTGGTAGATTTTTGTTTTGTTTTGGTTTGGGTTTTGGTTTTAGATTCCACATATAAGTGAGATCATAAGGTATTTGTCTTTCTCTGACTTATTCACTTAGCATAATGCTCTCAAGTTCCATCCATGTTGTTGCAAACGGCAAGATTTCCTTTTTTTTTTAATTAATTAATTTATTTATTTATTTATTTTTAGCTGCATTGGACCTTCGTTGCTGTGCACGGGGTTTCTCTAGTTGCAGCGAGCGGGGGCTACTCTTTGTTGTGGTGCGCGGGCTTCTCATTGCAGTGGCTCCTCTTGTTGAGGAGCACGGGCTCTATGTGCGTGGGCTTCAGTAGTTGTGGCACGTGGGCTCAGTAGTTGTGGCTTGCGGGCTGTAGAGTGCAGGCTCAGTAGTTGTGGCGCATGGGCTTAGTTGCTCTGCAGCATGTGGGATCTTCTCAGACCAGCGCTCGAACCCGTGTCCCCTGCATTGGCAGGTGGATTCTTAACCACTGCACCACTGGGGAAGTCCCAAGATTTCCTTTTCTTATGACTGATATTCCATTGTGTATATATGCCACATTTTCTTTGTCCATTCATCCATCAATGGACACTTACATTGTTTCCATATCTTGACTATTGTAAAGCTGCAATGAACATGGATGTGCTTAAATGTTAATCACATCTAAAAAATACCTTCACAGCAACATCTAGCATTTGACCAAACAACTGGGCACCATATCCAAGCCAAGTTGATGCATAGAATTAACCCTCACATGTAATTATTTTGCTCTATGGAAGCTTTCTTGCCTTACAAGACTTAATCAAGGTTGCTGTTTAGCTTGTTTTTCTCTGTGATCTAAATTTTGTACCTGGCCTTTGAAACCAAGCCCTCTCCTTCATCCAGAGGAAAAACGCCAGGGTGCCTCAGAGGGGCAGAGAGGTCCTTCCCTCCCTCACTTGTTTTTTCCTTCTCCTTTATCTTATCAGAGGTGCTGCTGAAGATGCATTCTGTTGGAATCTGCGGCTCAGATGTCCACTACTGGCAGCATGGTCGAATTGGAGATTTTGTTGTGAAAAAGCCAATGGTGCTGGGGCATGAAGCCTCAGGAACAGTCGTAAAAGTGGGATCATTGGTCAAACACCTAAAACCAGGTCAGCAAAGCTCTTCAGCCAATGGATTTGTTTATTCATTCAACACAAATATTTGTACATGATTTCTCAGGGTCAGGCCCTCTGTTAAACACTGGGGATACAGCAATGAACAAGACAGTCTCAGTTCCTACACACATGGATCTTATGTTCTGCAGGAGAAGGCAGCTGGGACAGACAGTAAATTAATCAAAATTGTGTTGAGGGCAGCAGAGGAGAATACAGGGTGCGATCAGTGTATACTACCCTCCAGACCCCTGGCTTGTCTGAAGAAGGACAGTTAGTTCAACACCTGAAGGCAAGTAAGAAATAAGCCAAGTAAAGGGGAGGGGAAAAACGTTCCAGCCACAGGAACCACAGAATGCCTCTACACGCTAAGAACCAGGGCTTTCTGTGCAGCATTGACCTTATTGGATGACTGGGAAACCACCAATATTTTTCTAGATTTGCTTAATTCAGGGAGGAATTCTCAGCTGTGGCAGATTGTGATGTTCCCCAACTAAGTGGATTAAATCCAAGCTGTCTTAGAATAGCCAGCTGTTGGCTTTAACCTTGCTTTCCTGATGAGGCCACTGAATAGCCTGGAGATGATGGATTATTTGGGGGAAGGAGGGAGTTCTCAGGAGGTTCCATCCTGTGTTATAAGGCTCTCTGAGCCTGGCCGCATGGTGAGGGATCCACTAGCTTTGAAGAAGCTAGACATGTGTCTCATTTGGGAATGTTAGGTCAGGCCCTCCATTCATCATCAGTGAAGTCGAGAAAGCCCCTGAAGTTTTGCAGGGTTATCCCAAAGTGGAAGGTTCATAGCTTCCAACAGCCACTGATTGGTTCTTACCTGTGGGACAAGGTCTCTAAATATAAGTCATAATAGGAAGTGGGCTTCTCTAAATTTAAGTTATAACAAGTGCTTAATCAGCATCTACAATGGGTCCAGCCTTGTGCCCAGTGCTTTGGGGGATATAGAAAATTGAGAAGATATGATCCCTGGATGCTTCAGTTTAGTTGAGGAGACCAGATATCAGGATATACATAGATACTTATATACATAAAAACCTATATATATATATACACGTGATTATTTTAAGTTCCTGATCTCTTAAGTTTAAATGCATTTTAATAATCCTGCATTTTTACTCCTCCAATCCAATGTTCAATGTTTTCGACATCATATTTTACATATTTTTGTTTTGTGTATCCCTTAACTTCTCATTATGGATATAGATGATTTTACTACTTTTGTCTTTTAACCTTCCTCCTATCTTTATGAGTGATTGATCTACTATCTTTACTGTATATTTGCCTTTAACAATGACATTTTTCCTTTCATAATTTTCAAATTTCTAGTTGTGGTTTTATTTTCCACTTAATGAAGTCCCTTTAACATTTCTTGTAAAGCCATTTTAGTAGTGCTGAACTCTTTTAGCTTTTGCTTGTTTGGGAGACTCTTGATCTCTGCTTCAAATCTGAATGATACTCTTGCCAGGTAGAATATTCTTATTCCTGGTTGTAGATTTTTCCCTTTCATTACTTTCAATATATCATGCCACTCCTCTCTGGTCTGCAGAGTTTCTGCTGAAAAGTCAGCTAGCTGATAGTTTCATAGGAGTTCCCTTGTGTGTCACTAGTTCCTTTTCTCTTTAATTTTTGCTTTGGGTTGATCTTGTTTGAGAGTCTGTACTTTCTGGGCCTGCATATCTGTTTCCTTTCCCAGGTTAGGGAAGTTTTCAGCTATCATTTATTCAAATAAGTTCTCTGCCTTTTTCTCTCTCCTTTTTCTAGAACCTTTATAAGGTGAATGTTAGTATGCTTGATGTTCCAGAGATCTCTTAAACTATCCTTGTTTTTTTTTTTTAATAAATAAATTTATTTATTTATTTATTTTTGGCTGAGTTGGGTCTTCGTTGATGCACAAGGGCTTTCTCTAGTTGCGGCGAGTGGGGGCTACTCTTCGTTGCAGTGCGTGGGCTTCTCATTGTGGTGGCTTCTCTTGTTGCAGAGCATGGACTCTAGGCACGTGGGCTCAGTAGTTGTGGCCCGTGCGCTCCAGAGCACAGGCTCAGTAGCTGTGGCGCACGGGCTTAGTTGCTCCACGGCATGTGGGATCTTCCTGGACCAGGGCTCAAACCTGTGTCTCCTGCATTGGCAGGCAGATTCTTAACCACTGTGCCACCTGGAAAGTCCCAGATTATCCTTGTTTTAAAGAATTTTTTTTTCTTCTACTACTCTGTCTTCCAGCTCACTGATCCATTCTTCTGTATCATCTAATCTGTTGATTACGTCTAGTGTTTTTTTGTTTTGTTTTGTTTTCTTTTTGGTGGAAAGGAAAGCTTGCTTTATTTTGGATGCCAGCAACAGGGGCGGGGGGGAGGGGTAGACGCCTGTCCAAAGGCCGACTCCTCCCTCTGACAATCAGTTGGCTACAGCTTTTATAGACAGAGGGAGGGGGCTACATGCAAAAGCAGCACAGTCAGCTCTGACAGTCGTCTTGAAACTAATCATGAGGTGGTCTGATCAGGGTCATCTTGACTTAAGTACATTTAGTCTTCGGTTCCAGGGTTGGTTTGTTCCCATTTCCTTGAAGCCAGTTCTTGGAGTTGTGGCAGCTTATGTCATGGCTTCAGTCTGGTCATCATGTAGTTAATTTTTTCCACCTGGAAGGGGGTTTCAGTATCTATAAGACAGCTCACAGGATATGGCTCAGAATATTATCTATAGCCCTTGAGAAGGAACTAAAGGTCCTTGAGTATGCTTAATGACTAAATTATTATTATTTGTTCTCCTTTGACTGTTTTCCTTTGTTTCTGCATTTTCTCACTTCTCTGATTAAACTTATTCTTTGGCTAAAGTTTTTCCACAGACAAAAGGCAGGCTGAGGACATGGGGGGAAGGACCATAGTAGGGTCCTGCTCTGTTTCAACATTGTCAGATCATATTAAAAAATGCTGTCTATAAGGAACCCATTTTAAAATATAAATATTTAAATAGATTACAAATAAAAATATACAAAATGTTAGCATGCACACACTACTCTAGAGAAAGCCAGAGTGACTATATTAATATCATAAAACATACAGTTCAGAGCAAAGAATATTACAAGGGATAAAGAGAAGTGTTACAAAAATTCACCAGAAAGACATGATAATTCTATATTGATGTACCTAACAGTAAAACTTCAAAATATACCAAGGAAAGACTTACAGAATGAAAGGAGAAATAGACACGTCTAAATTTATAGTTGGATACTTCAGTATTCCTCTCTAAAAAACTGATAAAACAGGAAGATGGAAAAATCAGAAAGGATACAAAACACCTGAATAACACTAAAGTCAACTTGACCTAATTGCCATTTTTAGAACATACCACCTAAAAGCAGCAGAATACACATTTTTTTTCAAGTACACATAGAACATTCACCATGATAGAACACGTTTTGGGAAATAAAACCTCAACAAATTTAGAAGAATTTAAGTCATACAAAATACATTTTCTGATCATAATGGAATTAAACTAGAAATCAATAACAGAAGGATATCTGGAAAACTCCCAAATATGTGGAAATTAAATGACACTCATCTAGGTAAACCACATGTCTAAGAAGAAGTCACTAAGGAAACTAAAAGAAATTTTTTTGAAATTAAAGGTAATAAAAAGACAATGACAGTTGTGGGATGTGACTAAAGTAGTGTCTGGGGGAAGTTTATAGCATTCGATTCTTATATGAAAAGTAAAAGTCCCAACTCAATGATGTATACTTCCACCTCATATCCTACATGAAAATAAAAGTCAGATGGAGTAGTAAATAACTTTATTCAGAAAGGCAAATCTTCTAAAACTATTATAAGGAAATTTGGGAGGGAGTTCAAGGGATGATTGTAGGGGTACAGCACAGTTTTTGATTTTCCATATTACCCTGCTAGTGTTTGAGAGTCTCCTGCAGAGGCAGGGGGTGGCTATGGCTCACCGCGGGGACAAGGACACTGGCAGCAGAAGTTCTGGAAAGTACTCCTTGACGTGAGCCCTCCCAAAGTCCGCCATTAGCCCCACCAGAGTCTCTAGTGTATTTTTTTTTTAAGTTTTTTTTTGGCTCTATCCTTTTTTTTTTTAAAATTTATTTATTTATTCATTTATTTTTGGCTGTGTTGGGTCTTCGTTTCTGTGCGAGGGCTTTCTCTAGTTGCGGCAAGCGGGGGCCACTCTTCATCGTGGTGCGCGGGCCTCTCACTATCGTGGCCTCTCTTGTTGCGGAGCACAGGCTCCAGACACGCAGGCTCAGCAGTTGTGGCTCATGGGCCTAGTTGCTCCGCGGCATGTGGGATCTTCCCAGACCAGGGCTCGAACCCATGTCCCCTGCATTAGCAGGCAGATTCTCAACCACTGCGCCACCAGGGAAGCCCCTCTAGTGTATTTTTTTTTAATTTCAGTTATTGTATTCTTCAGCTCTGTTTGGTTCTTCTTTATATTTTCTAACTCTTTGTTAAACTTCTCACTGTGTTCATGCATTCATCTCCCAAGTTCATTGAGCAACTTTATGATCATTACCTTGAACTAACTCTTTATTGGGTAGACGCTTATCTCCACTTCACTTAGTTCTTCTGAGGTTTTATCTTGTTCCTTTGTTTAGAACATACTCTTCTACCACCTCATTTTGCCTAATTCTGTTTTTATTCCTATACATCAGTTAGATCAGTTTCATTTCCCAATCTTAGAGAATTAGACTGATGTAAGAGATGTACTATGGGGCCAGCAGCATGCTCCCTCTGGTCACCAGAGGGGTGTCACCTATGTGGGCTGCATGGGGCCTTCTGTTGTGGCATGCTGACTACTGTGGGTTGGTGGGTCTGGTCCCTGGCCTAGTTGGCGGCCATGCCCTGCTTTGTGCCGAGGCTGCCGGCCACTGGTAGCTGAGGCTGAGTCCTGGCATGGCTGGCTGTGCAGCCTGTGGGGTCCTGGGACTGGTTCTGACTGACTGGTGGGCATGTAAGCCCTTTGCACTAATAAGCAAGAGGGAGAACTCCAAAATGGCACTTGTTAGCACCAGTGTTCTTGTGGTAGAACAGGCTGCCGCAAATTGCTGCCGCCACCATCTATGCTCCCAGAAGGAGTCCCAGTTACCTCCTGCCTCTCTGGGAAGCTCTCCAAGATTAGCAAGTGGTTCTGACCCAGCTAGCTGCCTTTCAAATTACTGCCTCTGTGCTGGGTCTCAGTGTGTGAGATTTTGTGAGTACCCTTTAATAGTGAAGTCCTGTTTCCTACAGCCCCCTCTGGCTCTCTTGTACAAAAGTCTTGTTGGCCTTCAAAGCAGATGTTTTGGGGATTCGTCTTCCCAGTGTAGGACCCCTGGGCTGGGGAGCCTGATGTGGGGCTCTGACCTTCGATTCTCTTGGAGGAGAACCTCTGCATTTGTAATTATTCTCCTGTTTGTGGGTTGCCTACCCAGAGGTGTGGGTCTTGACTATACTGTATCTCTGCCACTCCTACCCATCTGTTGTAGTTCCTTCTTCATATCTTTAGTTGTGGAAAATCTGTTCTGCTAGTTCTCATTGATAGTTGCTCTGTAAATGTAATTCTGGTGTGCCTATGGGAGAAGGTGAGCTCAGGTTCTTCTTACTCTACCATCTTGGTCACATCCTCCTGCCTTTTTATCTTATTGTTTGAATTTCCTCTGTGATAGTACCAGCTCAGATAATTATAATAATGATAAATTCAATAAAAATTGTTATTAATGCTACTATATATTACTACTACTACAATCACCATCACTACCGGTACTTTTAATGTGTACTTACTACATACCAGGACTACACTATCTGGTAAGTCGTTTTAACACAAAAGACTTACAAAAATAGCTTAACATGTCTCTGCTTGGTGAAGGGCAGACCTCTCACAGGTTCTTCTCAGGCTCCTAACACAGTCCTCAGGCACAGGTGGGCCCTAACTCTGTTAGTACACCCTCTGGGGGCGGGGGTGGGGATTGGCTGGGAAGGGACTTGAAGGAATGAAATTTCTGAGGTAGTGTTAATGTTCTTTGTCTTGATGGGAGTTTACATTACACAGGTGAATGCCTTTATCAGCTTCATCTAATGATCTACTTAATATTTGTGCATTTTGTCAGCATCTAAATTTTACCTTAATAAGGAACCATAAACAAGTATTGAACTCTAGTTAGTGATATACAAGCTGAAGTATAATGATAGGAAGCTGAGTGATGTGTACCCATGTGTGCAACCTACTTTGAAATGCATTAGAAAAGAAGATGAATTGACGGATGGAAGAGAGATAGATAGATGGGATGGATATGTGACGAAGTGAATGTAGCTAAATTTTTTTTTTTTTAAGTACCAAGGATCTTTATTCTCAGGGCTGATATTGAATCTGTGGCTGCAGGTAATATGTCATTATTTTGAGAATAAAAGTTCCCGTTATCTTCATTCTTTGCAAGTCTTCAGCCACAAAGTTGCACATTATTCTCATAACAAGATAAGTGAATCAGGCTGGAAGGGGATTAAGGAGGTACACGGATGATAAAAGCAAAGGGGAGCAAACACTTGTACAAGCATATTGTCCCAGCTACCTTGAAGGTTAAGTTTCAGATTAATTTGTAGCTAAATGTTAATTGAAGAAACCAAGTTGAGAACATCTGGGTGTTCACCATATAGTTCTTTCAACTTTGCTGCACGTTTGAAAATTTTCATACTAAGAAGATGGAAGAGCCATTCTAAAGCTGGGTTTCCAAGTGGGCGTAGGGAGACACAATAGAAGTACAATAGAGCTGGCCATTCACAAGCCTGAATGTTACTCTGCTGTACCAGAGTCCGAGGCCTCTGTGCGTCATTTGCCTTAGTGGTTCTGCTAACCAGGAATCAGTTATTGTCTAGGAGACTGAACATAAAACATGCCATCGTTATGACTCCCTTCAGCATAGTATCAAAACAGGTGAAGAAAAACATGCCTGCAAATTCCACACACTAGCCACCTCTTTCGCAGCAGTTTGAAATGGGAACTAAACCTGGCTTGATGGGACTGGTTGTGTGTTTCCCAAGCTGGGAGGTGGCTGTGGAGCTGGAGGGGCAAGTTGGCGTGTTCCATGAGCCAATAAAAGAGCAGACAGGCCAAACCAGCCTGTGGAGAGGTGGACTGGCCATTTTCTTCCAGAGTGTATGTGCTGCATTTGGTATTTCCTTTGGAAGCACTAATGGGCTGGGCTTGCCTGGAGTACCCTGGGTCCCCAGCGGGGAGGGAGGCTCATTCGGCCAGATTCCCCTGCTGGCATCTGTCCATGAGCACGTGTCTCTTCACAGCATCTCTGCCCCTGCCTGTGTTTTTTTTTTCCCCCCCAGGTGATCGTGTTGCCATCGAGCCTGGTGCTCCCCGAGAAGCTGATGAATTCTGCAAGATTGGCCGATACAATCTGTCACCAACCATCTTCTTCTGTGCCACGCCCCCTGATGACGGGAACCTCTGCCGGTTCTACAAGCACAATGCTAACTTCTGCTACAAGTTAGTGCCCATGGCCCAGCTGTGCCACCTGGGACCTCTTCTCCAATGTTTGTTTGGTGCTCTTTCTTCTAGTTTCCTATAGTGGTTTCTTCATTCTTTTTAGCTCATAATTCTAGACATGAGGCATCCCTTGGCAGGCCTGCCCTTCTTGGAGGCACTGAGGGAGGGTAGCCTGACTAGGGCTAAGACCGACTCACAGTGCTTGGTTTTAGTCTTTCAGTCTAACTTTCCCTCACCTAGAGCAATAATAGAAAATCATTGCTGAAATCACTCACTCCTCTCCAGCCATCTTGGAGATAATTTATTGTGGTTGTCCTCCATTATTGGTTTCCACTGCAGCCACGAGCAAGAGATCTTGTAACAGTAGAGACCTTGGCAACAACTAGGGTTTACTGTGGCATGGAGCCAGGACATGAGCTTTGGGACCCTGGATCCACTCCCTCCTAGTGAGTGACTTTGAGGAAATGACTTAACCTTCTTCTGCTTCAGTCTCTTTTAATCACTTGGAGATTAAATAAGGCAATGCACATAAAGTCACAATTATTGTTTGTTTTTTTATTTATTTTTGGCTGTGTTGGTCTTCGTTGCTGTGCGCGGGCTTTCTCTAGTTGTGGCGAGCGGGAGCCACTCTTCGTTGCAGTGCGCGGGCTTCTCATTGCGGTGGCTTCTCTTGTTGCGGAGCACTGGCTCTAGGTGTGTGGGCTTCAGTAGTTGTGGCACACAGGCTCAGTAGTTGTGGCTCATGGGCTTAGTTGTTCTGTGGCATGTGGGATCTTCCCAGACCAGGGCTCGAACCCATGTCCCCTGCATTGGTAGATGGATTCCAAACCACTGTGCCACCAGGGATGTCCCCACAATTATTGTTATTACGTGCCTGGCCTTGTGCTAATAAGTGCTTTGCATGCCTTATTTAACTTTCATAACTGTAATGGCGAGGTGGGCACCAGTATTGCAGTGTTGTGTGAGAGTCAGCAGAGGCAGGAGAAGGCTAACTGGCTAATTGGCTTGAACACAGAACAGAGCCAGGAGTCAAGCTGGGGTGGCTGTGATTCTCAAGCTCCTGCCCTGTGCTCATTACCCTACCTCAACTCTCAAAGTGATTTGGGGAAGTTGTGTCTGGCAGAAGCAGAGTGCTATAACTTCTGCATGGGCCCAGCCCATGGAGCTCTGGGATGCTGCTTTCCTTCTGAACCGACCAGGTGCATTTTCCTCCTACCTCAGCCTGGCCCCGGCAGTGACTCTTTTGGCCAGGATGGGGCTTGTCTTTTGAAGTCCAGGTGCCAGTCACAGGGGCAGTCTGACAGATCTGAGTTTTCTAGTGCCTACTGGAAGCCTTGAGAGGAGTCACAGGCCAGGGACCTCGTGATGAGTTTAAGTCAGCACTCTAGGAGAGAGCAGGTTACCTGTGCAGAGTCCACCTTTGAGCAAGTGGTTCCTGAATCTGCCCACTTTTTCTGGGTCCTTTCCAAGTCAAAGTGCCAAACAAGTGTTTCGTGGAAGGCAGAAGAGCATGGTGGTAAAGCTTGAGACTAACCACTGGTCTCTCCCATTTGCCAACTGTGTGACCTTGAGCAAGGCACTTAAACTTTGTAACCTCAATCTCCTGTGCAATGGAAATAATAGCATCGCCATGATGAAATGCATAGAATTAGTGATGGGATTCAGTGGGAAAAGCATATCAAGTACTCAACACGAGGCCTGGCACATAAGAGGAGCTCAGTAAACAGTGCCATGATGTGTCGTAGCTATGACCTTGTATCTGGGGGATGTTACAGGGATAGGCCTGAAAAGGAGCCTTGCACTGGGAATCGGGGTGGGGGGGGCGGGGGCGCAAGTGGTCTGCAGGGAATGGTGCGGGAGGAAGTGTTCTGGTTGGCAATGTCAAGGGGAGGGCTGTGGAAGGCCTCTAGGGGACATGCGACCCCTACCTTTCCTCTTCTCCCGGGGTACTTTGTATCTATGTCCCCAGCCCAGCCCTGGATCTACACCCTTCTCTCTGGTTTCTCTTTGTGCGGATTTGTACACTGCCACACCTTCTTTATTCTCCGACCCACCTTATTTTCTTTCTGTCTTCCTGCTTCCCCCTTGGCTTCTTGATCATTCTTTAACCCTTTTTCCTATTTCCTGAATCCCATTGTGAAAACCACCAAGTTGCTTTGTCATTTTCTGGTGTTTATAAAATCATGAACAGTTAGGGCCGGGAAGAAACTCATCCCCTTTCCCTCAACCTCCACTGAACAAGGTTGGGGAAGGAGGACCCAGGAACTCTCCCCAGGTCAGTGGCAAAAGGGCTGGACCCCAGGACTCTGGCTACGGCTGCATGTGTGATAAAGCAGCATCTGCCTAATCAGTGGAATAATCTCCCACGTAACAATCCTCTCTCATCACCATCCCCAATCCCATTTCTCCTTGGTATTCTTATTCCAAAGGGAAGTCAGAGCAGAAGATGGGAGGAGTACACAGTTCCTGACCACAGGCCACCCTCAGTTTAGCCCCAGAACCAGCTTTGGGGGAGGCCCAAATGTGAAGAGGCAGGACTGTCGGAGAGAGTGTGTGTGACTGGGGGTCCTGGAGAGAGTTTGGGAATCTTCATTATTTCACTTCAAACTTTTCCCCCTTATTTGGAATTGATGGGATAGGTTTGGTGGGTAGAAGGGATGATGAAAACAGTCAGAGCAAGAGAGTGGATTGGCGTGTGGGAAATGATGTGAGAGAAGCAGAGGGGAGGGGAGAAAAAAGGGGTGGTGGGCACCAGTCAGGCCGAATGCAGGCCTTGTTATTTATTCTGTGGAGGATCAGGGACAGAAGGATCATGGGGATGGGCACATGGTTTGGCTGCCGCTTTTTTCTCTTTTTGGAACTTGAGGGTTTTCACATTCTTGCGTGTGGAGGTTGTGGGTGCGCTGAATAAATACTGGGCAGTGAGGAGCTAGCAGAAGTTAGATATTAACTACGGAGCTGCTTGTACCGAGAGGCAGCCGATGCAGGACAGGCAGAGGGTATGGAATCAGGAGATCTGGGTTTAAGTCTTGCTCTTCTGCTCACTAGCCTTGTAACCTTGGGCAAGTCTCTTAATGTCTATAGCTTCGGTTCTGCTTCTGTAGAATAAAGGTAAAAACACAGCCTGCCCGGGAATTCCCTGGCGGTCCAGTGGTTAGGACTCTGGGCTTTCACTGCCAAGGGCCAGGGTTCAACCCCTGGTCTGGGAACTATGATTCTGCAAGCCTTGTGGCCAAAAAAAAAAAAACCAACAACAACAAAGCCTGCCCTTCCTGCCTGACAAGGTCATGGTGAGGATTAAATGAGATATGGAGGAGAAAGCTCTCTAAATCTGTAAAGCATTATGCAAATATTTGCTGTCTTCATCAGTGGGATTGTTAAGGGGGTCAAGGTGCCAGTGGACAGGGAAGTGAAAACCAAGAACCCAGTGGCAAAAGTGACACAGCATTTAATCTGCTTAACCAATCCAGGGACAGCCAGGCAGCTGCTGCTATCAGATGTGGTTCTGCAGCGTGTAATATGGGAGACAATGTACAGAGTGAAGTCAGCTTCTAATCACTGTTTTGCAAAGCTGCTGATAGTCTGGATTGTTTGCTAAAACGAAACCAGAAAGGTTATAAGTTTGAGAAGCAGATGAAATGCTGGAATGGTGTTAAGTTAAACCCTTGTGAAATGAACTTTTCAGTTATGAATGACAGCCACACCACGCTTTATCTTGGATAGCATTTTCAGAGGGGAGCAGTATGATATGGGCTCTGGAATCAGACATATCTGGCTTCCAGTTCAAACCCTTTAAGCCTCTCAAAACTCACTGGTTTTGAAATTTTGGAGCAAGTCATTTAATCCTCCAAGGCTTGGTTTCCTCGTCTGTAAAATGGGAATAATAATATCTACCACAGAACTATTCTGAGGATTTACATGAGTGAGTGTATGTAAATTACTTAGCACCTTGCCCAGCACATAAATTAAAGCTCAATAAATATTAGCTATTGTTATTGTTGTTAAACCAGAGGGACTAACTAAGTGTGTTGTATGACTCCTCAGACTTCCTGACAATGTCACCTTTGAGGAAGGGGCCCTGATCGAGCCACTGTCTGTGGGGATCCATGCCTGCCGGCGAGCTGGAGTCACCCTGGGGCACAGGGTCTTTGTGTGCGGAGCTGGTAAGAAACAGATGACACCCTGGTTATGAGTTCATTAAAGGGGAATGTGGGGATCCCTCTGCCCACTTCATTCCCCCTCCAAGGGCTGAAATTGGTCCTAGAATCTTTCCGGGTTAGGGAGGATCACAGTGTCCCATTCCTTCAATGACACGCACTTTGCTAAATAAATATATGCAGGCATGGTAGTAACCAATGTTATTTCCTAGGCAACATACCCTTTTGTTCACTTAAAGAATGCAATTTGGGATTATTTTTCAACCCTTGACAGGAAACTAGGGAAATATTTTTGGTAGTAAAGGGAAGAGCAACTTTTGGAACTTTCAAATCATCCTAGAGAACTGGTCTCCTGGTCCTTCCAGAATGAGGCGGCCCATGCTTATGACCAGCAGAAGGAGTGGGGTCCAGCCCACCGTGAGTCAGCACTCTGCCCATATTGGCTTGCAGCTAGCTGCCTTCTTCCTCCCCTGCTTCCAGTCGCTTGAACAAGCCTAGCAGCCTCAGACTGAATCATCTAGGCTTCTAACTGCTTCTGGTGACCCAAACAGCACGCTCCACTCTTTGTGGGTGTGATCTGGTATTCCTCATACACTTTTATTTTTTTATTGAGGTATAACTGACGTATAACATTATATTAGTTTCAGGTGTACAACATAATGATTTGATATTTGTATATATTGCAAAATGATCACCACAATAAGTCTAGTTAACATCTGTCACCACACAGTTATAAAATTTTTTTTCTTATGATAAGAACTTCTAAGATCTATTCTCTTAGCAACTTTCATATATGCAATACAGTATTAACATAACATTAACATAACAGTCACCATGCTGTACATTAGATAACCAGGACTTATTTATTTTATAAATGGAAGTTTGTACCTTTTGACCCTCTTCATCCATTTCACTGCTGCCACCACCACCTCTGGCAATCAATCTATTCTCCATATCTATGAGCTCAGCTCCATATCTATTCTCGATATCTATGGAATATTATATATATATATATATATATATATATATATATATATATATATACACACACACACATACACATACACACACACACACATATACACACATACACACACACACACACACACACACACACACACACACCACATTTTCTTTGCCTATTCATCCATTGATGAACACTTAGGTGGCTTCCATGTCTGGGCTATTGTAAATAATGCTGCAGTGAATATGGGGGTGGAGATAACATTTTGAGTAAGTTTTTGTTTTCTTTGGATAAAATTCCATTTCTGAGTAGAAGTAGAATTGCTGGATCATTTTTGAGGAATCTCCACACTGTTTTCCGCAGTGTCTGCACCAATTTACATTCCCACCAACAGGGCATAGGGGTTTCCTTTTCTCTGCATCCTCACCAATACTTGTTACTTGTTGTCTTTTTGATAATAGCCATGCTAACAGGTGTACAGTGATATCTCTTTGTGGTATTGATTTACATTTCTCTGATTAGTGATGTTGAGCATCCTTTCATGTTTATTTTGGCCATCTGTATGTATTCTTTGGAAAACTGTCTAGTCATATCCTCTGCTCATTTTTCAATCACATTGCTTTTTTGCTATTGAGTTGTGCAAGTTCTTATATATATTTTTGGATATTAACCCATATCAAATATATGATTTACAAATATTTTTCTCCTACTCAACATGTTGCCTTTTTCGTTTTGTTGATGTTTCCTTTGCTGTGCAGAAGCTTTTTAGTTTGATACAGTCCCACTTGTTTATTTTTGCTTTTATTGCCTTTGCTTTTGGTGTCAAATCCCAACACTCAAGACTGATGTCAAGGAGCTTACTGCCTATGTTTTCTTCTAGGAGTTTTATGGTTTCAGGTCTTATATTCAAGTCATTAATCCATTTTGAGTTAATCCTCATACACTTTGTGACTGATTTTCTTTGTCAGGACCAAATAAGTGACTACAGGGCTTCCTAAGCAGGGTGATGGGTGTAGAACAGACTTGCCTCAATGAGCCAGCAGACTGTAGGATTCACGTGACAGATTTTTTTTAAAAAAACTCTGCATAAGTAATACTTTTTTGCCATAAAAAAAGAAGTTAAGTCATACATACCACATACATACCACACCTGCACGCACGTGCACACACACAAAAATTCACTGATAGCCCCATCACCCATCAGCCTGAGAGAACCACTGTTAACATTTTGATGTAGAATATTTCAGTTTGGTTTTTGTTTTTGTTTGTTTAATTCATGAGATCATCCTGAATATGCTTCATTTTACCTACTCTTTTAAAAAATTAATATATTGTGAACATTTTTCTATGTCATTAGATAAAAGAGTTAGATGACATAATTTTTAATAGCTGTGTAGTATCCTTCTGTAGTTTACTTAACTAATCACCCCTTTGTTGGTTATTTCAGGTATTTCTCAGTGTTTTGCTTTCTGGGCAAACTCACTAAATTATTCTCAAGGGGAGTGTCTGAAAAGCAAATCCTCAAAGATATTCTGCATAGCCTTATTTGTGGTCTGGTTTTTGTGTTAAAACCATCTAGTGTGCCTATAAAGTGGGGAAGCAGGTGGTCTTTGAGCTGATTCTCAGGCACCTGAACATCCTGGAGCTGCCTGAGCAGCTGGGTCGACCTAGGACACCCTCCAAGGTGGTCCTCAGGGGGCACCTGAAAGGATACGTCTCACCTTGGGGAAGCATGATGGGTTCTAAGAAGGTAGGGGGTCAAAGAGAGAACAGGAGCCCAGCACTGGGAGCAGATTCCAGGTAGAGGACAATCCCTCATGCACTCATTTACTCATGCATTCAACAAACAGGTGTTAAGGTCTCACTATATGTTAGGCACTGGGATAGATGCTAGAGGTACTCAAAAGATACAGTTCCTGTCCATGGCCTAGACAAGGGGGAGAGCTGGTGTTTAATATTTCACAAATGTCTCCTATTTCCTGCTTTATTTAGGGCCAATCGGACTGGTCAGTTTGCTCGTGGCCAAAGCAATGGGTGCATCTCAAGTGGTGGTGACTGGTAAGGTCTTCTTCTTTTTAAATCTCCTTGGCATGGAAGCAGCTGGGCCTACAGTTTTGGAGCAGGGGCATGAGACCTGTTCCCTTCCTGGAGTAGTGGGTTTCTAAAGAGGCTCCTGCTCTTTTCTTCTGGGTTCCAGGGTTGAAAAGCCCACCAGGAGATGACCAGGTCAGGGCTGAGGAGGAGACTCTTTTGAAGCTCCTGGGAGAGGGTGGCTGCTGCAGAGAAGAGGACGTTGCTCTTTATATGTGGACCTCAGATGCTTATACTGCCCACTTGGTCCTAAGAAGAGTTTCAGCCCTTGGTTTGTTTGACCAAGCTCAGAGGGTGTGTGTGCGTGTGTGTGTGTGTGTGTGATGTGGAGTTAGTGGGGTATGTGATGTATAAGAGGATGTTTATGTGTGAGGTGTGTGGTATGAGTGAGAGACATGTACTCATGTGCGTGTGAGGAGGGGTTCTCTGACAGGACATGTGGGTGTGTGTGTATGGAGCAGCGTGGTATGTATGGGAGCGTGTGGGGTATAGAAGGGTGTGTGTGTGTGTGGAGAAGGCATCTGTGAGAGAGAATGTGTGTGTGTATAATGTATCTGAGAGAGTACGTGTGAGGAACGGTTATATGTGATAGTGTGTGGGTGAGCGTGTAGAGTTGTGTGGTGTATGGGGTGTTGTGGATATTTGAGGGGAGTGGGGATGCAGAAGGGTGTCATTGCGTGTTTTGTGTGAGAAGGTGAGAGGGTATGTGTGTAGCTGTGTAGAGCTGTGTGGTATGTACGGGGGTGTATGGGAATGTAGAAGGATGTGGATGTTTGAGAAGTTATCTAAGAGATTGTGTGTGAGGGTGTGTTTAGAGAGTATGTGTGTTGGGCTCAGTGACACCATCACTACACCAGAGCTTCCTTGCCATTGGAATCTGCACCTTCTTTTGTTCTCCCTAATCCACCATCCAGTTTCTCAGTTTGAAAGAAACTTTTGTTCAACTTTAGATCTGTCAGCCTCTCGGTTGTCTAAAGCCAAGGAAGTTGGAGCTGATTTCCTCCTCCAGATCTCCAACGAGAGCCCTCAGGAAATTGCCAATAAAGTGGAAGGCCTGCTGGGGTGCAAGCCAGAAGTTACCATCGAGTGCACAGGGGTGGAGACCTCCATCCAGGCGGGCATATACGTGAGTGGAATAAGGGTGGCTAAGCTGGTAGGCAGCTTCAGGGAATCAGTGCAGGGCAGTGAACCAAGTAGGATTCCTAGGATCAAGCTTCTCCACTGATTTGCTATGTTGACCACCCCTGCCCCCACCAGGTAATTCCTTGTTAACTGCTTTCTTATCTCTCTTGTGGAGGTAGTGACATTTCCCTAACATCTTCATTGGGTTACTGTGAAGTTCAAACTAGGTAACAGATATACATGGGCCTTGAAAGATGTTAAGTGACCCATACCTTTAGGATGGGATTGCTGCTATGATCACATCTGTGATCATGAAAATAGTGCTCTTGGTAAAAAAAAAATCAACAGGAGGAACAAGGAACCATGCCTTAGTTGAGTGTGGGAAATCCCTATCTTGTTTTATTGAGGAAAACTGTAGTCTTTGATCCAAACTAACAGTTGTTAATTCGGTTAGTCACAAAGGTGACGTGATATTTCAGGGTCACAGCTGTCTACTACTGTCCTTTCCCAGAACTAGGAACAGATAAGCTGCCAATACCTGATTTACCCCTCAGCAACCAACCAGTAATTTATGGGATGTTGGAGGGGGAGGGGCAGGGAGGAATAGAATTGACAAATCAAAGTATGAGGAAAAGAAGGAAGAAAAGAATAAGAGCTAGATTCCAAGCTCTACTGTGGACCGTGTCCTCTGCTGTGTGCTTTATAAACATGATGCCTAATCTGCATAATAGCCCTGAAAATGAGTTCTCGTCTTCCACATTTTACAAGGAGAGCGGCCCAGTGACTCGCCTTGAGCGCACTGCTCCAGTGCCTGGGCTTTCCTTACTCCATCTGGCTCCTCCGGAGAGGAAGGGACAGAGGGGACAAGGAACCAGTGCTAGGGTGGGAGGGGCTGGGCTGGGGAGAGCATCGGTAGCTGCCACTGCTGGGCACTCCTGCCCTGTCTCCCAAACTGCTTTCCCACAGCAGCACATGCTTCTTCCTTCCTTCTGAGTCACAGCCAGTCACACACAAGGGCATTGTCCACCATACAAGACATTCTGGGAAAACCTGATCCCTCGAGCTGTGTGGCACGGCCCTCAAGCCTGGCACACCCAGGCAGAGCTGCCTTCCCCGCCTCCTACCAAGATGCATATGGCACCGGGGGCCAAGGAAGCAGCGGGAGAAGCCAGGAGCAGGTGCCACTTTTGCCCTAACCTTGTTCCAGCTGGAATCAGCCAGCTCTCTGCTCCACTGTCCGAGACAGTCAGTGGTCACCCTGTGGGAAGGGGCAAAGAGAAACCAAAACCCAGAGGGCGATGGGTCTGTGTGTCATCAGTGGAGCTATGTTCGACCCATGGCAGGTCTTGGGTTCCTGCCTCGTGCCTGGCTTTGTGCCAGACACCTTGAGGGCTTGACCAGTAAGGTGCGTCTACTGTCTTCAAGTTGTCGGCAGGTCAGTGACCCCCACTCAAGAGAGAGGCAGTAAAAGACGTGGCTTCCTAGTGCAAGTCCTTCCTTCCTCTTGTGCCCTGCCTGGAGGGCATCTGAGAACAAGTTGATATCTCCAACTGTTGATGGTGGGGGCCCAGTTGCCAGGCTACCTGAGGTGGGCGTGGAGGTAAATGTGACCCAAGGGCCTTATGAAGCCTGAAGCCGGTGCCTGTCCTGAGTGGGGAGTGGAGCATCATGCATGACAGGTGCTGTAGAATGCTGCAGGTCACTCTGCCAAGGGGCAGGTTAGGCGGAGGCACCTTATGGACATACCTGAGAGTCACCTTTCTGCCATGTGATGTCTAGATAATGTTCGTGAGGAGACATAGCAAATGCTTAGGGTAGAATTGATGTCATCTCCTTGGTGTGGAAGTCACAACAACAAAACAGTGGTCTGAGATTTCCTTTGCCTGTGGTCAGTAAGCTACTGGCCTCCTGGCAGCCTGGGATGACCAGTTCGGAAGAGGTTCCTCTTCCTCCTTACCAGGTGGAGAGGAAGTGCTGAATGGGCAACAGTTTTCCTGGAAATTTTCTCAGTGTATTCTGTGGCTCCCTCACGATTCTGAACCCCTCCCCCAACACTTTTCCAATGAGGACAGCAATGTTTTTCAGTTGTGAGATACCCTCCCCCTTACTGACAGTGTTTATATGTCACAGGTGATTTGTAAGTGACTGCGCGCCAATAAAAACAGAAAACGTGCCAAACGTTGAGCCCATCCTAGTGCCAGCCACTGTGACTGTGACCCCTAAGAGCCCTGCTGAGGGGGAGGCATCGTCCTATTCTCACACATGAGGAACCCATGGCTGAGAGAGCACCGTCTAGGGTCCCAGAGCTCAAAAGTACAAATGCTGGGAGTCACCTCCACACTACAGGCCTCTCTCCAGGGTGTATCCTTCCCCTTGGAGGTAGAAGCTGTGATGTTTGCTGTCTTACTGCTCCATTGTTTAGCACTTAGAATGGTCCCAGTAAGTGCTTTCTGCTGTTAACTGTAATGAAAACTTAGCATGAATGAATTGTCCATTTTTCTGTCCCTCACAGCATTGAGCACAATGACCACCCAAAATCTCTGAAGCAGGCCTAGCACTCATGTGAAGTTATGTGGAGATTGTCAGGGAAAATTTTGCTCTCTGCCCACTCAAAGAGGAAACTGATGAATCCATTATGACTGATGCCATTGGGTGAATGTCTCTGGAACAAAAATTTCTAATTGCCAGCCTGCACATATAAGGCAGTTTTTAAACCACAGAAGTCCTATAGCCCTCCCCATTGGTATAGTACTTGGTAGTTGTTTTTTTTTACCAAGAAGTTGGTCCCTTAGAGGTTTGACACTCTGTCTTGTGGGGAGCACTCTGGAGGAGGAAGTGGCTGACACTAACATCTGGTACTGAATTAGTAAAGCTTTTTTTCTTTCTTAATTATTATTTTTTTTAAATTTCATTTATTTTATTTTTGCTGTGTTGCATCTTTGTTGCCTCATGCACGCTTCTCTCTGGTTGCGGCGAGCGGGGGCTACTCTTCGTTGCGGTGCGCGGGCTTCTCATTGTGGTGGCTTCTCTTGTTGCAGAGCACGGGCTTTAGGCACGTGGGCTTCAGTTGCTGTGGCACTTGGGCTCAGTAGTTGTGGCTCACAGGCTCTAGAGCACAGGCTCAGTAGTTGTGGCACACGGGCTTAGTTGCTCCGCGGCATGTGGGATCTTCCCGGACCAGGGCTCCAACCTGTGTCCCCCGCATTGGCAGGCGGATTCTTAGCCACTGCACCACCAGAGATGCCCCCTGAATTAGTAAACCTTTGAAAGATGCTCAGTGGCTGCTGAAGGGTCAGCGTTGGTTGTAGGGGAGATTCTCATTGCTCTCTGGAGAACCTTTGCTGTTTCCTGGGATGTTGTGGACAGCAGAAGATGCTCCCTCTGTGCCTCTGCTGGTAAGTGTATTATTTCAGGATCTTTAAAGGAGACATTGTTTACTCTGCTGCTCTGTTGGGTTACTTACCTGTTTGTATGGCAACAGTGCTACTGTGAGTGGGGTCTGCATTTTCTCATCTTCTTGGTTTTCTTGTTCTTACCTCTTCTTCAGGCCACTCAATCTGGTGGGACACTGGTGCTTGTGGGGCTGGGCTCTGAGATGACCAGTGTGCCCCTAGTGCACGCAGCTACCAGGGAGGTGGACATCAAGGGTGTGTTTCGATACTGCAACACGTGAGTATGTTTTGGGTGAGCCAGGGTGGCGAGTGGCCAGCAAGTCCAGGGAAGGCCCTACGTGGCCTCTGGGACCAAGAGTCTCTGCCTGTTTATTCATGAGGGGCACTCCCTGGCCACACTGACGGCCGTGCGTTACAATAAGGATCCAAAGATAGAGCATTCACTTGTGGTTAAAGAATGGGAGGGCAGAGCTGACAGGGCTGTAGGGAAAGAGGGAGGGAGGGGGGTTTTTGAAACATGCTCTTCTTGGATATCTGCCACTCATTGCCTAGGCCCTCTCTTTTCCATTTCTTTAAGTGGCCAGATCTCCATTTTCCCCCTTTAAAGGGAAGAAGGAGAGAAACAGGACAACCGCAAGAACTCAAGTTCCTTGGTTCTCACTCCAGAGCCCCAGGTTCCACCCTGGGAAGTGAGAGGGTCTTAATAAATCCCACCTCATGTTCTGTGGGTCCATCCTCTCCCCTGCTGGGGCACTCTGTCCAGGACCACCTTCCCCACCAGTGGCCCTTTCTCCCATCTTTAGAGTCTGTAACCATTCCCTCAGCAGAGTGCTAGTTTTCCAGTAAACTCTGCCAAGCCAAGCTGCTAAAGGGTATGATTGGATCATCCTGGGCTTCCCCACTGAAGGCTTATCTGCCTTTTCACAGTGGCTTCCATATCCCTTATGCCTTCATGCCAAAGGAATTCTAGGCTTCATGGCAGACATTGCAGACGGGCGGGGGACATTTGGGAACAGACTCTGTACTCCTGAATTATAAGTCATAAGATCCTTTCCACCATTGTTGGCCTGTAGAAGTGACCTTGCAGAACCACAGAGCTACAAACAAATGTAGCCAAACTTATCTTGTGCTGGGTAGTTTTGGGGACCTCCCTCTTTCCTCCTGAAGGTTGAGTGTGATGCTTGTGATCTTTTCCAGATGGCCGATGGCGATTTCAATGCTTGCATCAAAGTCTGTGAATGTAAAGCCCTTGGTCACCCATCGGTTTCCTCTGGAGAAAGCTCTGGAGGCCTTTGAAACATCCAAAAAGGGACTGGGGTTGAAAGTCATGATCAAGTGCGACCCCAAGGACCAGAATCCATGATATGAATTGGGCTCTGTCCTTGTCCCCACTCTCAGCATCTTGGGGTTGAGTGGTTGGCTGGGCAGTGGTGGAAATTTCTTTTGAGTAGTAAGAATAATTAAAATAATTCATTATTAAAAGAGAGCCTTACACAGAGGAGTTGGTGTGCCTTAAAAACACAAGTAGGGGGACTTCCCTGGTGGCGCACTAGTTAAGAATCTGCCTGCCAATGCAGGGGACACGGGTTCAAGCCCTGGTCCGGGAAGATCCCACATGCTGCAGAGCAACAAAGCCTGTGTGCCACAACTACTGAGCCTGCGCTCTAGAGCCCACAAGCCACAACTACTGAGCCCACATGCCACAACTACTGAAGACCACGCACCTAGAGCCCATGCTCCACAACAAGAGAAGCCACTGCAATGAGAAGAGTAGCCCCTGCTCTCCGCAACTAGAGAAAGCCCGCGCGCAGCAACGAAGACCCAACGCAGCCAAAAATAAATAAATTAATTAAAAAACAAACAAACAAACAAACACAAGTAGAGAGGGACTTCCCTGGCGACGCAGTGGTTAAGGATCCGCCTGCCAGTGTAGGGGACACGGGTTCGATCCCTGGTCTGGGAAGATCCCACATGCTGCGGAGCAAGTAAGTCCGTTCACCACAACTACTGAGCCTGCGCTCTAGAGCCCACGAGCTACAACTACTGAAGCCCATGCGCCTAGAGCCCGTGCTCCACAACAAGAGAAGCCACCGCAATGAGAAGCCTGTGCACTGCAACGAAGAGTAGTCCCCGCTCGCCGCAACTAGAGAAAAACCCATGTGCAGCAACAAAGACCCAGTGCAGCCAAAATAAATAAATAAATAAATATTTTTAAAAAGAAACACACAGGTAGGGAGAATTTGGGGGAACTTGTAGCCAGAATGACCTGCTTGTGCTGATCAAAGTTCGGCAAGTAGAGCAGAGCTTGGCAGGTAGGTGCCAGAACTCCCCTTCTTCCTGGAGTGCCTGGAAGTTGAGTAAGGAAAGAAATCTACCCATTGGGTTCCTGGTTCTACTGTGACTGTGGCCAGATGGGGGAATGGGGGCTCAGTTATGAAGAGACCATTTACAGCTTTATCAAGACTTAACTGGCCCAGAACCTGATTTTCACAAAAGTCTGCAGCTCAGGGTTGGGGATGAAAGGTTGTGAACAGTTTTACTTTAGGACACAGTGCTTCTAGACATGAGTGCTATTTGGTATGATGATAAAAGGAGAATAAGGGACTCTAGGATAATTTAAAAACCAAGCAAATAAAACTGAAATCCCATGTGAGATACAGCTAGCTTGCATCTCTCAAATGTAGAGATAGACAAGGAACTTTTCAGCGCTGCTTGAAGAATTGCCTCTTCAACTCTTGAGAATTCTGTGTAACTTACTTTGCAAGGTGAAGAATTGCCTTCCCAACGCGCCACAGCCCCACTCTTCTGCACGTTCAGAGGCGGCCACTGCAGGCTCCTTTGTCACTAGGCAACCAGGAGGCGCCTACCTAAGGACAGCCAGGGGGAGTCCTCATGGGAGACCTTAAATCACGCTTCTGACTAGCCCAGGAGGTTTTGGTCAGTACATCTGTCTTACCCACCCCACAGGGTTAGCATGCCCTCCTAGGCTCAAAGCTCACTGATGATCATTAGACAATCTGTTTAGTTCTGGTCATTATGAGCGAAAAACCTTTTCCCTTCTCAGAGCCAGGTAAGGGTCTTTGTACCTTTCTGTCCGTTTGAATGATAGTTCCAACCTTGTCTATTTTAATCATGGGGTTTTCCTGGGTAAGATTTGGATCCAAATCACATCATGCCATTTGTGACTTTGAGATTACTAGTCAAGAATGAGGATATAGTAGCTGTGACATGACTTGGGCTGCAGTCTAATCCCTCACTTCTGCCGGGGGTGGAGGGTGAGTTTGAAGAAGTTCTGGTTTTCTTGTGACCAGGGAAGACTGTAACCAGTGCCTGGGATTCCTCAAATTGGTTTGGGTAACAAATTCTGCTTGTAGTACTCGACTGCTGCCACCATTTGTGACCCTGTTTAGGGAGGAATCGACTTAGGTTACCCATTTCACAAAAGGAAGCATCTGGGATTTTTGAGAGTGATGCATTTTCTGCATCAAGTACAATTTTCATTGACTGTTGAAATTGTACTTTAATGATCTCTAATCCTCACAGCAAGCCAAATATAATTACTTTACAACTAAGGAAATAGAGAAATCAAGTAACTTGCTCAAGATCACACACTGCTTTTCTTTTCTCATGTTTTCTTTGGAGGAGGGTGGGATCTTGAGTCCACACACAACACATACACACACTCAAGAGCCGCACTGCTTCCTTCTCTGCGTCCTGTTTAGGTAGGGCCAAACTTGCCAGCTCCCTTTTCTTGAAACTCTTTCCAGCTCAGTGATGCCCAAAGTTCCTTGAATGTGGAATGAGAAAGACTCTTCCCTTTCTAGATTGGAAGTCTTCTAGTAGAAATGCCCCTAAAGGAGGTGGACTCACTATGTTAAATTCACGAGTAGCCACTCTTCCTCTGATTGTGATTTGGTGGAGGGAGGAAGCCACTGAACCTGAAAAAGAGGAGTTGCAGTGGGGACTCCTGGAAAGGTAGGGCTATCAAGGACAAAAAACATGTGACACATTTCACAATGGTGATTGGGCTGGATCTTCTAAGTCAGTGTCTTGGAGCGTCCACTCCCTGGCCTGTTAAATGGGCTTCATGATAGATACCTCCATGAGGGCAATTACAAAGAGTGAATGGGCTGATTGAAAACAGCAGTTCAGGGAACACTTTCCATTTCCAAATGCCCCCACACTCTCAACCTACTGTGATGTTTCACAGCTTCCCAAGCACGGGCAGAGAACGTGGTTGGTGGGAGAGGAAGTGGTGTGAGCTGCCAGCAAGTCATCCAGGTGGCGAGAGGGAGTGGAACTAAGCTGGCCCTGGGACTCCCCCATCTCTGCCTCCTTGTTCAGATGTTCCCTCCACTGTTTGGAAGGGGCTGCAGGAAGCCCAGGAATTCAGTTGTCTCGCTACCTCCACTAAGTGTTCAGTAAATGTTGATTCAGTGAATCAGTTCCGGAAACAAGAATATGAATTCCCCACGAGCTCCCCAAGCTTGGGTGGCTTTGCCGGCCTTTGTGTGCTCTGTCACTCATGTGGCAGCAGTCAGTACTGAGAACCCCACCCAGCCAGCACTCCCAGCTTGGGTGGAGAGCTGGGAAGAAGAATCCTGCAGGCAGACTAGAGGGTGCAAGGGGGAGGCTGCCCCACAGATGTCAAAGGAGAGAGGGGACACAGCTCCAGCCACTTCCTCTTGCCATCCACATTTGGCTACAGTGGATGTTAATATGAAGTCACTTCTGGATCCCCAGTCCCTGGTCCTCAGGCCATCCCAGTCGCATTTCTGTGTAGCACAGTCCTACCTCTTCCTTCCTGGTTCCTATTTTGCTCCCATTGGGAGAGCAAAGGAGGCCCATGGGAACTTGGTTGGGCCAGAGGGTAGGAGTGGGGGAGACAGATAGGATTTATTGGATATTTGCCTTTTCCCAGAACTGTCCTCTGCACATGATCTAAGTCTGAGTTTGGAGTACAGAAGCCAAAATATAGGACCCACATCCCTGGGTAGTAGTCAGGTCTCCAACTTCGCTGTCCGCCTCCACACACTGAGGTCCTTGAGGGCTCAGGGAGGGCAGCAGTGAAGTGGCCAGGAGCTCATCACCCAAGGGAAGTGCCTCGAAGACAGCAGATGTTCTCTGGTGCAGCCACTGCTGTACTGAAGCAGCACAACAATACTCCCACAGCCTCCACTTCTCACTCCTGGCTTTCCTCTCTTAAAGCCTTGGCTGAGTCAGATACTGAGTTCCTTCCTTGGGCACCTGAAAGTGGTACAGGATGTATGCAAGGTGTTCCTGCCAAGAGATTTCTCAGTGGATCTCACCATCAGTGGGAGCTTCTTGGCGGTGATGGGTTGGAGAGAAGCCTCTGTCCTCTGGGCTCTAAGGTATGATCCTCAGGGGGTTTGCACGCCCAGAGCTGGGCCTGGGGAGGTCTGGCCCCGTCAGTGACTTCCCTGTGTGTGATCACCAGTTGGCCTTTCTGTGGTACATGTAGGACTGCAGGCAGAGGCACAGCCTGGCTGGGGGTCGGGGAGCCCAGCAGTTCATCCATAGTGAGGAGGGAGCTGTGGGAAGAAGGTGGGCCTGGGCCAAAGGTGGGCCTGTTCTGGGTCTAGCGCCACTGAGGCACAGTGGCGGAGCAGCTCCCTTGGGGCCAGCTCCAGGCTTCAGGTGGGTGATGCTGAAGTCCCGTGGGTCCTGCCCTGACCTCACAGCTCTGTATGCACTGGGCTGCCAGCTACAGGCCCCCTTGGGTTCCCCAGTCTGGGACACCTCTCGCACAGCCCTGTCTCAGCTCCTCCTACCTGGCAGGAATCCCAAGAGGCTCCTAGGGTCAGCTGTTTGCAGTGCCCTAGTCACTAGGAGATGACGGTAACTGAACTTTCCCTTATCACACAAGGTTGTACATTGATAAGAAAATAAAGTCAGATAAGTAAAAAAAAAGAGAAAACCAGCCATATGTGTTCTCCAAGCATGCTATTAAGTTGGAGTACTTCCTTCCAACTCCCCACCCCATGCATTTCTATACATATAAAACATGTACATGTATTTATAATCAGAAATGGGAATATATTTTACTTAACTTTTTTTCCCTTTTCACCCATAACAGATAAGGACTTTTTTAACCATCACAATTCTCATTAATGAAATCAACAATTTCTTCTAATCATCTAACACCCAATAAATCCAAGTGCAACTTTCCCTAGTTATTTAAAAAAAAAAAAAAGACCTTTTCCACTTGGTTTGCCTGAGTCAGGATCCAGACACATTGCACGTGGTTGATATGTCTCTTTTCTTTAACTTTTTTTTTAGTGAGTTGGTCTCTCTTTTTTTTTTTTAATTTATTTTTGGTTGCACTGGGTCTTCGTTGCTCTGCGCGGGCTTTCTCTAGTTGCGGTGAGTGGGGTCTACTCTTCATTGCGGTGCTCGGGCTTCTCATTGCAGTGGCTTCTCTTGTTGTGGAGCACAGGCTCTAGGCACGTGGGCTTCAGTAGTTGTGGCACGCAGGCTCAGTAGTTGTGGCTTGTGGGATCTAGAGAGCAGGCTCAGTAGTTGTGGCGCACGGGCTTAGTCGCTCTGCGGCATGTGGGATCTTCCTGGACCAGGGATTGAACCCATGTCCCCTGCATTGGCAGGTGGATTCTTAACCACTGCGCCACCAGGGAAGTCCAACCATTGTTTTTATTGAGGTATAATTAATTTGCAATTGTTGTGTTAGTTCCAGGTGTACAGCAAAGTGATTCAGTTTTATATAAGTTCTTTTTCAGATTGTTTTCCATTATAGGTTATTACAAGATATTGAGGGACTTCCCTGGAGGTGCAGTGGTTAAGACTCTGCGCTTCCAATGCAGGGGGCCCGGGTTTGATCCCTGGTCAGGGAACTAGATCCCACATGCATGCTGCAACTAAGAGTTAGCATTCCACACTAAGGAGCCCACGAGCCACAACTAAGGAGACTGCCTGCCACAACAAAGACCCAGCACAACCAAATAAATAAATAAAATAAATATTTTAAAAATTATTTTTAAAGGTTTTTAAATTTTTAATTTATTTTTATTTTTGGCTGCTTTGGGTCTTCATTGCTGCATGCAGGCTTTCTCTAGTTGCGGCAAACGGGCTACTCTTCGTTGTGGTGCGCAGGCTTCTCATTGCAGTGGCTTCTCTTGTTGCGGAGCATGGGGTCTAGGTGCACGGGCTTCAGTAGTTGTGGCACAAGGGCTCAGTAGTTGTGGCTTACAGGCTCTAGAACATAGGTTCAGTAGTTGTGACGCACAGGTTTAGCTGCTCCGTGGCTTGTGGGGTCTTCCCGGACCAGGGCTCAAACCCGTATCCCCTGCTTTGGCAGGCAGATTCTTAACCACTGTGACACCAGGGAAGTCCCAAAAAAACTACTAAAAAAAAAAGATATTGAATATAGTTCCCTGTGCCATACAGTAGGTCCCTGCTGTCCATCTACTCCATATACAGCAGTGTGTTTATGTCAGTCTCAAGCTCCCAATTTATCTCTCCTCCCCACACCCCGCCATCCCCTCTGGTAACCATAAGTTTGCTTCCCATGTCTTTGAGTCTATTTCTGTTTTGTGGATATGTCTTGTAAGTCTCTCTTAATCTCTTATAGTTCCCCCTCCATTTTTGTTTAAATGCCATTGTTTTTTTCTTTTTTTGGCTGCACCGTGTGGCTTGCAAGACCTAATTTCCCCTGCCAGGGATCAAACCTGGGGCCCCAGCAATGAGAGGACCAAGTCCTAACCACTGGACCACCAGGAAATTCCCTAAATACCATCCATTATTATGTTGACAGAAGTGGGTCATTTGTCCTCCACATACTGTTTTGCATTTGTTTTCATTTAATCAGTTGTTTTCACTTAATAAATTATTAAATTCCTTCTATGTCAGTAATTATACACATCATCATTTTAACTTTTTCCTTTTTTCTTTTTTTCTTCCAGTTTTATTGAGATATAACTGACATACAGCACTGTATAAATTTAAGGTGTACAGCATAATGATTTGACTTACATACCTCATAAAATGGTTACCACAATAAGTTTAGTGAACATCCATCATCGCATATAGATAAAAAATTAAAGGAATGGAAAATTTTTTTTTCTTTCCTTTTTTCTTTTTTTTTTAACATCTTTATTGGAGTAGAAAAAATTATTTTGTCCTTGTGATGAGAACTCAAAATTTACTCTCTTAACAACTTTCATATATAATATACAGCAGTGTTAATTATATTTATCATGTTGTACCTTACCTCCCAAGGTACTTATTTATCTTATAACTGGAAGTTTGTACCTTTTGACTGCCTTTATCCAACTCCCTCTCCCCCAAACACCTGCCTCTGGTAACCACAAATCTGATTTCTTTTTCTATGAGTTTGTTTGTTTGTTTTTGAAGTATAATTGATCTACAACACTATTTTAGTTCCCGTTACACAGCATAGTGTTTCAATATTTCTATACATTTTAAAATGATCACCATGATATCTAGGTATGATCACCATACAAAGATATTATGTAATTATTTACTATATTAATTGTTGCTGTACATTTCATACCGTGACTCATTTATTTTTTCCACTGAAAGTGTTTACCTCTTAATCTCCCTCAACTATTTCTCTTCAGCCCCCACCACCCTCCATTCTGGCAGCCACCTATTTGTTCTCTGTATCTGGGACCCTGTTTCTGTTTTGTTATGTTTATTCATTTGTTTTGTTTTTTAGATTCCACAGATAAATGAAGTCATACAGTATTTGGCTTTCTCTGTCTGACTTATTTCACTTAGCATAATACCCTCTAATTCCATCCATTTTGTTGCAAATGGCAAGATTTCATTCTTTTTTATGGCCAAGTAATATTCCATTGTATGTACATTCCACAACTTCTTTATCCATTTAACTATCGATAGGCGCTTAGGTTGCTTCCGTATCTTGGATATTGTAAACAATGCTGCATTGAACATAGGGCTGCATATATCTTTTTGAATTAGTTTTTGTTTGTTTTCTTGGAATAAGTACCCAGGAGTGGAATTGTTGGATTGTGTGGTAGTTCTATTTTTAATTTTTGGGAGAATCTTCATACTGTTTTCCATAGTTGCTGCATCAATTTACATTCCCACCGACAGTTCACAGAGGTTCCCCTTTCTCCACATCCTCCCCAGCACTTGTTATTTGTTGTCTTTTTGTTAATACCCATTCTGACAGATATGAGGTAATATCTCATGGTGGATTTCATTTGCATTTCCCTGATGATTAGTGATGTTGAGCATTTTTTCATATGTCAGCCATCTATATGTCTTCTTTGGGAAAAATGTCTATTCAGATCCTCTGCCCATTTTAAATCAGGTTGTTTTTTTTTTGATGATGAATTGTATGTGTTCTTTATATATTTTGGATATTAGATCCTTATCAGATATATTGTTAGCGAATATCTTCTCCCATTCAATAGGTGGCTTTTTCATTTTGTTGATGGTTTCCTTTGCTGTCCAAAAGCTTTTTAGTTTGATGCAGTCCCATTTGTTTATTTTTGCTTTTGCTTCCCTTGCCTGATGAGCCATATCCAGAAAAAGAATATTACTAAGATTGATGTCAAAGAGCATACTGCCTATATTTTCTTCTATAAGTTTTATGGTTTCAGTTTTACATTTAAGTCTTTAATCCATTTTGAATTTATTTTTGTGCATAGTGTGAGAAAGTAGTCCAGTGTGATTATTTTGCTTGTAGCTGTCCAGTTTTGCCAGTACCATTTATTGAAGAGGCTTCCTTTTCCCCATTTAATATGCTTGTCTCCTTTGTCATAGATTAGTTGCCCATAGAAGAGTAGGTTCATTTCTGGGCTTTTTATACTGTTCCATTGATCTATGTGTCCGTTTTTGTGCCACCATACGGTTCAGTTTAGTTTTTTTTTATTAATTAATTTTTTATTGAGGTATAATTGACATATATAGAAATTATATTATTTAAGCAAAGGATATAAATACTTTTATGGCTTTTGGAATCTTGGGATAAATTTATTTTATCAATTAGTACTGGTATCAAGGTAAGAATGTATATCAGATTCACAACATTTTTTTTTAGCATTAGGCATTATAATTCTTTAAAAATCTCACTAATTAAACAGACCAATATTTAATTTCTGTGTCTTTAAATGTTAGTAGTGTTGAACTTTTTTACATTTTGTTTTCAATATAACTTTTTTTTATCACTAGGAAGTAAATCACTTTTTATTTATTTATTTTTATTTTTTAAATTGTTTACAATGACAGATAATTTATTATTCAACAAAAACTGAGGCATAAGGACTCAAGTAAAGAAATTAACAGAAAATATTTTACAAGACACCATACTGTTTTGATGACTGTAGCTTTGTAGTATAATTTGAAATCAGAGAGTGTAATACCTCCAGATTTGTTCTTCTTTCTCAAGATTGTTTTGGCTATTCAGGGTCTCTCATGTTTCCATACAAACTTTAAATTTGTTGTAGTTCTGTGAAAAATGCCATTGGTATTTTGATAGGGATTGCATTGAATCTGTAGATTGCCTTGGGTAGTATGATCATTTTAACAATATTACTTCTTCCAGTCCATGAGCATGGTATATCTTTCCATCTGTGTTGTCTTCAATTTCTTTCATCATTGTCTTACAGTTTTCTGAGTGCAGGTCTTTTATTTCCTTGGTTAAATGTATTCCTAGTTATTTTATTCTTTTTGATGCAATGATAAATGGGATTGTATTCTTTTTTTAATAAATTTATTTATTTATTTAATTTTTGGCTACGTTGGGTCTTCATTGCTGCGTGAGGGCTTTCTCTATTTGCAGCAAGCAGGGGCTACTCTTCGATGCAGTGCACGGGCTTATCATGGCGGTGGCTTCTCTTGTTGCAGAGCACAGGCTTTAGGCATGCAGGCTTCGGTAGTTGCGGCATGTGGGCTCAGCATTTGTGACTCGTGGGCTCTAGAGCACAGGCTCGGTAGTTGTGGTGCATGGGCGTAGCTGCTTTGTGGCATGTGGGATCCTCACGGACCAGGGATCGAACCCATGTCCCCTGCATTGACAGGCGGATTCTTAACCACTGCACCACCAGGGAAGTCCCTGTCTTCTTCATTTCTCTTTCTGATAGTTCATTGTTAGTGTATAGAAACACAAAAGATTTCTGTATATTAATTTTTTATCCTGCAACTTTATCAAATTTATTGATGAGTTCTAGTAGTTTTTTAGTGGTGTCTTTAGGATTTTCTATGTATAGTGTCATGTCATCTGCAAACAGTGACAGTTTTAATTCTTCCTTTCCAACTTGGATTCCTTTTACTTTTTTCTTGTCTGATTGCTGTGGCTAGGACTTCCAATACTATGTTGAATAAAAGTGGCAAGAGTGGGCATCCTTATCTTTTCCTGATTTTACAGGAAAAGCTTTCAGCTTTTCACAGTTGAGTATGATATTAGCTGCGGGCTTCTCATATATGGCCTTTATTATGTTGAGCTATGTTCCCTCTATACCTACTTTTTTGAGAGTTTTATTAAATGATGTTGAATTTTTTTCAGATGCTTTTCCTGCTTCTGTTGAGATGATCATATGATGTTTATTCTTCAATTTGATAATGTGGTGTATCACATTGATTGATTTGTGGATGTTGAATCCTCCTTGCATCTCTGGAATAAATCTCACTTGGGCGTGATGTATGATCCTTTTAATGTATTGTTGAATTTGTTTTCTAATATTTTGTTGAGGACTTTTGCATCTATGTTCATCAGTGATACTGGCCTATAATTTTCTTTTTTGTAATATCTTTGGTTTTGGTATTAGGGTGATACTGGCCTGAGTTCAGAAGCATTCCGTCCTCTGCAATTTTTTGGAATAGTTTGAGGATAGGTGTTAACTATTTTCTAAATGTTGGGAAAATTCACCCGTGAAGCCATCTGGTCCTGGACTTTTGTTTGTTGGCCATTTTCTTTTCTTTTTTTTTAAATTACTGATTCAATATCATTACTGGTAATTGGTCTGCTCATATTTTCTATTTCTTCCTGATTCAGTCTTGGAAAATTGTACATTTCTAGGAATGTATCCATTTCTTCTAAGGAGTTCATTTTATTGGCATATGATTGTTTGAAGTAGTCTCTTGTGATCCTTTGTATATCCATGGTGTCAGCTGTAACTTCTCTTTCATTTATGATTTATTTGAGCCCTCTTTTTTTCTTGATGAGTCTGGCCAAAAGTTTATCAATTTAGGTTATCTTTTCAAAGAATCAGCTCTTAGTTTTATTGGTCTTTTGTATTTTTAAAATTCTCTATTTCATTTATTTCTGCTCTGATCTTTATGATTTCCTTCCTTCTACTGACTATGGGTTTTATTTGTTATGCTTTTTCTACTTCCTTTTGGTGTAATGTTTGGTTGTTTATTTGAAATTTTTCTTGTCTTCTTCCCTCTTAAAACTATTTTTGCTGAATCCCATAGATTTTGGATTGCTGTTTTTTCATTTTCATTTGTCTACAGGTAGTTTTTTATTTCCTCTTTGATTTTTTCAGTTGGTTGGTTTTTTCTCATTGGTTGTTTTGTTTAGCCTCTGTCTATATTTCTGCAGTTTTTTAAAATTGAAGTATAGTTGATTTAAAATGTGTTAGTTTCAGGTGTATAGCAAAGTGATTCAATTATATATATATATTTCAAATTCTTTTCCCTTACAGGTTATTACAAAATATTGAGTAAGTTAGTTCCCTGTGCTATGCAGTAGGTCCTTGTTGGTTATCTATTTTATATATAGTCGTGTATATATGTTAATCCCAAACTCCTAGTTTATCCCTCCTCCCACCCTTCCCCAGAGGTTTTGTGGGGTTTTTTGTTGTTGTTGTTTTTTGTTTGTTCATTTGTTTTGTTTTGTTTTGTAGTCTCTTAGCATTTTGGTCAGAAAAGATGATTGATAAGATTTCAGTCTTAAATTTATTGAGACTTGTTTTGTGGCCTAGCATGTGATCTCTCCTGGAGAATGTTCCATGTGCACTTGAAAAGGATGTGTGCTGTGCTGCTTTTGGATAGAATGTTCTATGTATATCTATTACATTTATCTGGCCTAATGTGTTGTTTAAGGTTTCCTTGTTGATTTTCTGTCTGGATGATCTGTCCATTGATGTAAGAGGGGTGTTAATGTCCCCTCCTATGATGGTGTTACTATCAAATTCTCCCTTTATATCTGTTAATATTTGCTTTTATGCATTTAGGTACTCCTATGTTGGTTGCATATGTATTTACAATTGTTATATCTTCTTGATGGATTGATCCCTTTATCATTATGTAACATCCTTCTTTGTCTTTGGTACAGTCTTTGTTTTAAAGTCTATTTTTTCTGATATAAGTATTGCTACCCTGGCTCTTTCCATTTCCATTTGCATGGAATACCTTTTTCCTTTCTCTCACTTTCAGTCTGTGTGTCTTTAGATATGAACTAAGTCTATTGTACACAGCATATATATGTGTCATGCTTTTGTAGCCATTCATCCACTCTGTGCCTTTTGATTGGATCGTTTAGTCCATTTACATTTAAAGTAATTACTGATAGGTATGTAATTGTTGCCATTTTTGTTAATTGTTTCCTGGTTGTTTTTGTAGTTCATTTTTTTCCCTTTCTTCTTCTTTTGCTCTCTTCCCTTTTGATTTGATGACTATCTTTAGTATTATGTTTGGATTCCTTTCTCTTTTTCATATGTGTATGTATTATAGATTTTTGGTTTATGGTTACCAAGGGATTTATATTTAACAGTCTATATATCTATATGTATCTATCTATCTATCTATCATCTATCAATCTAATTATTTTTTTAAGTTACTGATCTCTTAAGTTCAAGTCCACACACATTTTTAACAATCCTGCATTATTACTCTCCACTCCTCATGTTTACTGTTTTTGACATCATATTTTACATCTTTTTGTTTTGTGTATCCCTTAACTGCTTCTGTGGATATAGATGATTTTACTCCTTCTGTCTTTTAACCATCCTACTAACTTTATAAGTGATTGATCTAATACCTTTACTGTAAATTTGCCTTTACTAATGAGCTTTTTCCTTTTGTAATTTTCATATTTCTAGTTGTGGCCTTTTCTTTTTCACTTAGGTAAGTCCCTTTAACTTTTCTTTTAAAATTTGTTTCATGGTGCTGAACTTTTGGTCTCTCCTTCAAATCTGAATGATAGCTTTGCTGTGTAGAGTATTCTTGGTTATAGGTTTTTCCCTTTCATTACTTTCAATATATGGTGCCACTCCCTCTGGCCTACAGAGTTTCTGCTGAAAAGTCAGCTGATATCCTATGAGAGTTCCCTTGTATGTCACTAGTTGTTTTTCCCTTGCTGCTTTTATGATTCTTTATATTTAATTGTTGCCATTTTTGTTATAATGTGTCTTGGTTTGGTCCTCTTTGCATTGATCCTACTTGGGACTCTCTGTGATTCCTGGACCTGGCTGTCTGTTTTCTTTTTCAGTTTAGGGGAATTTTTAGCTATTACATCTTCAAATATGTTCTCTGCCTCTCTCTCTCTTCTCTTTCTTGGACCCTTATAATGCGAATGTTAGTATGCTTTCTGTTGTCCCAGAGGTCTCTTATAATTGTCTTTACCTTTTAAAATTCCTTTTTCTGTTCAGCTTGAGTGATTTCCACTACTTTGTCTTCCAGTTTGCTGATCTGTCCCTCTATATCATCTAATCTACTGTTGACTTCTTCTACTGTATTTTTTAAATTTCAGTTATTGTATTCTTCAGCTCTGTTTCTTCTTTATATTTTCTAACTCTTTGTTAAACTTTTCAGTGTGTTTATCCATTCTTCTCCTCAGTTCTTTGAGTATCTTTTAATTATGACCTTGAACTCTTTATCAGGTAGGTTGCTTATCTCCACTTCACTTAGTTCTTATTCTGGGGTTTTATCTTGTTCCTTCTTTTGGAACACATTCCTCTGTTGCCTCATTTTGACTAATTCACTGTTTTTATTTCTGTGTATTTGGTAGGTTGGTTGTGTGTCCCAATCTTGGAGAAGTGGCCTTTTGTAGGAGACATCCTTGGTGTCCCAGCAGTGCACTCCCCTCTGGTCACCAGAGCTGTACTCTCTAGGGGTGCTTCCTATGTGGGCTGCATGGGTCCTTAGGCTGACTAATATGGGTGGTCTGATAGGTGTTGCTGGCTTTTAGTCCAGTTGGCTACCATGCCCTGCCTTGTGCGGAGGCTGCCAACTGTTAGTGGATGGATCCGGGTCATGAATCAACTGGCTGTGGAGCCCCAGGGAGTCCCAGGGCTAGTGCTGGCCCCCTGATTGGAGGAGCCGGGTCCTGGGGTGGTGGCTGGTTGCAGGGCCAGGGATCCCAGATCTAGTGTCAACCTGCTGGTGGGCAGGGCCAATTCCTGACATGGCTAGCTGCAGGGTCTGGGATGTCCCAGTGCTGATATTGGCCCACTGGTGAGTGGGACTGGATACTGGAATGGCTGGCTGAGTAGCCCAAGTTGTCTGAGAGCTGGTGTCAGCCTGCTGGTGGGTGGGACCAGGGCCCAGGGAGCCTTGGGTGCTGGCCTGTTGGTGGGTGGGCTATGTCCTGACACAGCAGGCTGTGGGGCTATCATTGTCGTGGGGCTGGTGTCTGCCTGCTAGTAGGTGAGGTTGATCCTGGGGCTAGTGTGGGTCCACTGGTGGGCAGAGTTGGGTCCCACAGTCCCTGACTGCATGGCCCTGCAGGTCCCAGAGTTGGTGTTGGCTCACTGGTGGGTGGGGCCTGGTCCCAATGGCTTCCTGCGGGGTTCCAGTGGTCCCAGGTCTAGTGTTAGTGCACTGGAGGGTGGGTCCAGGTTATAGTCCCTCTGGTGTGTGGGGCTGGCACTAATAAGCTAAAAGGAGGATTCAAAACTGGCGCTTGCCAGCACCAGTGTCCTTATGGTAGAATGAGCTCCCCAAAATTGCTGCCGCCAATATCTGTGTTCCCAGTTGCCTCCTGCCTTTCTAGGAGGCTCTTTCCAAAATCAGCAGTTGGGTCTGACCCAGGCTTCTTTCAAATTACTGCTTTTGCCCCGGGTCTTGGAGCATGTGAGATTTTTGTGTGCCCTTTCAGAATGGAGTCTCTATTTCCTATAGCCCTCCAGCTTTCCTGAAAGTAAGCCCTGCTGGCCTTCAAAGCCAAATGTTCTAGGGACTTGTCTTCTCCATGCAGAACCCCCAGGATGGGGAGCCTGATGTGGGGTTCCCCTTGCTTCCTGGGGAGAGCCTCTGCAATTGTAATTATCCTCCCATTTGTGGGTCATCCATTGGGAAGTATGGGACTTGACTATACTGCATCTCTGCCCCTCCTACCCATCTTGTGGTGATTCCTTCTTTATATCTTTAGTTGTAGATCTTTTCTGCTAGTCTTCAGGTCTTTCTCATTAATAGTTGCTCTGTAAATAGTTGTAAGTCTGGTGTGCCTGTTGGAGAAGGTAAGCTCAGGGTCTTCCTACTCCACCATCTTGGCCACTCACATAACTGTGTCACACATCATCATTTTATATCACCATATCCCACTGTATGGATGTACCATTATTTATAAAGCAAATCACAGTAGTTTGGATATTTGGATAGTCTACAGGGTTTGGGGCTTAAGATAATGTTGCAATGACTATCCTTGTACATGCATTTTTGTACTTCTGACCTATTCTTTCCTGAAGTTATGTTTTAGAATGACAATAGCTGGGTTGAAGAGTATACACATTTTAAAGGTGACTTGGTTAGACAAGAAAACAAAATATTGAGACTGTCTATGAAAATCTGAGATTGGGTGTGCGCCAGTCCATGTACAATGTGGGAGGATGCTGGGGAGTGGGAGAGCTTTCAGAGATGGGGCCATGAAGCCACTGGCTCTCTGGCTTCAGGCCAACCCTGGGAAAGCTGGAGGCTTTGGCCTCACCATCTATAACTTGGACAGGTCACCATTTCTTCAGGCATTAGTCTTCTTATTAGTAAACTCAGTGGTTGCTTCTAGTAGGATATGAGAACAAGCAGCTCCTGTAAAGGGCTGGCATAGGATTCATGGGGAATTTTGGCTGGATTACTATGGAGTAGTGGACCCCATAAATAAACTTATACTGGAAGTCATTAGGAGGAAGTGAGGGTGGTGTATATAGAATGTTCATTTTTGGCTCTGGCCTCTCATATATTCAAATCAATGTGGTATAGAATGAATTGGAATAGTAAATAAGATGCAAATCTTGGATTCTCAGAACCTACAGACGGACAGTTTGTAACACTCTTAAGGAATTTCTGAGCGAGTGATTAAAATACAATCGTCATATTGCTATTTTAATCTCTTGTCACATATATATTTAATGCTGTGCTTATATAGCTTAACAATGTAGATTTTCAAGTGTGCTTACATTTTTTTAAACATCTTTACTGGAGAATAATTGCTTTACAATGGTGTGTTAGTTTCTGCTTTATAACAAAGTGAATCAGCTATACATATACATATATCCCCATATCTCCTCCCTCTTGCATCTCCCTCCCACCCTCCCTATCCCACCCCTCTAGGTGGTCACAAAGCACTGAGCTGATCTCCCTGTGCTATGCGGCTGCTTCCCACTAGCTATCTATTTTACGTTTGGTAGTGTATATATGCCCATGCCACTCTCTCACTTCGTCCCAGCTTACCCATCCCACTCCCCATGTCCTCAAGTCCATTCTCTACATCTGCATCTTTATTCCTGTCCTGGCCCTAGGTTCTTCAGAACCACTTTTTTTTTTTTTTTTAGATTCTATATATATGTGTTAGTATACGGTATTTGTTTTTCTCTTTCTGACTTACTTCACTCTGTATGACAGACTCTAGGTCCATCCACCTCACTACAAATAACAATTCTATTTCTTTATATGGCTGAGTAATATTCCATTGTATATATGTGCCACATCTTCTTTATCCATTCATCTGTCGATGGACACTTAGGTTGCTTCCATGTCCTGGCTATTGTAAATAGTGCTGCAATGAACATTGTGGTACATGTATCTTTTTGAATTATGGTTTTCTTAGGGTATATGCCCAGTAGTGGGATTGCTGGGTCATATGGTAGTTCCATTTTTAGTTTTTTAAGGAACCTCCATACTGTTCTCCATAATGGCTATATCAATTTACATTCCCACCAACAGTGCAAGAGGGTTCCCTTTTCTCCACACCCTCTCCAGCATTTATTGTTTGTAGATTTTTTGATGATGGCCATTCTGAGTGGTGTGAGGTGATACCTCACTGTAGTTTTGATTTGAATTTCTCTAATGATTAGTGATGTTGAGCATCCTTTCATGTGTTTGTTGGCAATCTGCATATCTTCTTTGGAGAAATGTCTGTTTAGGTCTTCTGCCCATTTTTGGATTGGGTTTTTTGTTTTTTTGATATTGAGCTGCATGAGCTGCTTGTAAATTTTGGAGATTAATCCTTTGTCAGTTGCTTCATTTGCAAATATTTTCTCCCATTCTGAGGGGTGTCTTTTCGTCTTGTTTATGATGTCCTTTGCTGTGCAAAAGCTTTTAAGTTTCATTAGGTCCCATATGTTTATTTTTGTTTTTATTTCCATTTCTCTAGGAGGTGAGTCAAAAAGGATATTGCTGTGATTTATGTCATAGAGTGTTCTGCCTATGTTTTCCTCTAAGAGTTTTATAGTGTCTGGCCTTACATTTAGGTCTTTAATCCATTTTGAGTTTATTTTTGTGTATGGTGTTAGGGAGTGTTCTAATTTCATTCTTTTACATGTAGCTGTCAAGTTTTCTCAGCTCCACTTATTGAAGAGGCTGTCTTTTCTCCACTGTATATTCTTGTCTCCTTTGTCAAAGATAAGGTGACCATATGTGCGTGGGTTTATCTCTGGGCTTTCTATCCTGTTCCATTGATCTATATTTCTGTTTTTGTGCCAGTACCATACTGTCTTGATTACTGTAGCTTTGTAATATAGTCTGAAGTCAGGGAGCCTGATTCCTCCAGCTCCATTTTTCTTTCTCAAGATTGCTTTGGCTATTCGGGGTCTTCTGTGTTTCCATACAAATTGTAAAATTTTTTGTTCTAGTTCTGTGAAAAATACCAGTGGTAGTTTGATAGCGTTTGCTAGTATTTCGTTGAGGATTTTTGCATCTATGTTCATCAGTGATATTGGCCTGTAGTTTTCTTTGTGACGTCTTTGTCTGGTTTTGGTATCAGGGTGATGGTGGCCTCATAGAATGAGTTTGGGAGTGTTCCTCCCTCTGCTATATTTTGGAAGAGTTTGAGAAAGATAGGTGTTAGCTCTTCTCTGAATGTTTGATAGAATTCGCCTGTGAAGCCATCTGGTCCTGGGCTTTTGTCTGTTGGAAGATTTTTAATCACAGTCTCAATTTCAGTGCTTGTGATTGGTCTGTTTATATTTTCTATTTCTTCCTGGTTCAGTCTCGGAAGGTTGTGCTTTTCTAAGAATCTGTCCATTTCTTCCAGGTTGTCCATTTTATTGGCATATAGTTGCTTGTAGTAATCTCTCATGATCCTTTGTATTTCTGCAGTGTCAGTTGTTACTTCTCCGTTTTCATGTCTAATTCTACTGATTTGAGTCTTCTCTCTTTTTTTCTTGATGAGTCTGGCTAATGGTTTATCAATTTTGTTTATCTTCTCAAAGAACCAGGTTTTAGTCTTATTGATCTTTGCTATTGTTTCCTTCATTTCTTTTTTATTTATTTCTGATCTGATCTTTATGATTTCTTTCCTTCTGCTAACTCTGGGGTTTTTTGTTCTTTTTTCTCTAATTGCTTTAGGTGTAAGGTTAGGTTGTTTATTTGAGATGTTTCTTGTTTCTTGAGGTAAGATTGTATTGCTATAAACTTCCCTGTTGGAACTGATTTTGCTGCATCCCATAGGCTTTGGGTTGTCGTGTTTTCATTGTCATCTGTTTCTAGGTATATTTTTATTTCCTCTTTGATTTCTTCAGTGATCTCTTGGTTATTTAGTAGTGTATTGTTTAGCCTCCATGTGTTTGTATTTTTTACAGATTTTTTCCTGTAATTGATATCTAGTCTCATAACGTTGTGGTCAGAAAAGTTACTTGATATAATTTCAATTTCCTTAAATTTACGAAGGCTTCATTTGTGACCCAAGATATGATCTATTCTGGAGAATGTTCCATGAGCACTTGAGAAGAAAGTGTATTCTGTTGTTTTTGGATGGAATGTCCTATAAATATCAATTAAGTCCATCTTGTTTCATGTGTCATTTAAAGCTTGTGTTTCCTTATGTATTTTCATTTTGGATGATCTGTCCATTGGTGAAAGTGGGGTGTTAAAGTCCCATACTATGATTATGTTACTGTTGATTTCCCCTTTTATGGCTGTTAGCATTTATTTGCCTTATGTATTGAGGTGCTCCTATGTTGGTTGCATAAATATTCACAATTGTTATATCTTCCTCTTGGATTTATCCCTTGATCATTATGTAGTGTCCTTCTTTGTCTCTTGTAATAGTCTTCATTTTAAAGTCTATTTTGTCTGGTATGAGAATTGCTACTCCAACTTTCTTATGATTTCCATTTGCAAGGAATATCTTTTTCCATCCCCCCACTTTCAGTCCGTATGTGTCCCTAGGTCTGAAGTGGGTCTCTTTTACACAGCATATATACGGGTCTTGTTTTTGTATCCATTCAGCCAGTCTGTTTCTTTTTGTTAGAGCATTTAATCCATTTACATTTAAGGTAGTTATCGATATGTATGTTCCTATTACCATTTTCTTAATTGTTTTGGGTTTGTTATTGTAGGTCTTTTCCTTCTCTTGTGTTTCCTGCCTAGAGAAGTTCCTTTAGCATTTGTTGTAAAGCTGGTTTGGTGGTGCTGAATTCTCTTAGCTTTTGCTTGTCTGTAAAGGTTTTAATTTCTCCGTTGAATCTGAATGAGATCCTTGCTGGGTAGAGAAATCTTGGTTGCAGATTTTTCCCTTTCATCACTTTAAATATGTCCTGCCACTCCCTTCTGGCTTGCAGAGTTTCTGCTGAAAGATCAGCTGTTAACCTTATTGGGATTCCCTTGTATTTGTTGTTTTTCCCTTGCTGCTTTTAATATTTTTTCTTTGTATTTAATTTTTGATAGTTTGATTAATATGTGTCTTGGCATGTTTCTCCTTGGATTTATCCTGTATGGAACTCTCTGCGCTTCCTGGACTTGAGGACTATTTCCTTTCCCATATTAGGGAAGTTTTCAACTATAGTCTCTTCAAACACTTTCTGAGTCCCTTTCTTTTTCTCTTCTTCTTCTGGGACCCCTATAATTCGAATCATGGTGCATTTATCATTGTCCCAGAGATCTCTGAGACTGTCCTCAATTCTTTTCATTCTTTTTTCTTTATTCTGCTCTGTGGTAGTTATTTCCACTATTTTATCTTCCAGGTCATTTATCCTTTCTTCTGCCTCAATTATTCTGCTATTGATTCCTTCTAGAGAATTTTTAATTTCATTTATTGTGTTGTTCATCATTATTTGTTTGCTCTTTAGTTCTTCTAGGTCCTTGTTAAGGGTTTCTTGTATTTTCTCCATTCTATTTCCAAGATTTTGGATCATCTTTACTATCATTACTCTGAATTCTTTTTCAGGTAGACTGCCTATTTCCTATTCATTTGTTTGGTCTGGTGGGTTTTTACCCTTGGTCTTTCATCTGCTGTGTGTTTCTCTGTCTTCTCATTTTGCTTAACCTACTGTGTTTGGGGTCTCCTTTTCGCAGGCTGCAGGTTCGTAGTTCCCGTTGTTATTGGTATCTGCCCCCAGTGGCTAAGGTTGGTTCAGTGGGTTGTGTAGGCTTCCTGGTGGAGCGAACTGGTGCCTGTGTTCTGTTGGATGAGGCTGGATCTTGTATTTCTCATGGGCAGGACAGTGTCTGGTGGTGTGTTTTGGGGTGTCTGTGACCTTATGATTTTAGGCAGCCTCTCTGCTAATGGGTGGGGTTGTGTTCCTGTCTTGCTAATTGTTTGGCATAGGGTGTCTAGCACTGTAGCTTGCTGGTCGTTGAGTAGAGCTGGGTCTTAGTGTTGAGATGGAGATATCTGGGAGAGCTTTTGCTGTTTGATATTACGTGGAGCTGGGAGGTCTCTGGTGGACCAATGTCCTGAACTCGGCTATCCCACCTCAGAGGCACAGGCCTGACACCCGGTTAGAACACCAAGACCCTGTCAGCCACACGGCTAGGTACGTGGGGAGTTTCTTGCCTTTTGGGAAGTCTAAGGTCTTTTGCCAGCATTTAGTAGGTGTTCTGTAGGAGTTGTTCCACATGTAGATGTATTTCTGATGTATTTGTGAGGAGGAAGGTGATCTCCATGTCTTACTCCTCCGCCATCTTGAAGGTCTGTTGTGCTTGCATATTTGTGCCTTGTGCTTTCAGGAACACGAAAGTGAATCATCTCCCTTGTCACCCATTATATGGAATGAGATAGGACTACCAACATTGATAGTCTTAAGGACTGATGATTCTAAGGAACTTCTTTCTGGAAAAACTGTTATCAGTAAGCAGAATGAAACACAACATATGACCTTAGAGGGAGTGAATGAGGAAAAAGTTCAGAGGAAAAGGAACTAGTAATCCAGGGCCGGGTGAAGAAAGTGACTCAGCTGTGGCCTTTGGAGACTGGGGCTGCTTGTTCTGGGGAAAAAGGGCTGAGCTTTCAGTACAGCACAGGGACAGACAGGCTCTAGTCAGAGCTCTCCTGGGCACCCCGGACTTGGCTTCCCCTGGTACCACATACAAAATTCCCACATCTTGCTGTACACCCAAAAAAACTAGAACCTGAGGAACACCATTGCTCTGTTTACTGGTCCCTAAACCCATACTGCCTTTCCCAGAATAGGGTTCCAAAGGGAGTGAATCTTCCAGGGGTAAGACAGACATTGCTGAGGTGGTTGGCTGAGGAAGAGTATTCTGTCCATCCAATATGCATCTTGTCATTGGCCTGACTAGAGGAAAAGCTCTCCTGCATTTGGAAGAGGTGATAAAGGAAGAGGCCAGTGGCGTGTTTGGATGTCTTGGGCTCCCTATAGTAAGAAAGAGGTAGGTACACGTTAAGCTACTCCATTTTCTTATGACCTTGAGCAACTCAAATTCTTCAGGTTCCTCATTCTTTAAGTGGGAAAGATAATACCTACCTCAGGGTTGTCACAGGGGCAGAATAAAGAGATTTTTAAGTCCTTAGCATGGTGAATAGCACCGTGATTATGCTCAGTAAGTGCTTGTACCCCTGCCCCTTCCTCACCAAACCTCTCTTCAGCTGGTAAGTGAGCAGAGTGGATGATCCCCAAGACTTTTTTTTTTTTTTTTTTAAATATGATTTAAATTAATTCCACCCGTTTCTTTGTACTATTTTATTTTTCCAGATGATTCTTTTATTTATTTATTTATTTATTTTTAGCTGTGTTGGGTCTTCGTTTCTGTGCGAGGGCTTTCTCCAGCTGTGGAGAGCGGGGGCCACTCTTCATCGCGGTGCGCGGGCCTCTCACTGTCGTGGCCTCTCTTGTTGCAGAGCACAGGCTCCAGACGCGCAGGCTCAGTAGTTGTGGCTCATGGGCTTAGTTGCTCCGCGGCATGTGGGATCTTCCCAGACCAGGGCTCGAACCCATGTCCCCTGCATTAGCAGGCAGATTCTTAACCACTGTGCCACCAGGGAAGCCCTGATCCCCAAGACTTTTCTAGCTCTGAGCCTTAAGTCTGCAAAGGTGCTTCAAAGAAGTTCTCAGGGTGACAGGAAAGGCTCAGCCTGTCCATGACCCAGTATCCTCTGCTTTTCCATAAACCTGTCAGGGCAAGGGAGATAGCACCAGAGGTAGACGTGGGGGCCAGGCAGGTAGGAGAAGTGGGGACCAGGTAACTGCTCTCCAGAGCTCCCTGTTATCTGCCTGCACTGCTCTGCCCCTGTGACCACCCAGAGGAGCCCCTGCACCCAGGAGCCCTAAGTAAGTGATTGGACCCTGCTGGACAGGGCCTCCCTGAGGCCATGGCTGTGCCTCACACCTACATTATGGGAGGTATCCCTCAATGGCTGGTGCAGTGCCTGGCATACACAGAGGGAGCTCTGGAAATGTCTGTAGCCTGATAAGCAGCCTGATCTTACTCTCAGCTCTGAGCCATTGCCTTCTTGCCAATCAGCCTGAGCTAACCCCAGAGCAGCTGGGAGTCCTCAGCATGATTCACTGTGTAGAAGAGGAAGGACCAGGAGGGGCATATCTGGAGCAAGAGGAGGGCTCACCTGCACTTAGAGCCCCCTACCCTGGAAACCCATCAGAGCCTGGGGTCCAAATAAGATCGGGCAACCGAGCTGGATCTCACTGGGGGACAATGAGTGAGACCAGCTGCCCCCTTCAGACCTCTTTGGCTTTAAGGGGGCTTGTGGGGGACACTGTGGTATGATAAGAACAACTCTGGGCCACAGGCAGAATCCTAGGTTCTGGGCCCAGCCCCCACTAATTTTAGTAGAGCCATTTAATTTGTGTGTGTTCTTGGGCATCTGTGATGGGGACAGTAAAACCTCTCTCAGTAACGTCATCTATGCAGTAGGATACTAAGCTGCTGTGAAAAAGAATGAGGGAATAATCATAACAGCTGACCTCTGAGTGCTAACTATGGACCAGGCACTTTTCTGAGAATGCTAGATATCTTAACTCATTTCACCCTCACAACAACCCTATGGGATTAGTATTTCCCCCATTTTAAAGCTGAGAAAACTGAGGTACAGAGATTAAATAATTGCTCCAGATGCCCCCCCATACATACATATGTTTGAATGTGTGTGGGAAAATTGTCTAGTAGGATAGACACCAAACTGTTAATAGTAGTTAACTCTGGAGTAGAGGATTTGGGGGTTTTGTGGTGTTTGAGGGGAGGGGAACAGGAGGACTTGCATTTTTTTACTGTATAAATTCCTCTATTGATTGAAAAAACGTTTTTACCATTATCATTTAAGAAATTTAAGAAAATGAATAAGGATGTCACAACTCACTGTAGCTTTCAGACTCAAATGCAGAAGTGCATAAGCAGTGGCACGGGCTCCCAAGGCAGAGGACACTCTCCATTCCCAGAAATCCTTTGGCTGCAGCCAGTTCCCAGGAGCAGGGAGAGGGAAGGAGCCACCCAAGCTCAATTACAACCCCAACCCTGGCCCCTAGAAGACCCCCGGCAGCCTGGGCAGGATGATCTGTTACATCATGGGCCCAAGGGTCACTTGTGAAGTCTCAGGACTATGGGGTGGAACCACTGGCTCTGAGAAGTGAGCTGTTTGCATCCTTGAGCTATCTTTTGGTCTTCTTAAGTAAATCACGTCCTTTATCTGATGACTAGGGGAGTAACCTCTCACAGCTGGGCAGTCATTGGCAGTCCTCCTTTTAGTTCTGCATGCCTGCATCTTTTGGTCTTAGCCGTGTTTTGTGGACTCCATGACACTGAGTTCTGTTTTTGAATCAAGTCAAGGCCCTGTCCATTTTCAGAAGAATTCAGCTAGTACTCATTTATGCCTCTGATTATGGTGTCTGTCTTTCGTTATCCCTTGGACCTGCCTTGGTTACATAATTCTTTTGCTTCCGTTCTCCCATATTTGATTTCTGTAGAGGACTTTGTGTTTTCTGGATCCTTTTAAATTAGGTCAGAGGAGAACATTACCTCATCTTTCTAGTTTTTAAAACTGGTTTTCACCTTAAAAAGCTTTAACAGAATTTTGTTTGTTTGTTTGTTTAAATATTTATTTATTTATTTGGTTGCATCAGCTCTTTAGTTGTGGTATGCGGGCTCTTTTGTGTGACACACATGTGGGATCTAGTTCCTTGACCAGGGATCGAACCCGGCCCCCCTGTATTGGGAGCGCAGAGTCTTAACCACTAGACCACCAGGGAAGTCCCTAACAGAATGTTTTTTATCATTCCTGCTATTAATTTCTATGAACAATTAAGTTATATTTTAATCTTGCTTTAGAGAAATGTGGATTTAAGTGTTTCCTCCCCAGTCTTACTCAGCTCTTGGTATTATATAGCTGTCGTAAAAACCCTGTCAAACCTCCCTATTTACTCCCCTAGTGGTTCTCACGATATCATATCTGATACACCATTTAATGAGACCTCATGCTGTTAAACAGGACCTCAGTTAGTCTTTCAGATCATATTCCATTTGGTTGTGTAGTTTACTGAGCTACTGCCTTCCCATTGGACATGCAGATTATGGCTTCCTCATAGGGTTGCTGAGAGAATTAAGTGAGAAAGCATATTAGGGAACCTGGTCCTGGGCCTGACTCAGAGGGGAACTCCATTTCTTTGTTTGCTGACCCCCTCCTTCAGCCATTCCAGGTAATGGCATTCTTGTCCCCCAGAAAACTCAGCCGTAACTGCCTCCCCTCCTCATCTGGGGGCCATTGCATTACATCCCCAAAAGTCTGTGCCTTCCAAAAGTGTCAGCCTCTCCTAAACCCAGACCAGCTGAGACTCTAGTTTCTTATAAAGTGATGTGATAAGGTGACAATCCTTCATTGGGGTCACTGACACTGATGAGGTAGCCATATCTGCTGGATGTCAGCAGATCTGAAGGTAATAGGAATTCAGAGATGTTCTTTCCTTCTGAAGATGCCATCTTTAGGAAGGTCTGATTGTGGAAGGGGAATATAGCTCAAGTCTGGACAAGTAGAATGTGGACTCCAGCCCAGAGATGAGTTTGTACAATTGACCTTCTTTATCCTTCAAGGTTTAGCTCCCTCCTCCAGAGACCTTTCCTGAACTCCCTCACGGCTCTCCCACTCATCTTGGCATTTAATCAATTACTTATTGTGTAATGTAATTTATGCACCAAAAAGCCCGTGAGAATCTGCTCTTTGCCCGGCACTCTGCTAGGCAGTGGAGAAACAACAGTGAACAGCAAGGGCCCAGGCCCTACCCTCTAGGAGCTTACAGCATAATAAGAAAGACGGACCTTGAACAAGCACCGTGCTTGCAAGTGTGATGAATTACTGCACTTTTTCCCCAGAGCTGGGCTAATTTTCCACTCCCAGAGGGCTGGGGTGTATTGGGTTGGCCAAAAAGTGCCTTCGGTTTTTAAGTAAACATAAAAGACACATTTTTCATTTTCACCAAGAACTTTATTGAACAACATATTCACCCTTTTGTTCCACTACCTTCTGCCATTTTTCAGGCAACTTCATAATTCCGTCTTCCCAAGATTTTTTATCTTTTTGAGCAAAGAACTGTTCCAGGTGCCTTTTATAGTCTTCCAGGAATTGAAATTTTTTCCATTAAGAGAATTTTATAAAGACTGAAACAAATGGAAATCCAGAGGTGCAATGTATGTTGAATATGTCAGATGAATCAGAACTTCCCAGCCAAGCTGTAACAATTTTTGCCTGGTGGTCAGAGAAACATGTGATCTCGCCATTATCCTACTGGAATTGGATAATTGCAATTAATTAATTAATTGATAGCTGCAATTAATTGTTTGGTTTTCTGGAAGGAACTCATAATAGAGGATTCCCTTTCAGTCCCACCATGTTTACAATGTCACCTTCTTTGGATAAAGACTGACCTTTGGTGTGATTGGTGGTGGTTCATTTCGCTTGCCCAAGATCTCTTCCATTCCACATTATTGTACGGTATCCACTTTTCATCACCTGTCACAATTTGTTTTAAAAATGGAACATTTTCATTATGTTTCAGTAGAGAATCGCGTGTGGAAATACAGTCAAGAAGGTTTTTTTCGCTTAACTTATGTGGAACCCAAACATCATTAACATAACCAGTCTGGTGCAAATGATTTTCAATGCTTGCTTTGGATATTTTGAGTATGTTGGCTATCTCCGGCGTGGTATAACGTTGATTGTTCTCAATTAATGTCTCCATTTTATCGCTATCAACTTCAGCTGGTCTACCTGACCATGGAGCATGGTCCAGCGAGAAATCTCCAGCATGGAACTTCGCAAACCACTTTTGACACGTTCGATCCATCACAGCACCTTCTCCATACACTACACAAATCTTTTTTTTCGTTTTTACCTTTCTTGAAATAATAAAGCATAATATGCTGAAAATGTTGCTTTTTTTCTTCCATCTTCAATATTAAAATGGCTACGCAAAAATTCACCAATTTTGATAAGTCTTTTTTTAAACACATGCTGATATGACAGCTGTTACATACAATCTAACAAAATTGTTTCAAATGAAGTTAAAGACAACTAAGTGCTACTAGAGCCATCTTACGGAAAAAAAGGAATGAGCCTTTTGGCCAACCCAATATCTTGCATTCCTTTTGGGTCCTGTGGGCTCTAATGTGATCTGTCACAGCAGTTGCTCAATAAATACCATTTGAATAATTAACAATGAGAAAGATTATGAAAATGTTTGTTTCTTTTCTTAATTTAGGTATAATTGACATATAACATTTATATTAGTTTCAGGTGTGCAATGTAATGATCCAGTATTGTGAGACGATCACCACAGTAAGTCCAATTAATATCTGTCACCTTATATAGTTACAAAATTTTTTTCTTGTAATGAGAACTTTAAAAATCTACTCTCTTAGCAAGTTTCAAATATGCAATACAGTATTATTAACTAGAGTCACCAAGCTATGGTTTGCTTCTTGATTGCCTTCTCTTTCTATACCATTAGAGGCACCAGGATGGAAAGAGCAGAGATTCTGAGATTTCATGGGACCTGGGTTCAAATCCCGATTTTACTTGTTACTTCTTGGATGTTTATGGGCAATTTGCTCTCTGAGCCTCAGGTGCCTTCTCTGTAAAATGAAAGCAACAGTACCTTCTCCAAAGAGTTATTGTGAAGATTAAATGAGGCAATTTATGTAAATGTGGTATAGGATCTAAAACACATACAAACTTTTAAATGCTAGTTTCCTTCCCCTAGCCAATTGAACCTTGGATGGGAGGCCAAAGAAGTTGTTCTCCTAATATAGGACTTCCCTTCATTTAGGATAATGAGTGCAGAGGGGAACAGTAAAATTTTAGGTCTGGATGGGGTCTTAGCCTAATCCCTTTTTTTTCTTGGTGAGGAAATTGAGGCCCAGAGAACTCAGGTGATTCCCCTAGGGTCGCACAATGATTTTAGTAGTAGGGCTGGAAACAGAACCCAGGTCCCGACCCAGCATCCAGTGCACTTTGGGCAGTTTCTCCTAGAATTTTATTGCCAGCCTCTCACTCTCAGAAAAGGGAATGCCTTCATGTTACAGTTCATCTGAAGTCTCTCTCCAGGGAGGAAGATAATTCCTGAGAAGTCAGCTGGAGAGGTTCCCAGACCCTTTACAACTTCCCGGAGACTGGGCGGGAAGGTGGCCAGCTCTCCTTGTTGCATTCCAGGAAGGGCCAGGATAGAGTGACTTCCAGATGATCTGGGGGCCTGATGTCCCTAGAGGGTAAGGCAGGCCTCCTCCTCCCCCTTCCTGGGGAGATGGGAAGGGAAGGGAGCAGTCAACACAGGACAGTCAGAACATGCCACTTAGCATCACTCAAGCCCCAAACACTCCAAACTCCTCAGAGTATGGAGCTCTGCCTCCTGGAGCCTCAATTTCTCTTAATAACAATAATAACGATGACAACAACAATAATATTATGAAGTGCCAGGCACAGTTAAAGGCTATCGTACATTATCTTTGCCTGCACACTTGCAGCCTGCTTTTGAGAGGCAAGATAAAGTGGTAGTTAAGGGCCTGGTCTCCGATTAAAACTTTCTTGGCTCAAATCTAGACCTCTCACTTACATTCTGGGCAATATTGGGCAAGTTATTTAAGCCTTCTTTGTGCTTCAGCTTCCTTATCTATAAAAAGGGAAGAATGGTAATATCTACCTCATAGGTTGTTCTAAAGATTAAGTGAGTTAATACATATGAAGCATTCACAATAGCACTAGGCACACAGCAAGCTCTGTGTGCATTAGTTGTTAATATCTTAGAGTCACTTCAGGGGCCTTCCCTTAATCATCTTATCTAAAGGGTCCCCTTTAGTGACTTACTATCAGATTATTGTTTTATTATTTTCAAAGTTCTTTATCATGATCTGGAATTATCTTCCTTTTTTTTTTTTTTTACTTGTTTCTTGTCTGTTTGCTCCCACTAACAGGTAAGTTTCATAGGAGCTGGACCTCGCATGGGACCGAATAGACGCTCAGCACATATTTGTTGAATTGAATTGAATTATATCATTGGGGTCTTCCCAAACTCCTGGAAGCAGATACTCATGTTATTCCCCCCTTTACGAAGAAGCAAAATGAGGCACTGAGAGCTCCTTTGTTTGCTCAAGGTCACCCAGCTGGTGGCCCAGTTTGACTCAGGTCAAACCCAGTTTGACTCAAGAGCCCTCACTCTTTTTTTATACATATATTTATTTATTATTTTTGGCTGTGTTGTCAAGAGCCCTCACTCTTAATGATTATGCTAGATTGGCTCCTCTTACTCAAAAATTCTTAGCAAGTGGGTGGGAAGGTTGCCGCATCTTATCAACTTTCTCCCCTCTCAAATGGTGCTGGATCTGGAAAGTTCGAAAAAAAGACAAAGAGCTAGGCTTCACTTCTTTCTTCTGGAGCTCGGTCTCAGCACCTCCCCATCCTTGTGCACTCCCTTCCCACCTGACCCTGAAGCCCTTCCATCCAGTCTCATCCTCATCTTCTCCATCTCCAATCCTATCTCCATCTAATCCCACCTGACTCCTTTTCCATCCCTGTTCCATTCTCATCCGCATTCCTATGTCTATGAGGCAGGGCTTGGGTTGGGCTCTGTCCTAGGGCCTGAGACCTATATCTGTGACCTGGAGCAGAAGAGGTTTTCTTTCTTTCTCACTGTCAACATAATAGTTTCCGTGAAGTTTTTCTGAGTCATCTTTCCCTAGTCCTCTTTTTCTGAGACATTTTTGTGGCCTCCCACGTTTACATATGTTCCGGAGTCTAACCTCTCCCCTATACCTATTTGTGCAGTGACCTCATTTTCTCAATCCAAAGGCACATCGCCTGCTGGCTGCCTGATCTTGCCTTTCGATCCACTTCCCAAGAAGTCTTGGCTACAAAGTCCCAGGAAGGGTGGGGCCCACTGAGGTTCTGGTGAATGACCAGGCTGAAAACACTTCTATCCTCTCTGCAAGTCCTTGACTTTTATCACAGCAACAAGTGGGTTTCTGGAAACTGAGCAAGATTGGACAGCAGCCAGATCATATGAATACATGCTTATAGCTGATAGCTAGAACTTGGCTGGGGGTTGGAGTCGGGACTAATGCCAGGCAGCCTAAGAGCCCCCTGAGGCTACTCAAGATCATGATGGCACATCCCTCTGTCCAGCTGGACAGGCAACTGGCATCGTCTGGGCTCTGGGCAAAAGTGATCACGGAGCCTTCAGGAGACCCTCACTCAGGCTCAAGAATGGTAGGGAGGATAAGGCTGAGTAGAGAATATTATGGACAATCATGACAGCCATGTGAACAGTATCATCTGGTCTAGCAAGGGTAGATGAATTAGGATGAGACAGATGAATATTTTGAGTGGTCTTTAGAAAGGAATAAGGAAGGAATTGATGGGCCAGATTTGGGAATATAGCTAAGGCTGAGACTTAAGGGGCTGGAGTTTGGGATTAGTGACTGGTTGTAGACCCAGTGAGGGGCAGGAGGGCTAGAGGCCTGTAGGCCTGATGCTGTTAGGAAATAGGTAGATTAATAATCAAAATACATTGCAATTGTATAATATATTCTCATAAATTTTCTCATCTGTATAATTTTCTGGGCCAGTATCACTATCTGTCTTCCTAATATCCACACAGACATTTTAATACATGAGAAAACAGGCTCAGAGAAGTTGAGGGATTTTCCTCTGTAGCTACATATAGGCAAAGTTGGCACTCGTATCCAGGTCTCTTAGCTCCTGATCTGGTGCCCTTCCAGTTCTGTCAGAGAGATTCCTTCAGTACAGAGGGTAGGGAGCTAAAGGCATCTGACCTGTCAGAAGAGGTAGAGTATGACCAATGAGGACAGAAGCCTGGGGCAGGAATGTGGAGATGGCCTGAAACTCTCCCTACCACAGGTCCTATTGGCTGGAGGACGCTATTACCCGGCAATTTTACTCCTAGATACATACCCGAGAGGAATGAGTGCATTATGTTCACCAAAAGATAAGCCATAAGAAAGTTCATAGCAGCTTTATTCATAATTATCAAAAACTAGAAACAATCTAAATGTCTATTAACAGAAGATTCAATAAACAAACTGTGGTACATCTCCATAATGGAATATGACACATCAATAAAAAGGAACAAACTACTGATACATACAACAACATGGATGAATCACAGAGACATTGTGCTGAGTAAAACAAGCCAGTTTCAAAAGAGTACATTCAGTATGACCAAATGAATCTGGAGTGATAACAAAAAATCACATCTGTGGTTGCTTCTAAGGCCTGGGGAGACTGACTGGAAGGGGTACAAGGGAAGTTTCTGGGGTGATGGAAATGTTCTATATCTTGATTTGGGTAGTAATAACACATGTAGTACATGGTAACTTTAAGATCTGTACACTTTATGCAAATTATACCTTTTGTTTTTTTTTAATTAAAGCTTAGCTTTTGAGGAAAGAGCCAGTTGAAGAAGGAAAAGGAAGGGTCTTAAAGAATATGGAGGTGATGTCCCAGATTGGCTCCTGTGGAAGGTGACCAACTGTCCTGATTTGCCTGGGACTGAGGGGTATCCTAGGACAAGAGGCTTTCAGTGCCAAGACTGGGAGAGTCCTGGGCAAACTGGGACAGTTGGTCATCCAAGTCCTGTGGAGGAGGGGAGCTGAGTGGGAACTCTGGATGATTGGCAGAGAGGCTGGACTCCCTTGGTACCAGAGCTGAGGGGCTGCTCCAGCAGGCTAAGGGCCAGCCAAGAGGTGAGGGCAGTGGGCGTTGCTGGTTGCTCCTCAGGATTCCTGATACTCTAGGAGCAGGAATGGGTTGGGGGGTAGAGCTGGAGGGAAAAGGCCTCGGAGACTGAATTGAGGCAGGCAGGCCATCCAGGTTTAGCATCGCAACTTCTAAGCTGGGCTCTAAGGAGATTCTCACTCTGAACCCTCTCTTCACACCAGGTATCCCCACCCTGTCCTCCCTCAAATGCCTAGGCCTAGAAAATACCAAGCAATACATTGATTTTCTGGAAGGAAAACAGACATGGGGACCTATCAGAGGAAAATGCGGTTGTATCTCTTCACCTCCATAGTTGTCACAGGGCAGGGACTGTCCCCTCCCTACCTTGTCTGCCACAGCCTGTTGTGGCTTAAGCTAGAAGGGCCTCCTCTATCTTCTCAGAGCCTGGGACAGATGGGGTAATGAGGGAGAGGCTCTTCCAGCTCTCCAGCTGAGGCCAGAGGTGAATTCTGACAGAAACTGCAGGCAGGGCTGGTCCATGGAGGGATCCGGAACCAGGGAGGGAGGGCTCAGAAGTTCTCATAGTGGTGCACAAAGTGGGCCTGGTCCTTCCTGTTGATGAGCTGACAGGCCTTCTCTACATTCTTGGTCATTCCTGGAGGGCCGCAGCTAAACACCCCGATCTTCCTCACCTGTCAAGTGTGGGGGGGGGGCGGCAGTGGTTGCAGAGAAGGAGAGGCCTGTGGGCTTCCTCCCCAGGAGGGAGCTGCTTCTCAAGCCTGGCTGGAATGACCAGGGCATTGACCCCAGGCCCTGAGGAGGAGGCTTGAGTTGGGGAGGCAGGGAGTGGGGTTTAAAGCCCTTCTCCAATGCTTGACCCCATCCTGAGGTCCTCTGCTCAGTACCCAGCTGAAGGCTGCTTGAGGGCCAGGAAGTCCTGGCAGGGGAAGGATGGGTCGGGGTGGGACTGACCTTTGGGTGGACCTCCTGCAGAGAGTTGAAGAAGGGCTCGAAGGGGGGTCGGCCAAAGTGGGTGATGGAGCGCAAGCCCGTGAACAGACTCCGGTTCAGCACCTTCTGGAAGTGCCGCTCACAGATGTACTGGGGGAGGGAGTAGAGGAGGAAGGTCACAGCCAGGCAGGGCCAGGGTCAGCTCCTAGTCCAGATGGTGGTCCACCCACCTGCCTTGGCCATCCTTACCCTGTCAACCCACATACCCACTGAGCTGCCCTGCCTGGCCGGCCCTGACGTACCAGCATGGTGGTCCTGAGGTCAAACTTCTCAGCCAGCTGGGTGATGTAGATGTGCACGGACACCAGGTCCTGGTGGTCATTCTCCTCCACCTCCCGGATGATGTCAGCCAGCCATTCAAACTGCCGCTGGGTCCGTGTCACCCAGATGAAGTAGATCTGGGGACACATAACTAGGGCTCTGACTCAGCTCAGCTCAAGGTTCCTCCACCCAGATGCTTATACTGAGATGGTGGGAAGCCCTGGACCACCCACAGGCACCAAACCTCTGGCAGGACCCACAGGCCTGATCCAAGGCTTCTAGCCACAGATCCCAGCAGAGGCTCTTCTGGCTATACCTCCTACCCTCCCTCAAATGTTTGCCATCTGGGCAACTGGGTATGAATGGCCCCAGCAGAACCAGTTGCCTAGGAGCCAGGGACTTTTTATCATGCTACTCTGCTGGGATGTGGGGACACAATCAGGCTGTCTGTCCCCATTTCTTTGAAGAATGGGAGAGGGACACTCACCTTTTTACAGAGCATTTGGCTGCCTAAGGATGACTTGAAGACCAAGTCTTTGAGGATGGAGGCAAAGGGGGTGACCCCAATGCCCCCTCCCACCAGCACGGACACCTCAAACTTATGCCACTCCTGGTGGCCCTCTCCAAATGGTCCATCGAGGTACAGCTGCCAACAGAAGAGGAAGGTGAGATGAGCCTGGCCCTTCCCCAGCTCTGAGGTTAGAAATGGGGGGGCGGGGAGGACAGGGAGAACTAGTTTCTTTGAGGCACCCCAGCCCTCTCCCAGTCTGGCTTTGGGGTGGCTGGAGCATCTTATCCCAAGGTCGGGGAGGGTGGGGACCTTCTGTCAATGCCAGAACCCCAAAAGTGGTTCCCAGTGATGGGCACCTTTGGATGTTTGGCACAGCTGTCACCCGTCGGGGGTGAGTAGATCTCCCTGAGGCGGGTGGTCCAGGGTCCTACTGCCCGGATGTGCAGGCTAAGCGTGTCCTCGTGGGGCGCAGAAGTCAGGGTGAAGGGGTGGTACTCGTTGGTCCCCAGAGCCAGGCAGGCGATCCGCACCCACTGTCCTGACTTGTACTCAAAGCCTTGGGGCCGCTGGAACTCGAGGTGGGTCACTCCTGGGGGTCATGGGCAGGGAGGGGCGGGGATCAGAGGGCTTCCTCCTGGTACCTGAGGACTGGCAGGTACCCTGTCCTCTCCACACACCTGAGGCACAGGGAGTGGTCACATGATCTGAGCGAGTATGGCTTCTGGGGCTGGGAGTTGGAGTGCCCCCTTCTCTGTTTCCTGGGTAACTCAAGAGCTGGGCTTCTCTGCTCTCCTGTTCCAGCCCCTCCCCTCCTCTTTGCTGATTCTTCCCACCAAGGGCCCAGGCCTGATACCACTGTCCTGGATACCAGCTTACTAGGTCAGGGGACCTCAGGCTCCCCAGGTACCATCTCAGTGTTTGCCAAACCTCCACCGTATAAGGGTTACCTTTATGGTGGGCCATATCAGCACACCTCCTGCACTATCATTTATCTAACATTTTTCTTTACATTGACTTACTTTTTCAATTCAATTTACCTTGAGAAGAACATTTAGGTCACTAAGGTGAGTAGAAAACCAGTATCATGTGCTCTATCTAGCTCCAGAGGCCAAGCTCTTAACCAATACCCGACATTGCCTTGCCTAAGTATCATGTGGTCTAAACAGAAGGTACCATGTTTTATCGAATTTTAGCTGGATAGTGTTTGTTGCCTGACCACAGCTGAGCCTCAGGCTTGTTCTCTCTTTGTGGAAAAAGGAGTTTCGCAAGTACTGGAGGATGCAGAAGGCATGCTAATACCATGCTGAGACTTTGCTCTTAAATAATCTTGATTGAAATAAAGTTGAAGGGAGGTTAATTTTCTTACTATGTGAGTCCTGAAGGTTAGCCGGCCCCTTGTCACTTAAGTCATCTTCCACCACCCTTTACATTGATGTGAATCCCCACCCTGGCCAACACTGACTCTCAACAACAGACTCTTGCAGTCTGGGCCATTTATCTGTCTCTGAAGAGAGGTTATTCTGAGTGAAGGAATGGGAGAGGGATATATGGTTCCCCGCCCTGCACCCAGGCCACACGTGCGCGGGTCTTTCTTGTCCTTAAACCCCTCTGAATGCACTTTCAGCCTCCTCTTCTCATAGTCACTTCTCACTGTCCGCAAGTCCTCCTGGGAACTAAGCACAGGTCTTTTGGGGGCTTCAGTTCCATCAGGAAAGCTGCAGGGGTCCCTGAGAGGCTAACAGAGGCAGCAATGGGATGAGGAGGCCTGGGGAGCTGTCTCCCCACGTCCCATGAGTTGACCTCCAATGCTCCCCACCCAGGGTCAGGCCAGGCCTGGTACCTGAAGGCAGCAGTTCTGCTTTCACCACGCCTATCTCCACCTTCTTCCGGCTCAGGCTCACCAGCTTATCCCCCACATAGATAAGTGCTGGCACCAGGAAGTAGATGTGGAAACGGGGCAGTTGGATCAGAGCGAAGCTGCCGTGAATGATGAGCTGGAGACATGGCCAGTTAGTATAGCTCAGGCCCAGCTGGCCCCCTTCCTGTACCCACCCTACCCAAATACTTCCTGCCGGGGCCCTGGGCCTGGGCAGGGTAGATGGGGCTGGCATAGGCTCCATAGACTGCGGTCTCAGATCTCGGGGTCTCAGTCTGAGATCTTGCGTCCAATTCACCCTGCTCCCTCCCCACATCATGAGTGCTCATCTCTGCCCTGTGGCCTGGCCCTGCCCAGAGGAGTCCCTCACCAGCACGTAGAGCAGGATGTAGAGGTGGTGGGTCAACCAGAAGCCCCGGAAGCTGCGGCGCCGGAAGTGGTGGGAGGCGAAGATGTACATGATGGCGAGAACCAGGAGCAGGAGCACCCCTGTCATACCTGGGGGCAGCGGGGACAGGGTCAGAGAGTCCCTGGTCTCGGGACCTCAGCCTGGGCTGAGAATACCAGAGGGTATTTCCCCATTCTGCTCTTCTTCCCTGACTTCTCTCATTCCTCCCTGGCTCCCAGAACAGCTTGCTCAAAGAAGCTGGAGCTGAGGCTTGTGCTGGAGGCTGCAAAGGGAACCTATGACCACTATAGACAAGTGTGTATTCATGGGAAGATGAGGACAAAAGCAAAAGTCCTCAGACAGAAACCCCAGACTCCACATACAGTCTACTCTTTACCTGGGACCGTCTGGAAGAACCACCAGTAGAACTTCTGGGGAAGCTTGGACCTGTAGGACAAAGACACCCAGAGCCTCAGGCTGGGGAAGGAGGGGCTCCTCCACTGTTGCAATGTGACTCTGTTCCTGACGGCCCTGAATGCGGAGGTTACTGGGCCTCAACCCAGATGGCCAAGGATCCTTCCAAACAACATGGCACCCAGCCTCCTACAGTTCCACCCTCTGATCCCAAAGCAGTTCTTCCTCCTGTGTTATCTTGAATTCTCCTACTGCAGCTGACCTTTGCTTCCTTGAGTGCTTGTTTCATATTCTGTAAGCTCCATGAGGGCAGGGAGCTTACCTCCATGCTCTATCCCTATGCTCAAACAATGCCCAGCACAGAGTAAATGCTCAATAAATATTTGTTGAACGACTGCATGTATCTTGGCATCCCAACTCTTTGGCTCCTGGATGGACACACAGGACGTGTTCCACAAATATTTGCCCAGTGAATGGACAGTAGGCTGAGATAGCAAGCTATGTGTCAGGTACACGTGAGAAAGAGCCTCCGACTTCATCTCCCAAACTCCTTTCCTGGCCAATTACGGCCTGCTTCCTTCCTGAGGGCAAGGAAGTCATCTCTCAGCTTCTCCAAGGACGCTAGCTTCTCGCCCTCACTTAGTGAGAGAGTGGAGGGTCTAGGGCCATCTACCTCTTTTCTGTTGTACCCCGAGGCCTGCCCCAGGATTCCCAAGGGGGACCCTCCCCAAAACTGACCCATCATTCACAAAGACGCTGGGGAAGATGCAGGCCAGCAGGCTGAGGGGGCTGACTGAGAAGATGTAGACATTCACCGCGTGGCCAGCACTGTGCAAAACTGAAAGACACATCCTGTTAGAGACGCCTCCAGGGCCAACTCTACCTCCAGCCCCGAGGAGAGCAGGAAGTATAAGTAGCTCCAGTCTCCCCACTGCTTCCCCCACAGCTCGACCCAGGGCGCTGCAGCAGTGGCGAGCGTGCCCGGGAGCCACATACTGGCCAGGACGACAGCAGCCATGGCGATCCAGCGATGGAAGTCCACGGCGGCGTCGAAGGGCACGTAGCGGTTGAGGAAGGTCTCTCGCAGGAAGGTGATGAGGTTGCGGCACATGGTGAGCAGGATGTAGGAGAACATGAAGGAGACGCTGGCCGCCGTGCCCCGCGACAGGATGATGCCCACGAGGGTGGTCTCTGCAATGCCCGAGGGTGGCGAGGCAAAGGCATAGTCTGGGGGCACAGTGGGGGTGGATCAGCACAGCACAGAGGCCTGGACCCCAGTCAGAACAGCTGGGCTCCCCCATCCAGACGCCTGAGGATCAAGAATAACAAGCAGAAGGCTCTCACATCTCCCCTCCCACTGCCCACAACCTGGAACTCTCCGTACAGTAAGCACGCTCCACAAACAGGCCGGCACAGATGGCTGAGAAGATTGCCACGGCCACGATGTGCCGCCGGTAGTTCTCCACGAAGCGCTTGTACTGCTGCAGCTTCTGGGCCAGGAAGCCCCGCTGCATCTTCTCCTGCAGCGCCTCTGTGTATAGCCGGGGAGGGGGTACCACTGCCCTGTAGCAATGGGAGGCAGGTGGCCTGAGGTCAGGGCACCCTGTCCTCCCCTAAATGCCACCCTGTGAAGGAGACCTGGTGATCTGGTAGCAGTCAGAACGGGCCACAACAGATGAAAGAAAAAGCTTTTGGAGGGTAGAATCCCACTCTGCCAAGCCTTTACCTCTCAGCTTTATTTGCCCTATCCACCCACTCTTCCATCTCCCCACTACTCCATCTCCACTTCCTCCTATCTGTTCTGTCCTTCCTTCTTCCTGCTCCCTGCACAGGCCTCACTGCTGTGCCCAAAGCAGGCAGGAGCCAGGAGACCCCTCACTGCCTGGAGCTGCATCTGAGTGCCAGGCCCCTTGCCTGAAGATCAGGGTGCAGAGGTTGAAGAGTCATTAACTCAATAGCCTGCCAATCCCGTCAGGGACACATGGAATGAGTCTCAGGATGGTTCCTTGTGTGTGGAGGTGTGGGCAGACCAGAGACCCTGAGACTTCTCCCCATGTCTCCTTGGGTCAAGGGTCTGGGAAACACTTACTTTTTGCCAAACCTCTTCTTCAGCCCAGGGCCTCCCAACTCTGGGGCTTCTGAGACAGGGAGCCCCACTCCCTGAGGGCAAAAACTGAGAAGAGAAAAATGGGTCTCATTCTCCCCTTGTCTTTGCAGCCAGGAGAAGAACTGCCAAGTCAGAGTTGGGGCTGGTGTGGGAGGGGATAGATCCTGGGACTCATTTCTGTCCACAGAACCTGCCCATAAAACCGGTCGGAAAGAAGCCAGGCAGAAGGCAAGACAGAAGGAATGAATATGATCTGGTCATATGCTCTGTAGAATGATCCTGTCCTGGAGGGGCAGGGAGAGAGCCAGGCTCCTGAGCGGTAAGGGGTATGTGTGTGAGGCAGCTGGAACTCAGGCTAGAACCGTGCGCTGAGAGCTACTTTCAGAGCAAATGTCTGGCCCAGGGGCTGATTCCACCAGCCCTACTCCTTCATTTCTCTGCAGGGGACCCAGCCGGGGCACCTCCCAGTGCCCCGTTCCCACTCACCGTTCCCCAGAAGTCCGAGTGATGAATGACACTCGACAGCTGACGTTTGGTTTAAGAATGTCTCCAATACCTGGGGAGAACAAGAAGCTGGACGGGCTTCCCCACGAGGGAGGAGACTGTCCTAGGAAGGCTGCCGTGGCACTTGCCAGTGACTTGGTCATGTCCCCATCTCTCTCTCCAGCCTTGCTCCCCTCACTGCCCACACCGAGCACCCACTGTACACAGGGCGGCGGCCACTGCTAGACAATGTGGCAACTGAGTGCAATTAGAAAAGGGGCCCCCCTCCAGGCGGATGCAACCCTGCAGGTCCTTTGTGTAGAGAAAATAGGGCCTCTTCCTCTGGCCGGACACACCCCAGACCAATGCACATGGTTGGTGTGTAGCATGTGGGCTGGACTTCAGCCTGCCCTGAGCCCTCAGTGGGTATCTTTGTGCATAAATTGCACAAGTGTATGTGATACCCTTGATTACATGTGCCGGCTCTCTACTAGGCACCAAGGACTAAAAGAGAAATAAGACCTGAGTGCTATGCACCAGGAACTCTCATTTTGAAGACACGCCCATTCCTGACGCCTTCCAAACTCACACACCTCCACCTCCACCCTTGACGCAGAGCTGGGTGCGGCGGAGCTCGTTGTCGTGGTCCCGCAGCATGAAGTGGAAGTCCTCCCACGTCAGCTCCTGCTTGTCCTGGAAGCCCGACTCCCGGAACATGGACTCCACCACCTCGGCCAGCTGGGCCTTGGACAGGCAGTTGTTGGAGATCTCGATGAAGGACCTGGGCAGGGGGAAGGAGGAGAGACAAAAGCAGCCTGTCACCCGGCAAGGTCAGGTTCAGGCAGGTGCTGGGTGGGGCAGGCCCCAGACTATCTAATGTGGTTACCAGTGACCCAGGAAATGGCACTGAGAAGGTGTTCATCCAGCCTGCCGCTGACGCTAAGCTGGGTGGGGTGGCCAAGGGCTCAAAAGGCAGAACAAAATTGAAAGTGACCTTGACCAGTTAAAGAAAGCAGCCCCCAAACAGGGGGGCATCTACAGCTGGGATGAATGTCCACTTAGTGTAGGGACTTGTCCACGTGTGCCATGGTGCTCTCACGTGGCCCGCTCTCGTGTTGATACCTCCCACACCACCGCCGGGCACCCCGTTCGTGGTCCAGCAGGGGGGTTGGGAGGGGAGATGTAGCTGCACTGGCTGCTGCTTCCTTGTGCCAACAGCCTGGGGCATAGGCAGGAGTACCTCCGCACCCAATGTGACAGCACCCACAGTGGCAGCTACAGTGGCCATAACTCTTTTCTTAGACTGTGCTTTGGGACAAAAGCAAATAAACATGCAAGTTTGTGTGAGTCCAGCAGAAAAAGACCTTTGCGTGCATGGCACAGCAAGTACTGCCATCACATTAAAAAAAACACATCATCCCACTTGCTCAGGGTGAGACTGAGCAAGAGCCAAACTGAGTACAGGCCGAGGATGTGGACCTCAGCCCCTGGGGGCAGAGACCGTCTCCTAGAGGGTCCTGCAGCAGAACGCCCAGCGAGGGACAACTGCAATGCACTTCGCCCTAGCCCTTTCAGAAGCCCACGTCCAGTTGTGGTATCTGGACTGTAAAGAATGTGGCAGTTAAGGTGAAAGCTGAAAGCAATGAGGAGGCTTACAGGGGTAGAAGAGTTAAAAGGGTCTGGGCTGTTCTATGCATTCTGTTCATTCATTTGCTTATTTGTTTCATCTGATTCAGTTAACTATGTATTGAATGCCTGCTATGTGCCAATCACAGTGCGGAGGAGGGGATTCAGCAGGGAACAAAGAGAGATATGAACCCTGTCCTTATAGAGCTGCAGGCAGCTGTGTTACTGGAGCACGGTCTTCAGGAATAAGTCTATGAGCTCAAAACAGGTCTTTATCGGCACACCACAACAAGAAATGGTTTAAGAAGCAGGAAGAGAGAAGGGTTGGAATACAGAAGAACTTTCCATGTTTCTCCTCCTGCCTGTCATGGTGATTAATACTGGCAGTGACCCAGGGCATCCATCCTCCATGATTCATTATCTCACTGTGTAAAGCACAGCATTTGAAGAGTTAGCAAAGACCCAAAGGCATTCAGAAGGGGTGAGTGGGCTTTGTTACTGGTCATCTTGATGTTGGTTGTCTTTTGTAACTAGGGAGAATTTTCTGGTCGTGTTGGCACTGCAAATACAGACCCTCCTGGAGGCAGGGGCCTGTCCAGACAAACTTCTGAAGCTGGATGCTCTGAGTGTCTAGGATATAGTACCTATATGCAGATGGCTTCATAACCTCCTCGCCTACCCTCCTCTGACCTGACCTGTTTTCCTGTTTAAAATATCAGCAAGTCTCAGGACTGGAGAGGCCCACCCCATACCGCATCATGGTAAAGAACTCGTCCTTGGAGAGGAAGCCATTCCCATCAAGGTCATACATGGTGAACATCAAGCGGGACTTGTCCTCTGGGGAGCCTGGGAGGAGATAGGGGGATGCCCGTCACCTCTCTGCTGAAAGACACCTGACTCCTGGGATGGTCCACCATCCCCCTACCTTTCATGAAGACCACCAGGACGTCCAGGAACTCCCGGAAGGACAGGTAGCCATTGCCGTCCTTGTCGGCCAGAGAAAACATGGACTCCACAAACATGTCCTGGGGCTTGAGGCCCAGGGACTCAGCAAACTCGGCCCGGCTCAGCTCACATGTCAGGGCCTCCCACACCTTCTGTGACGAGTCCAGGGGCAGGGTCCCTGCGTCTGCCTGGTGGATGTCCAGCACCTGCACTCGGGCAGCAGCAGAGGGAGGGAGAGAAGGAGGTGAGGCCTGGGCTGGAAGCAGTTCAGTGACCTCTCACATCTCCCCAAAGTCCAGATCAGAAAGGGTGAGCCCTGGTGGCTGCTCATGGTCATTAGATAAATTTCTGACTTGGGCTTCTGCTCTCTGCAGAGGGGGTGACTGTAGCAGGGGATGGGGAGGGAACGGGGAGGGGCACAGTTTGGGAATGCAAAGTGAGAGAGCCTACACTGGGGACAGAAGCTGCAGCAGACATTAAGTGGACAGGGAGGAAGGGGCTAAAGATATGTTCTCTTGTCAGTTCAGACAGGGCTGCCATGTGCCTGATTTTAAAAGTCATATACATGTAGCTACCATTTGTTAAATGCCTATAATGAAGCAAGCACTTGGGCTAAACCCTGTACATAGAACAGTGTTTATCAAACTTTAGAGTGAATCAGAAGCCTCTGGTGGGCTTGTGGGCCCCAAGCCCAGAGTTCCTCATTTCCTAGGTCTTGGGGAAGGGCCTGAGGACTTGAATTTCTAACAAATTCCCAGATGAGCCTGCTGCTGCTGGTCCAGGGGCCACACTTTGAGAACCACTGATGTAGACCATCTCCCTGAATCCTCACAACAACCTAAAGGGATGGATCCTATTTTAATCACTGTTTCATAGATGAGGAAACTGAAATCTCCAGCCCGCAGAGCAGAAGCTTAGATCACCCCACATAGGGTCCTGTCCAGCCCAGGGTCCCTTCAACCCCTGGGCCCGGTCCTGCCTCCAAAAGGCACAGTCAGGCACCTGGGCAAAGAGGTGTCTGAAGAAGACCTCCAGGATGCGGCCCCGCTGCTGCTTGGTCACAGCCTTCCTGAACAGCTCAGGCTCACTCATCTCAGCCACATCAAGGCCCAGAGCCCAGCTCACACAGAAGCCCTGCAGATGCTGCACGAAGGTGCCTCGCTCTTCCTCCGAGTTAAACAGCATCACCTGGGGGGAGGAAGCCTCAAGCTTCTGGTTCAGCCTCCCCTCAGAGGGTCTGGGGTTGGGGGACGGAGAAAAAAAGCCCTCCCCCATTCCATCCCGGCTGGGACCACGTGAGAGACCCAAAGCGGGTCAGAGGGAGAGTCCGGTGGGTCTGGGGACCTCTGAAAGGAGTGCCTCCTCCCAGCATCAGCCTTCACAACTGAGCTCTGTAGCGGAGGACGGGGTGGCCGGAGAGGACTCGCCGTGAGAGGGGAGATGTGTGAGGGCAGCCCAAGCCGGGGAGGCAGGATGGGCCATACCAGGTCATACTCCTTGGGGATCTTGAGCAGCAGGGTGCGGCGTCCGCGGTTGCTGGACAGGATGAGGTGGACCTGCTGCGGGGGCCGCAGCTGGACGGTGCGGAGCACAGAGAGACGCCTGTCCAGGACCTGCAGACGCCTGTCTGGGAGCAGCTGGATGGTGATGGGATAGCCCCTCTCCCTGGGTCCCGGCCACTCCATCGCTAGGGAAGGGACAGTGGGGCAGAGTGGTTCAACAGAGGTCCTCAGTCCTCTGCCCTCAGGCTAGTTCCACTCTGCCAGTCTGAGCAGGCACCCCCAAAGCCTGGCTCCCTCCCCACATCTGTAACATGGTTCTTTCTCCCAGCACCGCCCCCCCCCCCGTCTGTCCCCTTCCCCCTTCCCGCCCCTTGGCCCCATCTCACCTGACACTCCATCTTCGGCTGCTTCCTTCTTCACACTCTCTCTGCCTTTCTTTTGTAGCTTCTTGCGCTCTTGGCCCCGGAAATAGGCCACCACCCCAGAGATAAGCAGGCTCACTGAAGGGGGTCAGAAGGAGCCACTGGGGGGGGGGCCTCGCCTACAGCTTCACTGAGGCTTTGGCTGCTGCCCCTCCCTTCCCAAGGCCCCCTGAGCCTGGCTTCAAATGTACCTAGGAGCTAGCCTTACAGGCCAGCAGGTAATGAGGGGCAGGGACAGCCTGTGAGGAGGAGGGGAGCCAGAAGAGAAATGGGCGAAGGGGTAAAGGGCTCACCTAGTGGGAGACAGCACAGAGCCACGATGGTGATGCCAAAACCAGGACCACTGCCCTCGAAGAAATCAGTCACAGTCAGGGGCACACAGGGGGGCAAGTCTTCACTTGTGAGCTGCCGGGGCTGAGGGCAGGGTGCACCTGAGGGAAAGGCACAGAAGAGCTCAGGGCCTGAGGATCCCACTCTTTGGCTAGGCAGCCTTCCCTTCTGTCCTATAAAGGACCAGGTACCCACTCCCTCCCAAACCCTCCTCCCTGGAACTCGTTCCCCTCAAAAATTCCTCTTCCACATCCCATCTCTCAGCATCTATCCCAACTTGACCACAAGGTTCAGCCTGCAAACCAGTCTAGTCTCTACTGGGGGAGGTGGCCTAATGCAGGCCTCCCAGACCAACACAGAAGGAGCTGCCTGGTGCCTAGCTCCCTGGACAGCACCAAGTGATCCCCACACAACCTCTGTCCCTTCTCTGCCACCACTGCTTGTGTTCTCCCAGGCCACCCACCTTGTTGCCAAATAAAGACATTGGGCTGCAGGGCACCATGGTTCACTCTGGTGACAGCCACCAGCACGTCCCGAAGAGTGGTGTTTCTGATTTCTGCAATTTCCTCCGTGGAGAATAGCCTAAGTTAGAGAAAGCCAGGAATTGTTGGGATGGGAAGGGGACACAGGTCTCCAGCAAACTCAGGCCCAGGGACCCAGATGAGAAAAGAGACCGAGAGGGGTTGGGGAGGGGTGCTGGGACAGCCGGGTGCTGTTTACAGGCAGAGGGTCTGGGGCCCAGGCCGAGGTAGAGTCTGAGGTGGGAACCCAGGCAGGCCTCACCCATTCCTGCTGTTCTCAAACCAGTAGCGGTCGCCATCCCGCAGTCGCACAAACTGATCGAGGACGATGGCGCTGAAGAGGGGTCCAGGGTCCCCATGGCTCTCCAGGAGCCCCCCGGGGAGTAGCTCCAGCTGGGACAGGTCCTGGTTGTACAGGGCGGCTGTGGCCTCCAGCACCTGGGGCCACACAGGAAGTGAGGAGCGTGTGAGCGTGTGGTTTTGTGTTGGGAGGGCAGCCACTATTGCCCCATCCCTCAAACACAGGACCCCGTCAGCTGCCTGGCTTGCTGCTCAGGCCTGAGGAAGTCTCCTCTATCTAGGCAGCCCTCCTCAGGTGGTGACAAGTCTGGTGGGAGGACCAGTGTGTCACTACCCAGACTGCCTATCCCCAGTGATCAGCAGCTGCAGGGTCACCCAACTCATGGGGGGAGACCCTGCAGGAATAGGACAATGGCACCCAACCCAGGGGCCACTCTGCAGTAATGGTACAATGCAGTGGTGAGGATACTCTGGAATCAGGTGGCTGAATTTAAATGCTGCCTCCAAGACTGACTTACCAATTATGTCGTCAGTAAAACGGCGATAATTATGGTATCTACTCTGTAACGTTCTTGACATAGATTAAATGTGTTACATGTGTAAAGGACTTCGAACAGTATCACCACAAGAAAGCTTTAGCTGCCATTATTATCATCACTATTCCTGACCTGAGGGTCCACGTTGGGGTTGAGGTCACTCCAGTTCTCTGGGGTCATCAGCCCCAAGGCCTGTCGGGCTTGGCTATAGCTGGGCAGCCCCATATCTCGGCCACGTTGGATGCTGCTGGCCACATAGTCAGTGCGGGAGAACTTGCCAGGGCCAGGCCAGTAATCTGAGGAGGAGAGAGGACCAGGCTCTAGGCTCAGTCCCTCTAACCCTTCTTCGCCCAGCAGCCTTGAATTGGGCTGTTGGCATTACCCACACTCAGCACTCCTTGACACGTGACCTGCCTTGGTGCAGGGTCACTGTCATCATGTGTGACCAGGGGCAATTTTTCTGGCAAAACTCTTCCCCTAAGACTCAGGACTGTTCTAGTCACCAAGCAGTAAATTCCCCGTCCTACCTCCTTAACCTCAGCATAGGGCTGGACAAAAACCTTTAGCGACCTAAGCACCAGAGATTGTGCTGCCACCCTTCCCCCACATACTCAGATGTCGGTAATTTAGAATAAAGCTTGTTTTCTTCTAATGGCTGTTTGCTGCGTGTTTATCTATGTTCCTGCATTGTAGGTACCCTAGGTCTGCCTGATGATTAACCCAGAAGGGTCCCCAGGCTCCCGGACCTCTGGGCCCTCATCCCCTCTGCCTCCAGTGCTTACCCCTCAGATCTTCAACCACTATCCTGTCCTCCAGCTCCGAAATCTGGGAGGCCATTCCCAGCAGCAGCTGATTCACTGCCTCGGCACTGTTCAGATTGGGGTTCTGGAAAAAAACAACACACTCAAGGTAGGTTTTCAGGCCCCTCCCTAAAGCCAGGTCCTTCTCAGGACCATTGCAGCACCTCAGGATAAAGGGCCCTTGGCCAGTCCTAGACTCTCTTGAGCTGTTGTCCCCAGATAATTTTCTGATCACTCTACCCTTCAACTCCCGCCACCCTGGAGCTGCAACACCTAAGAACTGGAATTGTTGCTTTTCCCAGCCTGTGTGATGAGACTGACCTTGATCCACCTTCCCTTGCCCCTGAACCCAGGCTGACCTCCCGAATCCAGTAGCTGTTGCAGACTCTGAGAGCAGGGGAGCTGCCAAAACCCTCATTCAGGACCATCTGGAAATGACAGCTGGTGTTTCTGAAATGGGGAATCAGCAAGGATGCAGTAAGAGAATTCAGAGAAGTTGAGGTGGGGTTGAGTGGGGTGAGGGATTTAGAGGGGGTCTGGCCAGTACTAAGGGGTGTCCTCTGAACTTCCCTGAACATGGCAGGGATTTGGCAACGAGTGCGGATTGAAGGTAGAGGTTGCTCTTTGTCCACACAGGTAGGAAGGGAAGGAGGGAAGAGAGTGACCCAGCTGCTGGACAAATCCTGCTCTCAACAACTGAAGTTCAGCCATTAGGAGGAAATGGGGAGATTTTCCTGCTAAGACTGAACTTCCTACCGCAGGGTGCTGTTTTAGGGCACCAAATTCTGCTTCTTTTCCCCCATGAAACTGTAGGGGTGTAAAAAAGGCCCCAGGCCCCCAGGACCACTAATTCTTCACCTCTGCCAGTGCGCTGCTCAGCCAGACCCTCCCTCACCTCATGTAGACGCCAGGAGGCACCATGGTGGAGAAGAACTGCTCAGAGGCTGCCAGGAACTCCGGAGAGATGCTGGGGTCCAGGAAAGGGCGGTACTCTGTCCACAGGGGTAAGAAGAGAAATAGGCTCTTTACCCTCACACACTCTCGTCACATGTACCCACCTGTCTTCTTTGTCCTATGGATCCTGACCCCCTCCCCCTCCCCAAACCCCCCTCAACCCAGGTGTTCCCTCAACTCCCTCACCTGTGTAATTCGGCGGTGCTTGCTGCAGGAAGCTGGGCAGCCACTCATACATCGCGATGTTCTGAGGGTCAAGAGAGGGGGAAATGGGAGGCCAGCGCTGGAGCAGCCAGGCCACGAGGGCTCTGAGCTCAAGGAAGGCTTAGGTGGGAGACGAGGAGCAGGCAGCGGCAGTCACGGGAGAGACACTCAAACAGGAGAGGGGTGGAGGTTCCCGTTGCCCACGAGGAACGAGGGCAGGGGGGAGGGGCAGCTAAATAACAATCACGAGAAAACCTCTGGTATAAGTAGCGCTTTGCCTCCTTATCACTCTCAGGGGCTTTCCCTAGACGGTAGCTGTCTGGGGAGGGGTGCTGCTGGGTGGGCCTGTCCAAGGATGGAGGGCTGTGCGGGGCAGCGGAGTCTCCCGGGGACCGGGACGTGGGGTGGGGGGTGGGGGGGAGGGCCGCGCGACCGACCTGGTAGGTGGCGATGACCCTCTTGCGCGCGTGCTGGAACAGCTCCTCGTCCCCCCAGAGCGGGTACTGGCGGGCCAGCCTCTGCGCCCACAGGTTGTGGTAGCGGAACCAGAGCAGGCCCAGCGCCTGCAGGAAGGGCTCGCGGTTCCCTCGCTCCGCCCCGAAGGCTGCCCGCGCCGTGGGGACGCAGGGGAGGAGTTGAGCGCGGGTGGGCCCCAGGGGGGCGCACCTCGCCGGCCCCCCGCCCGCGCCCCCGCCGCCTCACCGTACAGCCCCCGGGGCCCGCGCCGTCCCGTGGCGGGGTCGGGCGCCGTCCACATACGCAGCGGGTCCTGCGCGTTCCGGGGGAAGGCGGGGTCGGGCCCCGACTCCAGCTGCCCCCCGGAGAAGCTCCGCAGCTCGTCGCTCCAGGAGTGCGAGGAGCCATAGATGGCGCTGCCGTCCAGCCAGCCCGTCACCTCGTTGGTCTGCGGGGACACCGGGAGGCTGAGCCGGGGGTCGGGTGGCCGAGGCGGCTCAGAGCGGGCGAGGGCCGGGCGGCCGTTGCGGGTGTGCTGAGGGTGGCCCCCACCCCACTCCCCCAGCCGCCTGCCCCGCCCACCAGGTCCCGGGGGTTGCTGGGGCTCTGTCCGGTCTCGGGGTCCCAGCGGCTCCTCTGGAAGGGCAGCACCACGTCCCTGCTCTGGTCGCGATCGAACACGGGGTCTCCGGGCGGGATGTGGATGTTGAGGAACTCGGCCGGGCAGCCAGGCTTTTCCACGCTCACCAGGTCCGAGAGCACGTGGTAGCCTGCGGGCGTCGGGGGCAAACTGGTGGGAATCGCTACTCCCCACCGCCAAGGCTGACGCCAATTTCTCAAGAGCCTAAAGGCAGATGTTCCAAGGCAAGTTCCGCGCCACCAGCTCTAAAACTTTTTTCTAATTCGCGAAGTGGGGTTATAGTACCCTCCTCGCCCACCCCATAAAGTTGTTGGGAGAATCAAAATAATATGATTAATGTAAGGGCTCCCCCAAGCCAGTCCCCATCTCCTAACAGATCCTGCCTCTCCCTCCCTCTTCGGGGGAAAGAAGATATAATCACAACAGGAGGAGAGGGGCGGCAGGGGAATCAGCTTCTAAGACCTATAATGAGGGTTAGTGGCACTCCTGGGTTTGTAGTCAGTGATAAGAGAAAGATTAGGAGAGCAAATACCCCCGAATCAACACCCCCAAATCCCTCCAAGATGAAGAAAGGCTTGAAGTGAGGCTTGGTGGGGGAAGGAAGTGGTTCGGGGTCTTGCATCGGTCTCCTGTGGACTTGCAGAGAGGCCTCAGGGCCCCTCTCCCCAGGCGCTGAGCTGAGCGCCAGGTCAACCCTCACCGAAGACGCGTTCTCCCACTTTGCTCTCACCGAAGAAGACCCCCAGCACTGTGCGATTGCGGCCGGATGGCCGCCCGGCTGTGCCCCGCATGGTGGCGTTGCTGAGTCGGCGCGGGTTGGGCAGCAGCGGCTCCCCCAGAGCCTGATACACGCCGTCCGCATAATTAGCTGGTACAAGGCGCCGCAGTCGGGAGCCTGTGGGAAGCAGGGAGCCGGGCTCTGTACTCCGTCTCCAACAAGCCCACGAACCTCGCTCTACACCTCCCTCCAACTCCCCACTTCCACTGACGAGACCCCTTCTTCTGTCCCCAGGGGTGTACAGGAGTTCGCGGCGCAGGCAGCCGGGCGGCTGGCGGCGCGCTCTCTCGGCTTCTCCGCGCCGGGTCCCCCGCGCCCCTGCCCTCCACTAGCCGTTCCCCACCCCAGACCACAGGACGCACCGGCAGCGCCACGCTCGTGGTGCCTCAGGTTGTTGAACCAGCCGTCATAGCGCTGCACTTCCCAGGTCAGCGACAGTGAGTCCTGGCCGCCTGTGGGTCAGAGGGTGGTCCACTCAGTGCTAGCCTCCCTGCGACCCCTCTGGGACCCGACGGCCTCGGCCCGTGCTTCTCCAGCCCGCCCAGCGCCCCCAACCCGACCCAAGTGGCGATACTCACGCGGCGTCTAGGCTGTGCCAGGAAGTTTTCCATCTGGCTGAGCAGCTCAGCCATCTCACCCGATCTTCCAGCCTCAGGAAGCCGCTTGCCTGCACGTCTCCCTTCCCCAACTCCCAAGGGAAACTGGGAGACATCCCGAACTAGGGGCGCCTAGTACTTACCCGCTGGGTCCAGGAGTGCAGTCAGCAGAGCTCCCAGGAGCACCAGTGCCTCTGGCCTTGCGCGGAGCATGCTGACCCTGCGGCCAAGGGGGTGGGAGGTGGTACGTGAGGGACACAGAGCAGGCGTCCCCCACCCGACAGTTGGCACAGGAGGAGGAGGCGCCAGCTGTGCCCACTTCTGGAGCGAAGCTTTTAGAAACATCGCCAAGGACCCGCACCTGCGGGGCACTTTTTTAAAGGCACAAGCAGCCCTCAAGGCAGTGACACTGGTCCCCACCCTCCACCCCGTGGAAGAACTAACCCCGATCACACACAGGAACCCAGGAGGCACAAATCCTCTGGGGCTTGTCAGTCCCTGGCAGGACTTTACCTCCAGCCTTCCAGGTCCCGAACAAAGCCTTGAATCCTACCCCTCAGGAACTGCTTCTCCTAGAGGAGGCAGGGAAAGGAATGTGGCTAGTGAGCTGGGAATCTGGAACCTGCAGTCCCTCATACCCCTCAGTGAATGCCTGTGCATGGACACGAGGGATGGGAAGATCAGGTCCCAAGTCCCACTCAAACCGGCTTAGGGCCCCCATCGGGATCAGAAGTCGTCTTTTTCTTGGTATCTTTGCTTCTCTGCTCTGCTCTCTGCCTCTCCCCCGCCACTCCTCCCCAGCTCCGCAGATATTCAGCCTCCCCGGCCTCATTCTCACCCTCCTCTCTGCGTCCTCTGCGGCCAGCTGTGCAGGTGTCCACTCAGGCCAGACCAGCGCCAGATGTGAGCATCTGGACTGGGACTCACCCTCTTGCTATGCAGGCGGGGCTCCTCTCATTTGCATAGCGACCTCCGCCTCTCGTTTGCATGATCTCTTCCCTCTGGGACCTGGCTGCAAAGCCCCGACACGGCTCGTCACGCTGCCCAGGCTGCTATAAAAAGGATTTCAGGTCCTGTGCGACTTCCAAACGCAGAGTGAACACGCGGAGCCCGCTCTCCCACCTACCTAACTCCGTCCCGGCCAACCCAGAGAGCCTGAGGGCAGCTAGCTGCTGCGCTTCCTCAGGGGCGAGCCGAGGCGCTCAGACTTGACTTGTCCATTGGGTCCAGTCCTCGCACGCAGGGAACGGGGTAAAGGGAAGTGGGATCCGGGCTCGGACGCCAGTGACCGCTCTCCCCGCTGGAACAGACCCAGCTCGGCCGGGTTGCAGCATGACTCTGTGGAACGGTGTGCTGCCCTTCTACCCTCAGCCCCGGCATGCCGCCGGCGTCAGCGTCCCGCTACTCATTGTCATTCTGGTGTTCTTGGCCTTGGCTGCCAGCTTCCTACTCATCTTACCCGGGATTCGTGGCCACTCGGTAAGGGGGTACTAGAAGCTTGGGTCTGGGGGTGGAGGGCGTCATGGACAGCATGTCTCTGGAGGACAGGACAGTTAAGACGGCGGCAATATCTTCCATGAATAGTCAAACTGAAGCACTGAACCAGACAGGTGGAGCATAGCCAGAAGTCTGGCCCAGCAAGCACCCCTTCCCAAGGTTAGGGAGAGGTCCCATACAAGACATCCAGAGGCTGACCCCAGCTGGAACATTCAGGAGGCTGCTGCAGAGAGTGGGAGCCCAGTCCAGTAATCCTGGGGCCAGTTCTAGTCTTCACGTGCTGCAGGGGTCTCCTGCCTCTCCTCAGGCTGCACCTCCACTCCCATCCCACTCCCATCCCGACCTCAGGTGACGACCTTCTGGCCAAGAGGACAGAAACCAGCAACTCATACTGCTGTGTTTCACCTGTGCACTGGGTTGAGTCATGTGTGTGGGAGCCCCCATCCTAACGACAGAGATTTCTCCACAGAAATTTCTTCGAAGTTGTAGCAGACTGGGCACTTTTTCTTAGATTCCCTCCTCTCCCAGAACCTAAGTTGTCTGTTTTTCAAGTCTAGGAGGACCTAGCCTCCCTGAGTCTTGTGTTGGTTTTCTGGGAAACTGGCACACCTAGTAATATCTGAGAGGTTGTGTTCGCACCTCCTCTACTTGGTGACCAGACCTTGAGGCCTCCCTCTCCTGAGGGAGGTGACCGCTGCCTGCCTAGCACTTCTGGACTCACTGAGCCTCATCATGGCAGTGACCCAAGCAGGAGGTGGGACCAGGACTAGGAGTCAGATAGCTGGAGAGGAAAGGGGATGAAGGTGGTGGGAGAGCACCAGGTAGAGACAGCCCAGTTGCAGGGTGGACTGGGAAATGGGGCTGGGAGGCAGAAGCATGCAGCCAGAAAACATTAGAAATGCCAGTGGCTCAGAGGGACTTGCATGACTTGACTTCAGCCTTTAAAGGTCAGGAATGTAACTGGGGGAAAGTGGGCAAGAGAGAGAAGTTGCAGAAGCACTAAAGGCCCGGCTGGCATGGGTTCAAGGGAGAGCTTGGGGACTCTGGTTGGGCAGTACCCAGTCCTGACCAGGTTCCTGTTCCTGCAGCGCTGGTTCTGGTTGGTGAGAGTTCTCCTCAGCCTGTTCATAGGAGCAGAAATTGTGGGTGAGTGTGTGATGCAGCGGAGGGGGAGGGGACCTGGGGTGAGGAAGGAGGTGGCCAGAGGGCACCTGGGAAAATGGAGAACTGGGAATGGGTTCCCGCTCCCTCTTCCCATTCTCTTTCTAGTAGGCTCTTTCTAGTGCCCACTCTTCCACCCTTACCGTGTATATCCCTTTGGACTCCTAGACCCCCCCCCCATCTCTGTGCAGTGTCCCAACTCCCATCACCACGCTCCCAATCCCATCTGCCCAATCTTCTCCCTAACCTTTCCCCTCCCCCACGGTTTGCCTCTCCCCACAGCGGTACACTTCAGCGCAGAATGGTCAGTGGGCAGAGTTAGCACCAATACATCCTACAAGGCCTTCAGTGCGGCACGCGTCCGAGCCCACGTCGGTCTGCACGTGGGCCTGGAGGGCGTTAATGTTACACTCACAGGTGAGGAGCTGCGGCGAAGTGAACTCCTGAGGTTGGCAGGCACCATGGTTGGGGGTGTGTGGCAGGCAGGGGCAGCTGGACGACCTGTGAGGACAGCTCCCACAAGCTCATATGAATAGCTTTTGGCTCTCATTGATTTGTGTTTCCCCAACCGCTGCCAAACCGATTTCTCTCAAGATTCTCACCTTCCTATCCGAATCCGCTTAGTTGCCCGGTCCTCGCTGTACGCAGCCGGGTGACGCCGCCGCCGCCCTCCGCAGGGAACCCGGTGCAGCAGTTGAACGAGACCATCGACTACAACGAGCAGTTCATTTGGCGGTTTGGCGAAAACTATGCTGGGGCGTACACGGAGGCACTGCAGAAGGGGCTGCCGGATCCAGTTCTCTATCTGGCGGAGAAGTTCACTCCGAGCAGCCCCTGCGGGGTTTACCGCCAATACCGCATAGCGGGACACTACGCCTCGGCCACGCTGTGGTGAGCGCGGAAGAAGACACTTTGCGTACTTGCGCGCGCGCGTGCGTGTGTGTGGTGGGGGTCGTGGTGGGGGCATGTGAGCCGGAGGACGTGAGCTACAGTTACAGCCCGACGCGCTTGGGGTGAGAGTTGCCGCCTCGCGGGCAGATGGTCACGAGGTCCGTACAGACCGCTGGAATCCGAAGAGACCCAGCAATGGCTGGGCGCCGGCTACTCCCCTCCAGTGTTTCCCTGCGCCTCCGCCATCCCAGCCCCGGGCTTTTGTTCTGGGGCCGGGATGTAGGGGAGGCGAGCCCTTGGGAACCCGGGCGGGCTGGGAAAATCCGGCTCACAGCTCCGCTGGTCCCCTCCCCGCAGGGTGGCGTTCTGCTTCTGGCTCCTCTCCAACGTGCTGCTCTCCATGCCGGTCCCGCAGTACGGAGGCCTGGCTCTGCTGATCACCGGCGCCTTCGCACTCTTCTCCGTCTTCGCCTTCGCCTCCATCTCCAGCGTGTCTCTCTGCCAGCTCCGCCTTGGCTCGTCCGAGCTCACCACTCACTACGGTGCCGCCTTTTGGATCACGCTGGCCACGGGTGAGGACCGAGGGAACCGGCCCCCGGGTGTCTGGGGAGGGAGACGAGATTTATACCAGCGTGCGCTTTCCGGTCTGCATAATGAGTTCACATATATTATCTAATTTGCCCCTCTCAATAGTTCGTACAGGCAGGCACTGTTGTGCCTATTTTACAGAGGAGGGGAAGGGAGTTCGGAAGGGTTCGGTATCTTGCCCCAGTGGCGTGCGAACCCGTGTATTATGTATGCCATATTAGAGGTCTTTCCGTGGTGCGTGTGTCTGGGGAGGAAAAGCAAATACCTCCAGTAGATGGAGACGGGCGGCCGGGTTCTGGAGCCCTGACTGCCCCCTTTACCCGCGACTGCGCTAACGCAGGCATCCTGTGCCTCCTCCTCGGAGTGGCGGTGCTGAGTCTCCACTACGCTCGGCCCAGCGCTCTTCGCACCTTCTTGGATGGAAGCGTCAAGGGCCTCGAAAGTCAGGCGAAAGGGAGCTCTCCTCTCATCCTCAACAACCCACTGCATAAGCAGTTCTGGGCCTCAGACTTAACCATCAGTACTAACCTGTGAAAGGGACTCAACCTCGGACTCCTACTCTGCCTTGGTCCCCCGCAGGCCGGGGAGCAGTGCCCACCGGGCCTGGGGAGCTCCGGGAGGGCACTGCGCTGGGGGCGCGGGGGGAAAGGGCCGGTGGCCTCAGATGTGCCGCCTGCACCCGGGAAAGAGTCTCCCAGGGTGAGCTGTAAATAAACTTTCTTCTGCTTTTTTTTTTTAAAAAAAACTTTCTCCCATTATTTTCCATGGCTTTTCGAGGCTTTTCGGGATACGAGCTCTGGGGAGACTTCCCTGGGTTGGAGGCAGCCTAGTACGCTCTTTCTCAGCTTTGCCACAGACACCGGATTCTCTGCGTCTGAAGAATGCAGAGTAACCCGGGAAAGGGTCTTGGAGAGGGTGCCCTCTAGTGAGCCCAGAGAGGAACCAATCGGAGCCTGCATCTTCCTGAGCTGCCCCAGTGACCAGGCAGGTCATTCCCCCGCACCTCCACCCCCGCTGGCCCTGTGGGATCCCCCTCTGCTGGCCCAGCTGAGGGAGCTAGGAAGAAATGGCATTTTGGAGTTTATTCACTAGCTTCACTTTATTCATTAAAGGGGTGGTATCTGAGGGCCGAGGCAAATGTCAGCAAGGCATAAAGCTGGAAACCCCGGGATTTTTTTTGTTTGTTTTAGGTCCTTGGCAAGTCCTACAGTCTTATTCGGCAAACTTGAGAACTGAAGCTCAGAGAGAATGGGGCACAATCGGTTAATATTAGATCTAGAACAAGAAGTTTGGTCTCTCCTCCCTCGCAGTACGTTCATTGTACCAAGAGATCACACAAGCTGGGGAAGTGAAGAGAGAACAAAAGGGAGCCAGGAAAAAGGAAAACAAGAGATGCAGAGGGATGAGAGGGCACGTGGGAGAATCGCACTGTAAGCCCGCCGTACACGTGTGTCATCATGTGGGTGGAGCTGGGTTTCAGTAAATGGCACCTCGAAGAGGCAAAGCCCCAAGGGAGGGCAGGGTTGCTGGGCAGAAGGCAGGGCAGCCCCTGCTTGGTCTCATCACTGGGATGGTGAGCAAGAGGGAAGGGCAACAGGAAAGAACACTTCTCGTGTAGCTGATATGAGTTCCCCAAAGAAGGTTTTTCCGTGGAATCACCACTAGGCCCAGGAGGCTGCCAGAGTTTCATGCTCATTCCTTCACTCATTTTGTTGGGTTTGACCACTCTGGCCATAAACAGCCTTGGCTCTGTAACTCCAAGGGACCCCAAAGAATCATGCTCTTATTACTCTTCTCCACCAAACCTCACTTATTTGGCTTATTCCACTGATGGAAAAGCTTCACCTTGGAGCTATGTCCTCAATACTTCGGATGTTCAGTATTCCAGAATTTGCACTTAGCATGGCAGCAGGGTTTATGGCAGCCCCAACATCTGCCTTAGGGCTTTTTGTTTTGTTTCATGTTTTAGCATCAATAGGTAGAGCCTCTTTTCCTACTCCACCTACACATTGGGGCTGGGAACCTGATACAACCCATCCTGCAGGCAGTTCTGGTGGGGTTTTGGGGGGTTCCCAGTGAAGTCTGGAGCCAGATTGGAAGTCCGGGTGGCCACCAGGGAGATGAACTTTCCAGGGCACAGTCAGACTCCTCACAGGGCACCTCAGAGGAAGCCTCTGACCGAGGAATGTCCTGGGGCTCGGGACTCCCAGCTGTGGACCCGTAGCGAGGGCTCAGGAGTCCCCCTTTCTCAGGATCCCACTCCAGGACAGGGTCCTCTCCCACAGTCTGGCTGAAGAAAGCCTGCAGCCTGTGGGCCACCACCATGGCCAGGCCCAGCAGCACACAGAGCAGTCCTGGGGATAAGGCAACAAGTATCCCGCCTTAGTGATAGTAACACCTTCCCAAGGACATCTTCTGCTAAGAGCATTAGGGCACCTCTTAAGGGAAGCCTAGCATCCCTGCTTCAGGGCAACTTAGGCTCCGGGAAGTGACTGGCATAGGGTCATATGGCTGATGTGGCTCTGTTGCTCTGAGTTTTTGGACTCTAAACCCAGTGCTCCTTCAATTGTATCCCAGGAGAGAGAGAGAGAGAGAGAACTCTGAAAACAGAGAAACCCTGGGGGGAGGGCAGGACACAGTGGGACAGGAGAGGACAATAAAACTGCAGGGCAATTTAAGGCTATGTGAAGTAGGCACAGAGAAGTGTTCTAGGAATGGGGGACACAGAGAAGAGTGTTTGGGGGAAGGGGGGACATGAGATCGTAAGATCTGGGGAAGAGCTGGGTGAAGAGAGAGAAGGGATGAGGGACATGACAGAGACAGAGATAAGACACAGGGGAGTAGGGATATATGAGGAGGGAGGGGCTGTGGGTCTGAGAAGGGGAAACCCGGTGATGAGGGATCTAAGAGGGAGGGGCTCTAAAGAGGGGAAAGGTCCCCAGAGGTACCTCCCGGTCCCTGGAGGCAGACGCTCAACCCCACGGACCTGATGGGCCCCAGCCCTGAGTCCTCCCATGCCTGCCTTCAGGATTGGGCCTCACCTGTGGTCAATGTGATCCAGAAGGCAGGCCCACGGTGAGTGGGCAGTGTGGCAGTGCCGAGGCGTAGGGGGCAGGGCGGGGTGAGTGGCATGGCTGTGGAGAAGAAGAGCAGTCCCAACAGCTGGAAGACACCCGTGGCCAGCAGCATGTGGCCACCGTAGACCAGCACAGGCATGGAGAGCATCACATCGGCCAGCAGCCAGCAGAGGAATGCCACCCTGGAGAGCCACGACCTGGGGAAGGCTGGCCCAGGCACCTCTACCTTGTTTGGGGTGAACTTCTACCTGGAGGGCCCAGGTGGAGGCTCAGGGACCCAAGGACACCCCAAAGAGGTGAGGTAGGGATTCCTGCCTGTGGGCTTCCCAACCAAGCACCGTGGTGACTGGTGCCAGACTGCCCCACTAGGGGTCTCCACATGAGTGGGGGAGAGATGGGTAGAAACCCCACTCCTGGGTCTAGGCCAGCAGGGCCTCCGTCCCACCCTCACCACAGTGTGCCCGAGGTGTAGTGTCCCGCCAGGCGGTACTGGCCATGCAGGCCACGTGGGCCGTGTAGGGTGAACTTCTCGGCCAGGTAGAGCACGGGGTCTGGCAGCCCCTTCTCCAGTGCCTTTGCATACTCCTCGGCGTGGTTCTTCCCCAGGCGCCAGGTGAACTCCTTGTTGTAATCGCCCGTCTCGTTCAGCTGCTGCACTGGGGTCCCTGGGGAATGGATCAGCTGTGCTCAGCAGGGACCCGAGGGCCAGAGTAGGTATTTACCTGGGCAGAGGCTTATCACACAGGAAGAGGGCCAGGCTCTAGTCTCAAGTGAGGGAAGGCAGCTTCCGAGGTCTGAGAACTTCCCTTCCTACCTCCCCCGGCCCGGATCCTAGAGCTCTTTAGACCACACCAAACATAGATCCCAAAGCCACAGAGCAGAGCCTTTCCCTTCCTCCCAGGCAAGAGACCTCCCTCACCTGTGAGCGTGATGTTGACTCCTCCCAGCCCAATCTGCAGCCCAACAGCGGTGCTGATGCATTCGGAACTGAAGGCCTTGTTTGATGTGTTGGTGCTGACCTGGCCCACAGACCACCCAGAGCTGAAATTCACAGCTGGGGTTGGGGAGTTTGACATTCAGGAACTCAGGGAGGTCTGGGCATTGCCGGGTTAGTCAGAGGGAGAGCTGCAAGGGGACCATGTCAGTTTTGCTCATAGTTGTGTATCCATTAACCCGCCTAGGGCCTGGCTCATAGTAAGTTTGCCAACAATATGTATGGGATGAATAAATGAATAAATGGGTCAGAATCTAATATCTCCCCTGGTCATAATCCTCTTACCCCTGCCCTCCCTTCCTCCCCCCATATAGGGAGAGCTACTCAAGCAGCTGGGGCAGGAAACGTTAACATAATAAACCATGCTGGGCAAACAGAGAGCTTCAACATAGAGACTTTCTATGTTTCCTATCGCCTAATCCCCAAAGCAAAGCAAGCAGCCCTCCACCATTCTCTCCCTCCAGCCTCCGTAGACTCCGTCCCCACAGGCATTCATTTTGACCTGCTTTCCTCTGAAGAAAAATGTAAGGAAGGTTGGAGAGATGCATCCAGGAGGCTTGCACCTGTCAGGGCAAAGGTAGATGTGAGGGGATAAGGCCAGGGTGAGGGAGGCGTGTGGGCAGGGAGGTCTAGAAGCCCACCCTGAAGCAGAGCCTCTGTGAGGGAGCCAGGATAGAAGAGATGGGATGCAGGCAGCTGCCCAAGTCAGCTGCCCACACTCACCCAGGATCACAGCTCCAATGAATAAGCTGGTCACCACTCGCAGGATCCAGAACAGCCTCTGCATCACAGGGTGGGTGGGTTCAGGATGGAGCACCCTCCTTCCAAACCCACCTTTTCTCTTTCCAGACTTGGGAAGGGTGTTCTAAAACTGAGGTCACTTGGTCACCTGAGATCAAAGTGCCTGGCCCATAATAGATACTCAGTAATTATCTGTTGAATCAATGAGTGGCGAGCTCTCTGCTGGGAGCGTGGGTGACGCTTTCTCGGGACTAGAATCTCTTTCCTGACTCTGATTGTAATCGGAAAGTCTGGCCCCCTCACCTCGAGGCCGAGGTCTCTCTGGGGCTGGGGTCTCCAGGGCTGGTTTTGTTTCTCACCATTTTGCCCCGAATGCCTGGCAGGATGATGATGAAGGTGACCAGTGAAGTCAGAAAGATGGCGATGATGACGGCCAAGGTGGTGACCATTGGGAAGTTCGACTTGGGGCCAGCGTAGGAGGGGAATGTGTGTCCAAAAGCAGCCATTTTGGTGGGGTTGTTCAGGGGAGGCAGATGCTCTACAACAACAGTAGGTGTTTACTGAGTGCCCGGAGACCCAGCAGAGAATAAACCAGACCCCTCTTCTCTGGTGCTCACTAGACGCCACTGTTACTGCCATTTCCGCTACCCCTCAGCCATCCATCTCCCCATGTTTTAGCTGTGAGAGAATAAGGGTCTTGGCAATCAGTCTCTGTCACCCCGTGCTCCCTTGCTGACCCCCAGGTCCCCTAAACCAGTGCCACCACTACCCTCGAGGCTTCTCTGCTTCCTCTGGGACTGTCTTAAGAAATGTAATTCTCTTTTATCTCCCTCAGGCCTCCAGCACAAGCAGACAGATCACAGAACATAGAAAGAGCTATATTTTCTGTCAAGGGAAGGCATAAGGCTGAAAGATGGTACAGATTACAAAAAAGGTTGGCTTTCCTCCTCACTCCCCAAAGAACAAAGGTAAGATAGCTCTGCTAAGTATATAATCCAACTACATCATCAGAGGGCTGATTCCCAGACCTGGCACTGCCCAGGCTGGTCTGACAAGCTTTCTCGGGCACCCTGGCTCCTGTTCTGGCAACTCGAGAGCGATCGAGCTGAACTGAGCTCACCTCAGTAAGCACTGAAGGAGCCTTCCCTCCACTAGGGCACAGTGCTGGGGCCAGATGTCCTTCTACCCCACACATCATCAACAGCAGCCTTCCTCCTTGATTTAAATTCCTAGGCTTCGTTTCAGGCCAAACCCTGGCTTAGCTCTTTTCTGTCTGTTCCCTGATCTCAGAGCTATTTTGGCTCTAATTTGTCTCTTTGCAGACAGGATATTGGGGAAATGGCACCTGAATTTACTGTGTTTTGTTAAATCCACACAGAATAATTGCAAGACATGCTATTATTTTAAGTACCACAAAGAAAGAAAGAGGAAAAAACACTGCCAATTAAACAATGACAGCCATTGCTGGTAAAACACACCTCACTTTCAGAGATGTCAAAATGTGAAAAAAAAAAAATGCATCTTACAATCAACGAACCCAGCTCTGCTCATTTCCCTGTGTATAATCTGTACTGGGGCCTTGGTACCCAGGAGGCTCCGTAAGTTACAGTCTGACCAGGTAGTGTCTTATTAAGTGATACAGTGAATGAATAAGCTTAGAAGTTTAGCAGCTTTGTGTTTGAATTCTGCCTTTGCCTCTTCAAGTTACTTGACCTCAACAGAGACTTGGGTGTATTTTAAAAATAGGGATGATGATGATAATGTTTACTTCATAGGGTCTTTGTGAACATGAAACAAGATTGTGTCTGTAAAGTGTTAAGAATAGTACCTGGAACAGAATAATATTAATAAATGGAAGCTACCAGATTGGGAAGGAAGGGACATTTCATTACTCCATTTATCTCTTTCACCAGTCCTTCTTGGTGGGAACCCTGGGCAGGAATCAGTTCTGGGTCTAGTTCCAGTTCTTCACTGACTGATTTTTTTTTCTTTTATTTTTTAATTTTTTTGGCCACACTGCACGGCGTGTGGGATCTTAGTTCCCACACCAGGGATTGGACCTGCACCCCCTGCATTGGAATCGTGGGGTCTTAGCCATTGGACCGACAGGAAAGTCCCATTCACTGACTGATTTTATAACTGGACAGGCAAATGACAACCTCCCTGTTTCTTGGCTTCCTCATCTGCAGTTGGATATGATGATCTCCAGGACCCATTCTAGTTCTAAATTCTGTGATTCTCTATGACACTTCGTAGCTCCCAACCTCCCTCTCTCTTTCTAGGCTGGCCACCTCCTGGTGCTGTCTCTGGGGGGTAGCATGGTATCAGGCAGAGACAAAGAGACAGTTTAAACGTTTAATTCTGTCTTTTGGGTAAGTGAAATAAACACTGTCACATGAAGTTTTGCTTTTTTTCCTTAACTCTTCAACTCTCCCATTCCAGAGGAATGTGTATCTCCTTTCTTCTTGGGCTCTGACTCCAATCCTGCCTGCCTTCACCACCACCTTTCTCATCAGTTCTCCCCCTTTCTCTTGGTGACTTTTCCGCTTCTCTTTCTCTGCTGGCTCTTTCTCTCAAGGATATGCTTACATTTCTCCCATCTTAAGAACACAAAGAAAAGGAACTCTTTCTCTTGACCTTTTGGGTCCCCTCCAGCTACTATCTTATGCCACTCTCTCCCTTTCACAGTCAGGCTTTTGGGAAGAATCGTCTATGTATGTCCACTGCCTTATTTCCTCAGTGAATCTGGCTTCTTCCCATCCCCAACTTCTCTCCTTTAGGTTACCAAGCGCTAAATCTAAAGGGAAATGTTCACTTTTCATCATTCTTTTTTTTTTTTTTTTTTTTAAATCCATTACTTTTATAGCTACTTTATTTATTTCTTTTATTTTTGGCTGTGTTGGGTCTTCAGTTCGTGCGAGGGCTTTCTCTAGTTACAGCAAGTGGGGGCCACTCTTCATCGCGGTACGGGGACCGCTCTTCATCGCGGTGCGCGGGCCTTTCACTATCGCGGCCCCTCCCGTTGCGGGGCACAGGCTCCAGATGCGCAGGCTCAGTAGTTGTGGCTCACGGGCCCAGCTGCTCCGTGGCATGTGGGATCTTCCCAGACCAGGGCTCGAACCCGTGTCCCCTGCATTAGCAGGCAGATTCTCAACCACTGCGCCACCAGGGAAGCCCATCATTCTTGATCTCTCTGTAGTAATTCCTCTTTCTTCAGGCTTCCTCCCTGGGCCTCCATGACACCATGTTCTCCTGGGTCTCCTGCCTTTGGCCAACCCTTCTGTGGCTGCTTTGCTAGTTCTTTCTCCCCTCTTAAACACTTATGCTCCCTAGGATTCTGTCTTGACTCTCTTCTTCCAGCACTCTTCATGATTCCCTCGGCAAGTTCATCCATTCCCATGGCTGATGCTTCCCAAATCTATGTCTCCACATAGACCCCCTACTTGGGCTCCAAACACAAAAGGGTCAGCTATCCTCTGGACATTTCACTTGGCTGTTCCACAGATGCCTTGGATTTAACAGGTCCCAAACTGAATTCACTGTCTCCACTCTGCTTTTTCTTCTGTTTTATTTGTCTCTTTGGTGGCATCACCACCTCATCAATCAAGTAAGCCAGAGAGCCTGAACCATCTTACCTCCTAAATATTTCTTGAAACCACCCAGGCATTTCCTTCCCTACTGCCTCTGCCCTAATTCAGCCTCATCCTATCTGGCCCTGTGCCACAACAATTCTTCTAACAAGCAAATATAATCATTTCACTTCTTTGCTCTGGGTTAAATCGAATCTTCTCACCATCACATGCAAAGTCCTTTGTGATCTGGTCCCACCTGCACTTCCATCTCCATCTTTTGTGCAATCTAATCGCTAGCCATACTAAACTACTGGCTTCTCCCTGAATCTGACACGCTCTTTCAAGTCTTCGTGCCTTTGTATATGCTATTTCCTCTGTCTGGAATGCTCTTACTCCCGTGGCAAACTCTTCACCCATCAAGTCTCAGCTTGTGTTACCACCTCTGTGAAGTTTCATCTGACGTCATCAGGCCAGTGTAGATGTTCCCACCTCTAATGTTCTGACTGCATTTTGAACATACCTTCACAATCACAGTAATTACACTGCACTCTAACTGTTTGAACGTTTAGAACCCATTAGCTTCTAATCTTCTAAAGGGCGACGACTTTGTCTTTCCATCTTTGCATCCCCTGCATGCAGCATATACTTACCAATCAGTCTGTGGATGGAATGGATGAATATATGAATGAATGAGTCCCTATCCCTGCGAGAGGCATCTTCTGTTTTGCACACAAGAGGGAGCTATGCTCCCTCACTGCCCTCTATCATAATCATTCAACATTAACTATCACCAACATAGGGCTAAGGGCTGGACAGGAAGGGATTTGACCAACCCTGTCAATTTTTAGTGCTTTCACAAAATTTTCAGAAAGCCTTTTCCAACAGTTGGAGTCTCCAAAGCATGAATGTTCATGTTTAATTGAATCTGAAACATAACTTTCAACTCCAGCTGAAGATAAGTAAGAATCTGAGGATTAAATTATTTTGTAAAATATGTGATAGTGATACTTATCTTTTTAATATTTATTTTATTTCATTATTTATTTATTTATTTGGCTGCGCCGGGTCTTAGTTGCGGCATGTGGGATCTTTTTAGTTGCAGCATGCGGGCTCTTAGTTGCGGCATGCATGTGGGATCTAGTTCCCTGACCAGGCATCAAACCCAGGCCCCCTGCATTGGGAGCGTGGAGTCTTAACCACTGGACCACCAAGGAAGTCCCAGTGATACTTAATTTTAAAGCAGATATTTATTGGTCTAAGAATTTTTTATTTATGACACCTAGACTGAAGCCGTTACAATTTTGATGGAAGGCTATATGATTTAGGAAAGGCTAGAAAATGTAGAATATCTTGGTTAATATAGGAAGATAAAGCAAGTCTGAATACATAGTATTCAAGTAAGAGTAAATGTTATATGCTGGAATTTCAAAAACAAATATTTGCAACATAGGCAAATAATAAAGGTGCAATGTATTTTGATCAGGGTCATGTATTAGCATTATTCCTGCATTTATTTCAAAGAGAGGTTATAAAATATTTTATAAGAATGGCTCATCTCTATTAACATGACGATTCAAAGAAACACTAACAAAAGGGTTTCTGTATCTTAAGTACAGAAGAACATGTTAACTTATCTCCAATTCTCCAAAACATTAAAATTGACTAAAGCAAAAAGACAGTTGGTGAATAAAACTTACCTTAATTCCTTCTTGTTCAGTTTAATGAATTAGGTCTTCTTTAATCTACATTGCCCAATTTAAAGTTAATTTTTATTGACCCTGATCCTAATTTGGTTTTAATTATTAAGCTAAGAGGCCTCCTGCATGAAGAGGTGGGACTGAAATGAAAAGTTCCCACACCCAATAATCCTGCTTTTCTTACAAAGCTTGTAGTTTCCCTTGGGAACATCTTCCTCCCTGGCTTGCCAAGGAGGGTCTGACAGTAGAATTTTTCTAATCTGAGAGAAATCTCATGTCAATCTTCACTCCACCACTTCTCTCCTAGCTGACTACCATGATTGTTATAATGATATAAATATATACTAATATAAATAAGCACAGGATACAGTCAGACATACACATGCAGGTTCATATAAACAGAAATACAGACACAAGAAGGAAGGAGTTCCCAGTAACAGACATCTAGACACAAAAACGCTGCATCAGAGGCTCCTGTGACAAAACTGAGGTGCTTTCTCACAGGGTGGGCCAATCCCTACACTTTGGGGGTTCTCCTTTCTCACCTGGCCTGGAGAGGTAAGGGACACTTTTTCCCTTTCTGAACTCCCTTGAAATACTAAAGCGTTTCTCATGCTCAGTTGCATTTCAGATACAGTTACCCATTCCTTACCTACCACAGGAGAAGTGGGGTTCCTGTGTGTGTATGAGGGATGGTCAAGAAATAAAGCTACAATCTTTTAAGGAAATATAGCCTAGTACAAGCTCCAGACTTCAGCATTCAAAGTTCTTATGTACTTTCTTAATGCTCTGTGGCCCCTGGTAACTTCACAGGGATTTCTTCCTGAAGTCTTCCCCTGACTGCCTTCCCCTTCTTCTGGAACCCATAAAGACTACTAATTCTCTACAAAGGGGGAGTGGGTGACATGCCTGGAGTTGCCAAGAGCTCTTATTGGTGATACAGAGCTACTAGAATGTGATGGTTTATTTCTCTGGTTAGGGTGGACCCCATTCAAAGTTTACAGCTCTGGATGGCTAAGGGGACCCTGTCCAGAACTCCTGTTCCAGTCTCTTTTCTTCAAGAAGGTGTGTGGGCGTGTGTATGTGTGCTTTTGCACCAAAGTAGGAGTTAAGTGGAGAAAGAGAACAAGATCCGAAAAGCGCGTTGGGGCAGGAATCCCTAATAAGCTGAGGTGGCTGAGGAGCCTAGGGGTGCTGAATCATGCCAGCCAAACTATCTAGGCTCCAGTTAAGCAGAGGTAAACCTTGGGACCGTATTAAGTTTGTTGTTCTTGTTGTTGTTTTGTTTGTTTGCCTGTTCTTAGTCTCTCACCATACTTTGTTTTTGAACTCCCACTAGATCTGAACTTGGTCTGGGCGGATGCAGGAAGTGCGCCTCTAGGGGCCGGGGCGGGGACAACACTTCAAGGTACCCTCTAAAACCCACCCGGACCGCACAGACCCCAGCAGACGCATCCCCGCCACTCAAACCCGGACCGCTGTTTCCTACCTTCGCCTCTTCTAAACACCGCGTGCCTCTCAGCACGCTCGTGGTGGAACCTCACACGCAGCGCTCCCAGGGATCGGATAGAGAAGGAACCAGGTCTGGACGTTCCGTCGCCCAAAGCGCACGCCCTTTCTCCTGGAGGGGCTCTCTTCCAACCCCCACTCTTCTAATTCACTTAAGTACTAGACTACGACCAGACAAACCGGGTCCGGGATGCTTTCCCGCCCTTCCCCCAGCCGCCCACTCCAAGTAGCCTCAACCTACTCAGACCGCACCCGAGGCTCTGAGGCGCTGCGCCCGCCCCCACCCAGCCTGGGACAGAAAAAGGACGGGTGCACGAGAACCGTGTCCTACGCAGCCATCCCTCGGACCTCTGCTTCTCCTCGCCCCTTGCCCACAACCCCGGGCAGTTCTAGCACAAACCTATCAATGCAATCCGGGGTCCGGCGGGGCGCGGGAAGCGCTCGAGGGCGGTGAGACCCCGGAGATCTCACGAGGAACTCCGGGGGTGGGTGTTACCACGGACTCTTAAAGGGTCTTAGGACGGATGCCTTGCTCAAACGCGTGGCCTGGTGTGCAGGCATTGACCCATCCTCTTGGTCTTAGAGCCCAGATCCGCCCGCGTGGAGAGGATTTGGGGGCGCCTCCCCTGTCCCCTCGCACCCTCTCCCCCTCTTCTGCCCTCTCCCCAGCCCCAGCAGACCGGTAGAGGCGGACTTGCCCTTTTCGCCGTTCACTCGGCCGCATTAGCCGAGCCTCGCCACGGACTGGACATCTATCCCATCTGAGCCCTGCGAGCCCGTGCGGTCTCACCTTGCGCGCCCGGGTCCCCTCAGAGCACCTCGGCGGTTCCCGGCGCGCCCGCTTTTTTCCGCCCCGCCCCGCCTCGCCTCGCCCCGCCCTGCCTGAGAACTGGGACGTGCGGTCCGTTTTTCACCCCACAACCCCGCCAGCCCCGGCGCAGAGCTGGAGAGGGAGCCGGACCCGAGCGCAAGTCGCGGGCCCAACTGTGAGGCCGGCGGGAGACAATCCGCCGTCCGCGCTCGAGAGACGCCGCGGCCGCAGGTCAGACCCAGGAGTGCATCTCCCGCCCGCGGGCCCGGGTGCTCCGGGGAAGGTGACTGCGGTGGCGTGTGCCCCAGCGCCGCCACGTTTTTGAGGGAAGGGGGAATTCTAGCTTTGGCTCCCCTGCGCCTCCGTTCTTAACCTGAGGCTAAAATGAGCCTGTGAGGTCCTATCCTCCCCCGCAACGACGGTTTGGAGAGACTGGATTCTTTGGGAACTGGGAATGTTGGGTGGCCTAGTTTGCCAGGGCCTAGGGGCTCTCTCTGGAGCTCCTCCTGGTACCAGCACACCATGCCAGAAAGGGAACTTTGGGCATTTAGAGTCCGGGCTTTCCCCTTCAGCCCTCCCTTGGGACCACGTTGGACTACCTGTGGAGCTGACTCATCTTTTCCCTAGCCCAGGGTCACCACACTAGGACTTTGGGCCTGGAAAGCAGCCATGTGGGGAAAGAAACAGGCAACCTGTGTTCTCTCCTGGTTCTAGCACATCCCGGGGGCTTCACTGCCCTGTCATGAGGCTGTGCTTTCCTTTCAAGGTTGTTGGGAAGTACGGAACCAGCGATGCTGCGTAAATGGTTGTGGCTACCCACCCAAAAGGAGTGGTTATGAAGCATGTCCACCTTCCCCTTCAGTTTCTCCCCACCGCCTGGCCTGAGAGCTCACCGCATGCTTTTACTGGTTGAGTGGTACACCTGGCTGGGGCCCAGACTCCTGAAGACGTAGTGGTGGGGGGAAGGGGCAAGACATCCTGGGTCAGGGAAGGACCACTGTGGCCACTTCAGCATGTCCAGCCTTTTGCCTTTAACCATCCACAGCCCTTCACTGGGGTGGAGTGAGTGGAATGCTGAGCTTTTGAATTATGCTGGGCCTACATTTTTTTCATTTGTTTAATGGGAGATGGCAAGTCAGGGAGGAGATCATCCTCTGGGTTCCCTCCTCTGTGACTAGACAACCTATCCAGGAGCCCTGAGGGTTTGGCTAGAGATGAGGCTTTCCCTGAGCTCCTACCTTCCTCTACTAGATAGTTCCCCAGCCCCAACCCACCCCCTTCTCCATATCGCCTTTAGGAGGTCTTCACTGGCCTTAGGCACTCCTTGCGCCACTCAGGAGTCCCAGCCTGAGTCCCCTGCTGCCTCTGTTTCCCTGTCATCCCTAGGTGATTTGTTGGCCTGGGAGAGACAGCAGGAAGCCAGCCCCAAACACATGAGCACCGGGGGCTGCATCCTTTCTGAGTCTGCCCAGAGAAGCCAAGCTCCAGCCTACCCTCTCTATATCACATTTACATAACATCTGTCACTTTTCTTGCTTGGAATTCAACCTCATTCTCACATTTGATTCTGGCAACCAGGCTAGGAGGTAGACAGTTTAGGCATGTGTACTCCCATAGCCAGAAGAGGAAACCAAGGTCCAGAGCAGATAAGTGACCTGCCTATGATCACACTAGTGGACTGGCAACCGCACAGTATCCTGGCCTCAACCCAGTGTTCTGGCCCCCAAGCAAGACTCTGTCCAAGGAACACACACACACACACACATACACACACACACACACACACACACACACACACACACACACACACACACACGGCAGGAAGCTGAGTCAAAGCAAGGTTTCCAATTAATCTGAGAAAGTTAAGTCCAGGAAGGCAGAGATTTCTGTCTGCTTTGTTTATCACTTAATCTCAAGTGCCTAGGTCAGTACCTGCTATGTAGTGGGTGCTTATCAAGTGTTTGTTGAATGAATGAAAGATTCTTGGGAGAGAGTCAGTCTCCTGCCATTTGCAACACACTCTGGTCTTGGCCCAGCCCCGGGCCTTGATTCATAGGGGCCTCAAGAGGCCCTGACTCTCCTGAACTGCTGGAGCTCAGTCTCTCCGTCCTTTGTCTTTTTTCTAGGGTCTCCATTTTAGGGTGTTCTAACAACTGAGCCCTATTAACATTTTCATCATGGGCTTCCGCTTGGCTCTGGCATGGACACTCCTGGTTGGGCCATGGGTGCCCATGGGTGAGTACAGATTGGAGGAGAAGCACAGCTAGGAGCAGAGGAACCCAGCATCCTCTGGGGTCCTCCAAGGACAGAAGCTGTGTCATATTCACCTCTGTATCCCTAGTCCCTAGCTAACCCAGCACGCTGCACATGGTAGCTGCTCATTTCAAGCTTCTTGACTAGATGAATGGATAATGGAATGAAAATTTTCCCCAAATACACAGACTTAGGGAGCCTTCATCTGCTGTGTCAGCACTTCCTATTTTATTCCTTACAGTCTGGGGGCCCTTTCTCTCTCTTCTGTCTTCTCTCTTTCTTCACGCAGTAAGGACCCCGGACACCCCATAGAGGAAAAGACTGATTAGACACACAAAACAATAAAGGATCTTGGTATCGGACTGGACCCAAAGCTAAAGGGAAGTCACCAGTGTTTTAACACAATATGATAAAAACAAAAACAAAAATCAATAAGATACGGAAGTTTCCTGGTGGCCTAGTGGTTAGAATTTTGGGCTTTCACTGCCTGGCCTGAGTTCAGTCCCTGGTCGGGGAACGGATGGCATGGCAAAAAAATAAAATTTAAAATAAAGAATAATAATATCCATAAGCGTTTGTTACTTCAGCTTTGGACAGTCTCTTATTAGAATCTGAGGCCATTCTCTGTAGTCTGGGTCTCCGAGGAGAAAAGGTGCACAAATTAGGTTTAAAAGAGCAAGTCTCTGATCATCAGGGGTGGGGGATGCACGAGGAGAAAGCAGAGAGAATCTGTGGCGTGATCGGTCTTGGCTGGAGGCGATAGCATGGCAAGGCGGCCCGTGCAGCTTCTCCCTTGCCAAAGCCACTCACATTCCCATTCCTCCCAGTCCTCTCCTTGCCTTGGCCTTGGATTTTCCTTTTTTTTCCCCAGCTCTTGCCTCTTATTCCCAGAGGTATTCTCCCCCATAGGCGGCCTCCTTGTTCTGCCACCGGTTCATCTTATTTTAGAGATCACATATATGTGGCTGCCCTAGTTCCTGCCCCAAGTCCTGGATCCTTAGTTGAGTTCTTTGCTCAAACATCAGGGCCTGAGTCATCTTCCCTCTCAGATCCCCTGGCGAGTGTATGTATGATGTGTGCTGACGTGCGTGCTCCCAGGGCATGGGGCAGGAAAGTAGCTCTGAGATCCTGTCCTTGGTCTGAGTAGAGAGACAACCGGAGGAATGGGTCTCCCTCTGGCTGATGAGAGTCCTTTTCTTTTCTCTGTTCTCTGAGGTGAGCAGAGAGGGAGCCTAAGCCCTGTAGCCTCCTAGTTTGGGGAAAGGACTCTGGCTGGTCATCTGATCTACTGACCAGAAGGATCCTTGCTCCACTTCTGATTCTAGACCCTTCCTTCTGCCCCTACTGCCTGAGTTCTTTCCTCAACAGCTGAGTGCTTCCTCCTAGACCCTAGTTTTTGGAGAATAAAATAGGGCCAATAGAGGAATTATATGGGGAACATGATGCCCCAGAAGAGGAGGCAGCAAGGTTATCCACATGACCAGTCAGTCCCTGATCTCACCCAAGAAACTGGGGAAAAGATCGGGGTAGCAATAGGCCCCAAAGCCACAGCCCCATGGCCCATACCCTTGCTCTGAGAGCGGCTCAACGAGAGAGAGCCAAGCCCCTCTCCATATTTCCCCTGCCCAGGGGTGAGTCACAGAATGATATGTCCTTCACTGGGTGGAAGAGTGGCTGGCTCTTGCACTGTATGATGTTTTAGGGCTGGGAACAGTTTCTGTCCTGTCCCCCAGGGAGTTGGGGTGTGAGGGCAGTAGAAGGCTCCTACATCCCTTGCGCCACCGCCACTGTTCTCTTTCACCCTCCTCTTCCTCTCTGAGGCCATTTATCAGCACACACTGGCTACACCACTTTAGTGCTCCCTGCCACATTTGTCCAGTGAGCAGCTTAAAGACTGGGCTTGAGTTTGGACATACTTTACCCTGGGTAAGCTCCCTCCATACCCTACCTCCTGCACTGTGCTGGGTATCCACTTTCGGCTGCTGGCCTGTCCTCTCATGCACTGACTTGCTCAGCTGCCCCTTCACTCTGTTCTCACACAGGAGCTCAGAACCCCATTTCATGGGAGGTGCAGCGATTTGATGGGTGGTACAACAACCTCATGGAGCACAGATGGGGCAGCAAAGGTAGGTGAGAGCCAAGTGGAGATGGAGCCCCAGGGTCAGGGAGGTAGCCACCGCTAAGGGGCAAGGGCTGGCAGGTACCAGCAAAGGCTCACCCATTCCTAAGATTTTAGGATCTGTGGTGTGGAGAGGAGCCCGGCAGAGAGGTCAGGGAGCCCCCTGAGGATTCATCCTTGTCGCTACCCCTCCTACTCTAGGCTCTCGGCTACAGCGCCTCGTCCCAGCCAGCTATGCAGATGGTGTGTACCAGCCCTTCCGAGAGCCTCACCTGCCCAACCCCCGGGCACTTAGCAACACAGCCATGAGGGGCCCAGCAGGGCAGGCCTCCCTGCGAAACCACACAGTGCTGGGGGGTCTTCTTCCGTGAGAGCCTCAACCTCTGGGGAAGGGAGGCCAGTGGGGTCAGCTGGACACCTCTGTGTCTGAGGCGGGGAGTCAGGGAGTGAGAGAGAGTGATGGAGGGTCTGAGAGAGGGGGTGAGAGATGGAAGAGGAGGCAATGGGGTGGGGTAGGGGTGGGAGCAGGGGGAGAACATCTGCTTGGGGGAGGCATAAATCTGCGCCACCTTGAGTTGTTGATGGGAGTGGGGATAGAGGAGCATGGAAATAATCTGGTAGGTACTCTTGGGGGGGCTCTGTTCTCACTCTGCCCCTGTGGCTCCTAGGACAGGTTCAGGGCAGGGTTCTGATTCTGGTAAGAGGGCTGGGGGTGGGCCAGCAAAATGGGGGTGCCAGGTGAGCCTGACTGCAGTGACTGTGGGTTGTTGGCTCCCAGCCGTAATGCTCAGCTCCTGCCGGCCATCCATGGTGCCCACACTTGCTTTCCAGTGTCCAGCGTCCCACTGAGGCTGGCAGGCCCTCTGGGCAGGCTGCTCCCAGCTGCATGTTGGAGCTGGTGCTGCCAGCCCTGTTGCTTAGGCACATTCACTGGGCACCTCCCAGTTACCAAGGAGAAGACCAAACTTACAACGAGAACAGTTTGGACGAAGGCTTGGGAAGGGGTGGGGAGATCAAGGCTTACACTTGGCCGTAATGGCTTCTGAGTCTTTTGAAGCTTCAAGGGAAGGGGGTGGGGGGTCTAGATACACGGCTCAGTGGCCCTCAGCTGGCCCTCCCACGCCCTCCCCCATTGCGGGCAGGCTACCACGTGCTCTCGGACCTGGTGAGCGTGGAAAAGCCTGGCTGCCCGGCCGAGTTCCTCAACATCCACATCCCGCCCGGAGACCCCGTGTTCGATCGCGACCAGAGCGGGGAGGTGGTGCTCTCCTTCCAGAGGAGCCGCTGGGACCCCGAGACCGGACAGAGCCCCAGCAACCCCCGGGACCTGGTGGGCGGGGCAGGCGGCTGGGGGTGGGGCGGGGGCGGGACCTGAGGCAGCTGAGGAGAGGCTCCCATACCCAGCACACCCGCAACGGCCGCACGGCCCTTGCCCGCCCTGAGCCGCCTCGGCCACCCGACCCCCAGCTCAGCCTCCCGGTGTCCCCGCAGACCAACGAGGCGACGGGAACGACGAGCTGCGGAGCTTCTCCGGGGGGCAGCTGGCGTCGGGGCCCGACCCCGCCTTCCCCCGGAACGCGCACGACCCGCTGCGTATGTGGACGGCGCCCGACCCCGCCACGGGACGGCGCGGGCCCCGGGGGCTGTACGGTGAGGCGGCGGGGGCGCGGGCGAGGTCCGGCGAGGTGCGCCCCCCTGGGGCCCACCCGCGCTCAACTCCTCCCCTGCGTCCCCACGGCGCGGGCAGCCTTCGGGGCGGAGCGAGGGAACCGCGAGCCCTTCCTGCAGGCGCTGGGCCTGCTCTGGTTCCGCTACCACAACCTGTGGGCGCAGAGGCTGGCCAGCCAGCACCCGCTCTGGGGGGACGAGGAGCTGTTCCAGCACGCGCGCAAGAGGGTCATCGCCACCTACCAGGTCGGTCGCGCGGCCCTCCCCCCCACCCCCCACCCCACGTCCCGGTCCCCGGGAGACTCCGCTGCCCCGCACAGCCCTCCATCCTTGGACAAGCCCACCCAGCAGCACCCCTCCCCAGACAGCTATGTCTAGCGAAAGCCCCTGAGAGTGATAAGGAGGCAAAACGCCACTTATACCAGAGGTTTTCTCGTGATTGTTATTTAGCTGCCCCTCCCCCCTGCCCTCGTTCCTCGTGGGCAACGGGAACCTCCACCCCTCTCCTGTTTGAGTGTCTCTCCCGTGACTGCCGCTGCCTGCTCCTCGTCTCCCACCTAAGCCTTCCTTGAGCTCAGAGCCCTCGTGGCCTGGCTGCTCCAGCGCTGGCCTCCCATTTCCCCCTCTCTTGACCCTCAGAACATCGCGATGTATGAGTGGCTGCCCAGCTTCCTGCAGCAAGCACCGCCGAATTACACAGGTGAGGGAGTTGGGGGAACACCTGGGTTGAGGGGGGTTTGGGGAGGGGGAGGGGGTCAGGATCCATAGGACAAAGAAGACAGGTGGGTTCATGTGACGAGAGTGTGTGAGGGTAAAGAGCCTACTTCTCTTCTTACCCCTGTGGACAGAGTACCGCCCTTTCCTGGACCCCAGCATCTCTCCGGAGTTCCTGGCAGCCTCTGAGCAGTTATTCTCCACCATGGTGCCCCCTGGCGTCTACATGAGGTGAGCGAGGGGCTCAGATGTTTGTGTGTTTGGAGGGGTGGTGTATATTGAGAAAAATCTGCCTCAGGAGCCCTCAGGACAGGCTTATCAATCAGAAGTGTGCCCGTTCCCCAGGGAACAGTGAATATGGAGGGAAAGAAGAACAACAGTTGTTTAAAAAGATACATCATTGTGGTTTTTGAGCACCTTAATGTCCACTTTTCTGCAGCTGGTTTAGATATTAATCCTCCAATTAAAGACGGGCTAATTGAGGTTCAGAGGGTGAGTCACAAAGCCCCCAGGTCTGAACCTCAGGTGTTGACACTACACTGGGGATATTTTTAGCTATAAGGACAGGAAGTGGGGCTTATAAGCCTTTGGAGGGAATTACAATAAAAATGTGTGAGAGCTGAAGAAAAGTATTGACTCCAAAATAATGAAAAGGAAACTTAAAAATATACATATTAAATTAAAAGTATATAAAATAAAGCATGCCAGTCTATTTTTTTACAACTGCATTATAAGTTAAAACAGTTCATGGATTAGATTATTTTTACTCTGGACCAATTTCTGGATATGGCTGATGATGGCCAAGAAATTGTAGTAATTGAGTTATCCATAGACAAGTAATTTCAAAAGAACAATTAATAATCCTTTTTAAAATGTTTTAATTTACATATATAAAAATATATATAAGGAATGTTGCCCACCATCCAGTTCTACAAGGATCAGGTCATTAGCCGCTGCAGTTGCCTTCTAACAGTACACCCTGAAAAGGAATTCGGGACAAAAAACAGGATAAGACACTCGGTGCTTTGGGAAAACAAACCCCTTAGATAGTTAGAGATATCTCAGGAAAAAGTTTTAATGGACCCAGATTGTTACATCTTCCCATACACAGAAAAACACAAAAACCATTTACTGAGGTATCTGATCCTTGTGACCAGCAGTAACCTTTTACAGAGATGTATGTTTGACTGCACCCATTCCCTAGCCCAACTCCTATATATACTGGGTTCTCCCCCTACCTCTTTGGAGCAGTCCCCTCAGAGCTACTAAGAGGCTGTTTCCTGGCCTATAGTCCTCAGTTAAGGTTCCTGAATAAAATTGAAACTCACAACTCTTATGTTGTGCATTTTTTCTTTGAGTTGACAGTTTATCTCTCTTTATCTATTGAGAGAGAGAAGAAGAAGAGAGAGAGAATGAACATGGTAAAATAAGGGATACACTTTTAGACGTTTGGTCTGATGTGGGGAGAGGGGCCTTCCAAAAATTCAGGTTGTTCAGGACCTACCCTGACCATACACCACCTCAAGGAAGCAATAGCCTGGGCCCTTGGCTCTAGCCTTGGAGACCAGAGCTGATGCCTGACATTAGGGCTTCATAGCCTCGGTCACCACTAACCTGCTCCTTGCATTTCAGAAATGCCAGCTGCCACTTCCAGGGGGTCATCAATAGGAACTCAAGTGTCTCCAGAGCTCTCTGGGTCTGCAGTAGCTACTGGAGCTGAGAGGTCAGAGCTGGGGACACATATGTGGGTGTGTGTGTGTTGTGGTGTGTGTGTGTGTTTGTGTTTGAGGGTGTGTGGTGAAGGGGGGCAGTAGGACTGAGGCAGCCAGCTGGGATGGGCTGGGGTAGAGGAAGCAGTCTGGGGCACCCCAGCCATCTCCCCTACCAACTGTCTGAGATGACCAGGTAGCTATACACCGTCAAACGTCAGTCCTCCATGCCCACCTCAGGGCTGTGTGAGGCACAGCAGGGGCCTGTGCAGATGTGGCTGTACATCTATCACTCCCTTCTAGGTTTTCCTTCTCCCTTGACATCTCTGGGTCCCCTGTAGGCAATGGAGTACCCCAGCCATCCCAGCCCCCAAGGAAACTTCCCAGTTAGACACACCAGGGCAGTGTGTGAATGTGAACGTGTGGGGAGGGCAAGGTGGAGAGAGGAATTCTGAGAGATTACCAGGAATCATCTGTCCAGGCCAGTATGGGTAAAGAGCGTTGACCATTAATTTAAAGCAAAATCAGATACTTTGTGTAGAGTGTTCATAAAGGGGGAAGGCGGTGGGAGGAAAGAGGGAAGAGGCAAGCATAGAATCAGTCATGGAGCTGAGATGAAAGAGACCTCAGTGTCCTGCTAATACCTTTTTATTATTTTACTTATTTTATTTGATTAATCCCTAAGGCCCTTTTTATTAAGGGCAGGACACTGAGTTCGGAGAGGTCCTGTCACACAGCTGGTTACTAACCGAGCAAGGACCAAGACCTAGATCTAGTGCCTTTGTCAACCATACCGTCGAGTTTCCTAAAATAGAAGCAAAGATTTCGGTTCCTTGTGCTTGTGGAGACCTGTGTCCTAGCAGCATGAGCTTTGGATGGGGACACTGCGCACCCTGAGTGGGGAATCAACCTGTAGAGGAGCAATGGCCCCACAGTTTGGGAGCAAATAGCAGGACTCGGTGGGCCCAGGACATGAACTGTGGGGTTGAGGGAGCCTGGCTGCCCAGCCGCTGGCCTCATGAGCCATGCCCCGCTCTTCTCCCCACCCCCAAAGCACCCAAACCTACAAAGAGCTGAAGATGTGGACTCGCTGCTGCTGGGCGTGGCCTCCCAGATAGCTGAGCGAGAGGACCATGTGGTGGTTGAGGACGTATGAGGTGAGGCTGAGGCTGTCCCTGCAGGCTGTGTATGCCTGGCCCCTAGGAAGAAGTTCAGCTGGAGCTCCAGAGTTGGGCAGGGAGGGGTGCCCAGGGCTGGGAGCCTGCACTCTCTCGCTGCTGAGAGAGCTTCTGACCTGCTGACCATGGCTCCCTCTGTATGGCTCAGGTCCCCCTGGGGCTGATTGGAGCCTGGGGCATGGGCTAGAGGAGCTCCCTCAGACTTGGTGTCTCATCCCCAGATTTCTGGCCTGGGCCACTGAATTTTTCCCGCACAGACCACCTGGCCAGTTGCCTGCAGCGGGGCTGGGATGTGGGCCTGCCCTCTTACACGAAGGCCAGGGCAACGCTGGGCCTGCCTCCAGTTACCAGATGGCAGGACGTCAACCCTGCACTCTTCCTGAGTGATGGCACTGTGAGGAGGGGTCAGGACCCAGAGGGCAGGGTGGGAGGTCCAGGGCACACTGGCTTGAGACACGGAAGATGGGCGGCGAAACACATGCATCAGAGACAAGCACCTGGTGAGAGGGGCAGGGCTCACCCAGGTCGCTTTTCCCAGTATCACACACCAGGATGGAGGTTACCAGACCACCAGGATTAGGCTTTAGACTCTGTGACTCTGCAGATCCAGCGAATGTTTATTGAGCATCTGTTGCATGCCAGGCACTTAATAGGGTTCATCTCATTTACTCTTCGCAACAACTCCCTAAATGGGTTTAGAAGGTCCTTGACTCAGGAACAAACTGTACTTTCATGCACCAATATTCAAGCTGCTTTTGGGGAGTCAGCTGTCATACCCTGAGCTATCCCCTGGGCAAATGGCATTGCCTGCCAGCCAATAGACCAGTTTTGGCTGCCTTAACATCTTGGCACAGTATTGTTTCTACAAGTGGGTGCCTATTTTATTGTGTTTGCCCTTACTATTTTATAACATTGTTGGAAAGTGGAGAATTAAAGGCTATAAAGAAGTGATATGTACATGAGACTTGTAACCTTTTATAAAATCAATAGGTAGATAGGAATCACCAGCTATGCCAAAGGTAGCAAATCTTTAACTTTGGACTTCCCTGGTGGCGCAGTGGTTGAGAATCCACCTGCCAATGCAGGGGACACGGGTTCGAGCCTTGGTCTGGGAAGATCCCACATGCCACGGAGCAGCTAAGCCGGTGTGCCACAACTACTGAGCCCCCGTGCCACAACTACTAAAGCCTGTGCACCTAGAGCAACAAAGAGAAGCCACCACAATGAGAAGCCTGCGCACCGCATCGAAGAGTAGCCCCTGCTCACTGCAAACAGAGAAACCTGCTCGCAGCTACGAAGACCCAACGCGGCCAAAAATAAATAAATAAATTTATTTTAAAAAATATTTTAAAAAAGAATCTTTAACTTCAGTTGGGCCTCATTGGAATTAAGCTGGTCAAGTGCTTATTTATATTGTAGAGAGAGATTCCCTGGTGGCGCAGTGGTTTAGAATCCGCCTGCCAATGCAGGGGACATGGGTTCGAGCCCTGGTCCAGGAAGATCCCACATGCCACAGAGCAACTAAGCCCGTGTGCCACAACTACTGAGCCTGTGAGCCACAACTACTGAAGCCCACATGCCTAGAGCCCGTGCTCCACAACAAGAGAAGCCACCGCAATGAGAAGCCTGCGCACCGCATCGAAGAGTAGCCACCACTTGCCGCAACTAGAGAAAGCCCGTGCGCAGCAATGAAGACCCAACACAGCCAAATATATATATATATATGGTGGAGAAAAGAACTAAAGTAAAGGTCAGGTAGACAACACTGCTCATATACTGTTGAACACTGTCTCTAAAAGGCAATGTATATGCAGGGATTTGATTTTCAAAAACTTTTTTTTAACCTCTAAAGAATAGAAACTTTTTCTAACACATCATTCTACGATTCAACTTTTGTGCTGATTTTGACTCTTCAACTTTCATACCTTTTCAAGAACAAGTAACATAGGGGACTGACTGTCTGTTTTACTCCAGCTATATAAAATAAGCAGCTGAGTCTGTGAGAGAGTTCTCATAAATGAGTTAACTTACAGAGAGCACTCAGAGCAGTGCCCAGGGCATAATAAGTGATGACTTGTCCCTGTCATTTATTATGATTATCCCTGGGGCTGATCTCTGGGAGCAACCTCTTGGCTGGAGGGCAGGTACCGGGTCTTTGCACTCACTCCTGTCCCTTCTTGGCCCCAGGTGCTGGAGGCCACAGCTGCCCTGTACAACCAGGACCTGTCCCAGCTGGAGCTACTCCCCGGGGGACTCCTGGAGAGCCATGGGGACCCTGGACCCCTCTTCAGCGCCATCGTCCTCGATCAGTTTGTGCGACTGCGGGATGGCGACCGCTACTGGTTTGAGAACAGCAGGAATGGGTGAGGCCTGCCTGGGTTCCCACCTCAGACCCTACCTCGGCCTGGGCCGCAGACCCTCTGCCTGTAGACAGCCCCATGGGCCCTTGATTCCCAGCTGGCCCGCCTCTCCCTCCCCAAGCTCTCTGGATCTTTTCCTGCGTCTGGGTTCCTGGGCCTGGGAACCTGCATCTCTCTCCCACCTCAACAGCTCCCCACCTCTCCCACCCCCAGGCTGTTCTCTGAAAAAGAGATTGCAGAGATCAGAAACACTTCCCTACAGGATGTTCTAGTAGCTGTCACCAACGTAAACCCTGGTGCCCTGCAGCCCAACGTCTTTTTCTGGCATGCTGGTGAGTGGCCGGGGGGCCACTTGGCAGGGTTTGGGATCTGGCGCCTCATCCCTCCTCAGCTGTGGGCTTGGTTCAGTGTGGCTGGATAGTAGACTCCAAGGGGGGCGTGAGCTATGGTTCTGCCCTTGGGAACTTTGGTTCTGGGCACCAAGGTGGCCACATACAGCTATGTACGGTCCCTTCTGCACAATTCCACCAGGTGCCCAAGCGAGGGCAGGACTGAGACGCAGAGAGACCTGGTGAGGAGGCTCACATTTGGCCAGGATGGTTGTAATATTAGGAGGGCCGAGTGCAGTGAGACTATCCTAAGGATATCTAATCCCACTGCAGTGATGAGGAAAGGAAGGGCTGTGTGTGTGTGTGTGTGTGTGTGTGTGTGTGTATGTATGTACATATGTACATGTGATGGAGAGACAGGTTGAGCTTCATTTTTTATTCCACCTGTTACCCTAGTAGGCAGATGCCACATTCTTGGTACAATGGCAGGGGTAAGAAGCCCCCTCCCCTCTGCTACCCAGAACTCTTTCTACCACCCTAACCTCCTCAGTGATCCTGTCCTAAAGCTTGTGGCTCAGCACCCCCAGGCCTGTAGCTTCCTCTGTCTCCCCAGGAGACCCCTGACCGCAGCCAAGACAGCTCAGCACAGAGGGCCTGCCGGCCTGTGCTCCCCGCGTCTTGCGGGACTATTTTGAAGGCAGTGGATTTGGCTTCGGGGTCACCATCGGGATTCTGTGCTGCTTCCCCCTGGGTAAAAATGATGGGCAGGGTGGGGCTGGGTGAGAGGTGTAAGCTGGGTGGTGGGGTTGGAGTGTTTCCAACTATGACAACCAACCAACCAACCATGCAGAGTACTGGTCCTCTGAGCAGACGAAGAAAACATCAGAGCAGGAGGGACATGAGAAGTGTCTAACCTGCACGTAAGTCAGCTCCAGGGAGAAATGTCTTCCTGTTCTTCTGGGGTCCCCCGAAGGGCCCAGATTGGTCAGGAGCCATGGGCAATCCACAATCCACAGCAATTTGCAGGAGCCTGGGCCTGGGAAACTGTCAGAGGCAAATCCCTGCTTGAGAACCAGGGCTGGGATGTAGTTGCTGGGGCAAAGGCTTGGGACGTAGTCTTTGCCATGGCTATGTGTGGGTCGACCTGCAGACTGGCAGAGTGGGTCCAGTCTCTGGCACAAGGACACTGGCCTCAGTTTCTGGCTGGAAAGGGATCTGAGTGATGGAAGCAGAGGAGGCTGGGCAGGCACCTTAGATGCTACCCAAAGCTTCCCATGGGATGCAAAGCAGCTCCCCCCAAGGGAGCTTCATAATTTGAGACAATTGAATGGGTAACCTAAGAGGTGGGGAAAGCAGGGAGTCTTGCCAAGGAAAGGAGCCTGGGAAAGAAGCCACTGATCTCTCCAGACCCTCACCTTCCTCTGAGCATCCCGCTGCCTCTGCCCTCTCAGTGAGCCTGCTCAGTGCCTGGATTGTTGCCCAGCTCTGGAGGAGATATTTAAAGAGGCTCCAGGGCCAGAGCCGCCAGAGCAGCATGTCTGAGAAGCTCGTGGGGAGCATGAAAGGTAGGCCTGGGGCTGGCCAGGGTGCGGGTGGGCAGGACGTGACTCCAGGCTACATCCCCCACCTCCCTCAGCAGCCTCAGGCAAAGGCCTCCCTTTTCTAGGCCTCCAGGCAGGCCAGGGCAGGCGGGAAGAGCCACAGGGGCATTAGGCAGAAGTTGGACCAGGAGTCCTCCATCCTCCCTAGCTCCTCCTAATGGTCCTAAAAAAAGAGAATGTGACTGACTCGCGGGGAGGAGTCACGAGACCCTGCCTACATTTCACAGGCTTACTGTGATGCACAAATTCCCGAGAACTGCTGCTTTGTGGTGTCTCACACTGGAATTTCAGGCAACAGAGAAGTCATTAATGAAGGTCTAGAGTCGCACTCATTGAGGATTAGAATCTTGGTTCCACCCCTACGGGCTACTGGACTTTAGGCAAACTTTTTAATCTCTCTAAACCTATTTTTTCTTATCTGTAACATAATAATAATAATAGCACTTACCTCATAGATTTATGAAGGTTAAATAAAGCAGTTCATGCAAAGCACCTGGTACAGTGTTGGACACATAGTAAACACTCAGGACGTGGTAGTTATTACGCTTCTCACGGGCTAGAGGCACAGCAGGACTGTCGGGGAGGGGACGACCTTCAGGACCCAAGAAAGGACAAGGAGCTTAGAGGCCTTGGTCTTCCTCCAGCCCTGAGCCGGCCTCTTCCTTCCCGAGGCAGGGGGCCCCAGCTGACCCAGCCCTGTCTCTCTCCAGCCTCAGAATGGCAGGGCCGCAAGGAGCCTTGCCGGCCTGTGCTCGTGCACCTGCAGCCCGGGCAGATCCACGTGGTGGATGGCAGGCTCTCTGTGCTCCGCACCGTCCAGCTGAGGCCCCCGCAGCAGGTCCACCTCATCCTGTCCAGCAACCGCGGGGATGCCGTGCCCTACTGCTCAGGATCCGCAAGGAGTATGACCTGGTATGGCCTAGCCAGCCCCTGGCTCCTTGTCCACAGCCACAGCCATGGAGGCAGCCGAGTGGAGGGGCGGGAGCCCTGGGCCAGGCAGGGTTTCTGGCTTCTAGTCCCCAGCTGTAGTACCAGATAGAGAAACTGGAACACAGTTATCCTGCTCTGAGCCTGCTGGACGACACGGTCTCCACAGTCCCTTCTTACTCTTGCAGACAGAGTCTGCCTCGTCCCTTTCTAAGGGCGCCCTGGCAGGTCCTAGCTGAGAGTACTTAGAAGAGGCTGGGCCCTCTTTCCTATGCCCTGATTGCAGGATCCAGTGAATTGTTAGGGATTCCGGAGGGGAGCTCAGTCAGGGACTGATCTTCAGCTCTGACTCTGTCTGGCTCTGGTCCCCTCCATCCTCTGCCCTTCCTGCCTTCCCCTCCCTTCTCCAGTATAGAATAGACAGGGAAGATGGCTTTGCAGACATGCCTTTGAATGCTGCCTCTGCACCTACAAGCACGCCACTTAACCCCACAGAGCCCAGGAGATAACAGTATCTCTTTTGCAAGGGTGCTTTTTCCAGTCCCCCCCGCCTCCTGCCGCCCCGCAACAAAATTCATGTAAAGCTTGTGGCCTCAAGAGGCCTTGATGCGTGGTTGCTCTCCCTACTGCCCCCTCCATAGGTTCTGCTATTTGACCTGGGGGAAGAGCGGCAGGTGATGCTGGAAAACCTCTGGGGGGCTCTGAAGGAGAGTGGGCTGAGCTTCCAGGAGTGGGAGCCGTGGGAGCAGGAGCTGATGAGGGCCGCTGTGACGCGGGAGCAGCGGAGCCATCTCCTGGAGACCTCTTTCAGGCACCTTTTCTCCCAGGTGTGTATGTGGGATCGGATCTGTCCATGTATGTCTGCCTGTGGTGGTGCCCTTACCTGTGTGAGGCCATGGGGTGAGAGCTTAGGCAAGGGCCTTCAGAGCTTAAGGAAGTGCTCACTTCTGGGAGGTAGGGAAGGCTTCCTGGAGGAAGTGTCCTTTGAGTCTCCATAAAGGGTGAGAATGGAGCTGGTGGGAGTTGAGAGCTACAGACTGGAAGGGGAAAGGTGACCGAGTGACCACCTGCGAGGCCATCCCCGCACTGACAGCCCACTTGAGGAGTGTGGTATTGAGGAGCCTTTGGGGTCTGAACCCTACTTGGCTTGAGTAACTAGATGCACCTTTCCCCCTTCTAGAGAGCGGGTCCACATTAGCATCGGGTCCTTGGCAGAGAGAGAGCCGAGACTTCCTGTCTCCCAGGGTAACTTCATTCTAGCCCCTGCTGTTCACCAAGGCTCACCGAGAAGTTTCAACGCAACCGTGGCCACCAGACGGTGCAGCAGTTCAAGCGCTTCGTCGAGAACTACCGGTGCCACATCGGCTGCCCGGCCGTGTTCTACACCATCGCCGGGGTTCTCTTCCTGGAGAGGGCCTACTGTGCGTGACGGCCGTGGCGGGACAGGTCTTAACGATTAGCCACAGCCCTGGGGGTGGGGCCTATTGTGAGTGACGGACAGCCCTGGGGGCGGGGCCTCCGGGTGCGTGAGGGGCCTGCTTGAATGGAGACCGAGGGAGGCTTGTTGCCTGCAGTGGTAGCCGCCGGCCAGCGCCTGCGCTGAGCTCACCCGACTGGGCCCTCCGCAGACTACGCCTTTGCGGCTCATCACGTGGGCATCACGGACACCACCCTCGTGGGCATCATCCTGTCGCGGGGCACGGCGGCCAGCGTCTCCTTCATGTTCTCCTACATCCTGCTTACCATGTACGGCAACCTCGTCACCTTCCTGCGAGAGACCTTCCTCAACCGCTACGTGCCCTTCAACGCCGCCGTGGACTTCATTGCCTCATTGCCTCCACTGCCATCGTCCTCGCAGGCAGGGCCTGGGAGTCCCGAGGATTCTCTCCACGTCCTCCCGCCCCCTGCAGCCTCCCACTCCTCTGAGAGCTCCCTCCTCTCTACCTGCACATAATTTGAGTGTGAGTCTTAGATGTCCTTTCATAGGATGACGGTGGCCCGCGCACTGGTGTGAAGTAAGCCCAGGAGCCCCTCACTGCCCCACGCTCTCAAGGCCACCTTACCAGCCTCCCACTGACAAGTTACTAACACTCCAGAATGAGTGCACATAATGTGTGAGCTCTCCCAGGTTTTATGTTTTAAAACATAATTCTGGGCTTCCCTGGTGGTGCAGTCGTTGAGAATCTGCCTGCTAATGCAGGGGACATGGGTTCGAGCCCTGGTCTGGGGAGATCCCACATGCCGCGGAGCAACTGGGCCCGTGAGCCACAGCTGCTGAGCCTGCGCGTCTGGAGCCTGTGCTCCGCGGCAAGAGAGGCCACGATAGTGGGAGGCCCGTGCACCGTGATGGGGAGTGGCCCCCGCTTGCCGCAACTGGAGAAGGCCCTCGCACAGAAACGAAGACCCAACACAGCCAAAAATAAATTAATTAAAAAAAAAAAACTGTAAAACATAATTCTGAGGAATTCCCTGGTGGTCCAGTGGTTAGGACTGGATGCTCTCACTGCCAGGGCCCCGGGCTCTATCCCTACTCGGGGAACTAAGATCCCACAAGCCTCTTGGTGAGCCAAACAAACAAAAACACGTAATTCTATGAGAGAAACCAAAGGAGTGAACTTCTAGTGGTATAATTTCAGACACATGTGGCTGTTTTCATGGATGGTGTGTATATGGGGCAGGGGAGGAACAGGAGGTTTATTAAAGAATAGAAGTCCAGATCCCTAGGGTCCTTTTTCAGGCCCCCAACTCTGGCTGGCTGGAGTTCTAGAGCTTGGGCTGAATGGGTTGAGCACCCCCAGTGGGCTGGCCCCAGGCTCAACCCCACCCTGTCTGGTCTTCCTTAGTCTTACACAGTGCAGGCCACGTGGTGAATGTGTACCTCTTCTCCATCAGCCCGCTCAGCATCCTCTCCTGCCTCTTCCCCGGCCTCTTCCATGACAACGGGTGAGTGAGTGTGTGTGTGTGTGTGCGCGTGTGTGGCCTGGCTCGGGGGTGAAGGGGGTGGAATTCTTTGCAGAAATTCTCTTGGCTCAGAGGAGTGTGTCACCCTCCAAGTTATAGGACAATGACCAGCCTGAGTCCCCAATCCCAAGTCGCAGAAAGGGAGACTGGTGGCTGGTGTGGGGTGCCCCCTCTGGAGGATCCTTTCTGGAGGTCCCAGACATCTCCTCACAGGATCCGTCCTTGCTTTCCCTAACCCTCAGGTCCGAGTTCCCCCAGAAGTGTTACTGGTGGTTCTTCCAGACCGTGCCAGGTGAGAGCCCTCTCTGCTCCATGAATTTCTGGGCCTGGCTCTGAGTTCCAGGCTCTGGGTTCTATCTGCCACAGGCAGCCCAGTCGCTCTCACTCGGCCCTCATGGCCTTCACGGTGAGCCAGGCTCTGCCCTTGCCCTGAGCGCTCTCCCGGGCAGTAGGAGACTCTGCATTCCAGGCCTTCTCTCAGGAGCTTAGCTGGGCTTCTGCCCCAGTTCTGAACTAGTCCCTCCCTCTGAGGAATGGGAGTGCACCCCTCCACCCCCGACACACACCTACCATGACAGTGACTTTGAGGAATGCTATGCCCCAGCTGCATAGGGGAGGGACCAGGCTCATTGTGGAGCCTGGTGGACACCCCCTCCCCCTCTCCCCCTCTCCCCCTCCATTCTGTAGTCTGTCTTGACAAGCTGTTAAAGGGGCATATTCCTAACTCCCCATAATCACCCATTTTAGAGCTATTAGCTGTGAATCTATTCAAATGCTTCTTAAAGCTATTTATATTTTCACTCTGTTCCCTCCTTGGGGTAACACGTTTTCTACACTCCTTTCTGTGAAACACAGCGTGGTGTTTTTTATTTTTCTTTAAATCCTACAACGATCGGCTTTGAACTTCAGAGAGTGCTTGCTAACTCCTGCACACTGGGGTTTAGTGGATCAGGCCGCGTTTATGCCCTTCTCTCCATTCAGGACTTTACAGGCTTTGGCTAGATCCCTTCTTAACCTCTACTTTTCCACACTACAGGGCTCTAATCTTCTTCACTTCTGCCTCTCTCCTCCTTGATCACTTGAGGGGCCGTTATCTGGAATGGCTCCAGTACTGCCCTCCTGTGCACCCCTAGCCTGGGATCCCCTTTGAGAGGAGGGATCTCCCACCAGGTCTGGGCCAGATCCAGGGGGGCTCTGGTGATGAGCAGCGACAGTGTGGTCCCACTCGCTCACTAACGGTGCCAGTGCTCATGCTTGGTGCTGTGGCTGCCAGGTAGAGTGCAGCTGGAATGCTGGCCAAGCCTTGACTCCCTGACGGCAGGGCCTACAATGTCCAGGGTCCCACCCAGAGGGCTCAGAGCAGCTGCCCTGTACATTCATTCATTCAGCACACATGTCCATAAGGCCCATGGTGTGCCAGGCCCTGCACTAGGCACTCAGGTGCAGTGGTGAACTAGCCTAGCCTGGTCCCTGTTCTTGTGGACCTGAGAGTCAAGAAAGTGACAGACGTAAAACAAGTAATGACACAGGTGCTTGAAAAATAACAATCGTGACAAGGTCCATGAAGGACAAGTAGGGTCTGTTGAGATGAAAGGTACCTGTGATCAGTGGTGTCAGAGAGAGGAAGAGGGAAGGATGCTGGGCTTTCCGCCCCCTGCCTGGAGCTGTGGAGTGGAGAGGGGACCCTGGCAGCCTCAGAACAGGCCCCTCTGTGAGGCCCTGCTCCTCTGTCCTTCACCCCATGTTCATTTGCAGGTCTCACGGGGGTCATGCTGTTCCTGGTTCTCGCCATCATGTACATCTTCGCCTCCCACCACTTCCGGCGCCGCAGCTTCCGGGGCTTCTGGCTGACCCACCACCTCTACATTCTGCTCTACGTGCTGGTGAGGGCTTTTGGCTGTGAACCAGGCCAGCAGAATCTGGGCAGATGTTCCAGGGAGGCAGTGATGCCTGAGACATCAGTTCTCCATCCCCTTAGTTATTTCAAGTATCCTCTTCACTTCTCCGTATCTCTCTCAAAAGGTGGAGATTATAGTATGGGGCTCTCAGGTAGGCTGACCCAATATGCGGCACTTGGAAGACTGACTCCCTGGCATGGGATTTGTAGTAGCAGGCTTACCAGGCTGATCTGCATTCCTTCCAGACACCCCACATCATTTCTGCCCAGCCAATCTTTCCCTACTTTGGGTGGTGGTGTGGGCTCTTGGGTGGACTGTCTGCATTCAAGGGAGCATCACCTTCTTAAAGAGAAACTTACCTTAAATAGGTTCTGCTACTTTTGTTCTGATCCTGTTTTCTGGGGTGTTAGCCACCCCATCCAGCTAGCTAAGTGCCACCTGTAAAGTTAATGAACTTGCTCAAAATGTCTTCATTGGACTGTTGATAAAATGGATTTTTAAGACTCCACCTCTCCCCTTTCCTTCTTAACCTGGGCCCCTGCCTCCCTTCCTTCACATTCCCTCCCTTCTTCTCTCCTGTTCCCTTTTCACCTTTCCCTGGCTTTATCCTCAGCTGCTTCAGCTGGCTATTTCCAGAGATGACTCTGATCTGTGCCCCTATGTCATGGCTCTACTTGGCCTGCCTTTCTCACAGACACAGGCATTTCCCCAGAGGGCACCCTGAGGGCCTTGCTGAGAAGTTAAACCAAGTCCCAATGCTCTGATGTCCCCATTGATGATAGCTTGGCTGCCAGCATTCAAGAAGTGCAGAGCCCAGATGGCTGCCCTATCACCTGGCTCCAGGCAGAACTGCACACAGGGGTCTCCTTTGTCCTGAGACAGGGGAGAAAGGTCATCTTTGCCTGGGTCAGGCTGGTGCTGGGGTGCAGTCTGTCTTCACTGGTAGGTAGGAGGATCTGTTTCCATCCTGCCTGAGGCTCAGCACTTCATGGTTCTGAAGATGACTCTCCAGCCTGGGCTTAGGATGTTTCCTAGAACTGATGACGTTTGTTTCTCTGGAAATTGTGGATAATTTATGCCTCCCTCCCAACATTCCTGATAATGGGTAGAGCCCTAGCATCTGGGTTACTGTTTCTGTTAGGGGTGGAAATGATGGTCTTGTTTCTGGTGATAAAGCAGCTTTTTTGAACTAGATGGGAGACCCAGAAGAGTGGCCAGCCTGGTTCCCTGAGACCAAGACCGGTTTCTGATTTATCCCCGGTTGTGGGGATCACTGGGGGATCCAGAAGGGAAGTTAGCAGCTCAGAAAGGTGCAGGCCCCTCTGCTGGGAAGTCCTAGCCCCTGCAGCTTGGGAGCATCTCATTTGGGGGGAGATCAGAGCCAAAGCACCTGCTGCCTTCCTGTTTATCTCAGGTATGGCCACTTGACCTCTGGCAGAAAGAGAAGTTACAAGTAAACGACCCCAGTGTGGAGCAGACCCTGGGGAAGGGTGTCCAGGCTCCTGATCCAGGCTGTAGAGGGTGGAGTTAGCACAGCAGAAACTGAGCTGGCAGGCTGTTCCCCAGGCTCCTCAGTCAACCGTGACCCTGCAGCAGCTTTGTGGTTTAAAGGTAGAGCCAACACTGAGCAAGGTGTATAAAGAAAGGAGTATGAAGTCACCTTGACATTGTCCTCAGCCTGGTTGGATTCTCAGAAAGCCTTGGGGGTGGGCGTGGGCTCCATAATGAGAGAGGAACTTGGGAAAACTGGAGCCAATTCAGAGAAGAGCCCAAGGAGGTTTGAGTTAGCTCTGTGGGGAAAGTTTCAAGAATTGGGTAACACTCAGCTGGAGGAATGGAGAGCTGAATGAGGAACCAGAGTTCACTTTAACTGTTGTGTGTTGAGGGTCTAGTCTATACTTGCTCTGTGCTAGGCCCAGCAGAGCAGGGGGAGGCTCTAAGCTCTGCCCTCAGGAACTGAGGATTTGCTGCGGAGATAAGTGCCATGCCTGTGAAATGATCAAAATGAACAGATAATACAGGATTAATTGCTGAGCTGAGTGTTCCAGTCAGTCCGTTAGAAGAGCTCATTGAAGGGAGTTTCGTTTGGGCCAAACTGGTTAGAGAAGACTTTGGGGAGAAGGTGGGACTTGCGCTAAGCTTAAGGAGAGATAAGCTAAGGTTTGACAGGGCAGAGTGGAAACTGAAGAGCATTCCAGGTGGAAAGAAGGGCATGAGGGACTTCCCTGGAGGTCCAGTGGTTAGGACTCTGTGCTTTCACTGCCGAGGGCCCAGATTCAATCCCTGGTTGGGCCAAAAAAAAAAGAGGAGAAAGGCATGAACACTGGTGCAGAAGTGGGAATGATGATGGAATATTTGAGGCACAGAGGAGATGGGCCTGGCTATGAATGGCCAACAGGGCAGTAGGTGGTGGCAGGACATGGCAGACCTGTGCAGGCTGCAGCTGCAGCTGAAGGGCTGTGGCTCAGCTGAGAGGCTGCGCCAGGTGGGAGATCATAGAAAGAGAAGAGCAGAGGGTGAGGAAATCAGGCTTGGGCAACACACAGGATTGGGGGTGGGAGAAGGAGCAGAGCCAGTGCGGGAGATAGAAAGTAAACAGCCAGAGAGGGAAAGAGGGAGAACCAGTAGAGCAGTGTTGCGGAAGTGGCAAGGCGGGGGTGGTCACTAGAGCCACAGGCTGCCAAGCGTGGGAGCGAATGTAGTCTGAAGGGAGACCTCGGGGTTTGGTCACTTGTGAGCCCTCTGTGAGCAGGTCCTGAGAAGACGTGGAGGCGGGGGCCAGGCTGACCATACTCAGGAGCAAGCAAGTGGGAAGAAGGGGGCAAGTCGTGTCTGACCACATTAGACCAGCTTGTTGGGGAAAGGACCGGAGCTGGACAATACCTGTCAGTTATTTCATGGAAAAGGAGGACTGGTTAGGTGTTCTTAGTCTCCAAAGGGATAGGGTAAATTGGGGAAACTCCTTCCATTAACTCAATAATTACTGAGTACCTACCGCGTGCCAGGCAGAAACTGATTGGAGCTGAGAGTGTCATGGCAAATGAAATGGACACAGTCCCTACTCCTCCAGTCCAGTGGGAGAACAACAGTAAACATGTCCGTGGATGAAGGAACACAAGTATCACGGCTGACGACAATGCTGTGAAGGGAGTTAACAGGGAGAAGGGGTAGAGAGGGCTGGGTGAAGGCCTGAGGAGGTGGCGTTTCTGCTGAGACCTGAAAAATGAGATGGATGGGAAGAACTAGGGGAAAGGCATTCCCAGCAGAGGGGGCAGCAGGTGCAAAGTCCTGAAGCGGAAAGGGAGGGGGAAATGCTGGCAGGTAGAGGCCAGAACATTGCAAGGCCTTGTGGTGCAATGGGAAATCATCTAAGGCCTTTTGAGCTGGGAATGACATGATAAAACAAACTTTAAAATGTCACACTGGCTGTCTTGGAGAGAATGGATCACAGTGGGGCAACCCAGTGGAAGACCAAGTAGGAGGCTACCGCATGAGTGCAGGTGGCTTGGTCTAGGATGGTGTCAGGAAGATGCAAATAGTCTCATTAACATAAATGCTTTGGAGGATGGGTTGGGAGAGGTTAAGCTTTGGAGCCTGGAAGGAACATGGCACCTGGTGAGGTGAGAATTGGATGGGCCAATTGGGAAAGGATGCAGGGGTCAGACCCTGTTGTGAGTGTGGCTTGGATCTCACCTATACTCTTTGCTCTCTCCAGCTCATCATCCATGGCAGCTTCGCTCTGATCCAGTTACCCCGTTTCCACATCTTCCTGGTCCCAGTACTTATCTACATGGGGGACAAGCTGGTGAGCCTGAGCCGGAAGAAGGTGGAGATCAGTGTGGTGAAGGCGGAGCTGCTGCCTTTAGGTACCAACATAGAGGCTGTCAGGGGAGCAGGCTGGTGGTACTGAGGAAGCTGACAGGCCAGGGGCAGAGCCTGGGCCTTGAAATCTCCTGGCCTGGCCCAGTGGAGTTAGCAGGGTCCTTGAGGTGGTAGGGATGAGGGAGCTGGTAAGAGAGGCTCTTTGCCAGGGGACCTGAGCCTCTCTCACAACAGAGGAGGAGCCCAGGCCAGGCTGCTCCTTGTCCTGCTGACCACCAGCCCCAGTGCTGCCCAGCATCCGCTCAGGGTAGACGTGGCCTGAGGGGAGTAATGACCTCTGATCGCGGGAGGCCTCCTCTGTCATATTCCAAAAGCAGAGCTGAGGCTGCAGGTTGGGGAACTCTCTAGGGGTCACATTGTTGCTGGGTTCAGGACAGCAGCCTCCCACCCACCTCCCCTCCTCAGGAGTGACCCACCTCGAGTTCCAGCGGCCCCAAGGCTTTGAGTACAAGTCAGGACAGTGGGTGCGGATCGCCTGCCTGGCTCTGGGGACCAACGAGTGCCACCCCTTCACCCTGACTTCTGCCCCCTACGAGGACACACTTAGCCTGCACATCTGGGCAGCAGGGCCCTGGACCACCCGCCTCAGGGAGATCTACTCACCCCTGACGGGTGACAGCTGTGCCAAACATCCAAAGGTGCCCAGACCCAGGCCGGACGCACCACATGCTCCCACAGCCCCTTAGCAGGCCTCGGTCCTGCTGCCCCAGACTCCCCACTGTGTTCCTCCCTTCCCCTATCCAGAGACTGATTCTTCCAGATGATGCTATAAGCCCCCCACTACTCCCCACTCCATAAGCCTACCTGCATTTCCCTGCCTCCCATTTCTGGCTTCAGAACTATGGTGGTAGCCGAACTTAACTCAAACCCACTCCCCTCCCTGCAGCTGTACCTCGATGGACCATTTGGAGAGGGCCACCAGGAGTGGCATAAGTTTGAGGTGTCCGTGCTGGTGGGAGGGGGCATTGGGGTCACCCCCTTTGCCTCCATCCTCAAAGACCTGGTCTTCATGTCATCAGTCAGCTGCCAAGTGTTCTGTAGGAAGGTGAGTGTCCCCTCCTCCCACCAGCCCCTGGCCCCCTGCTCCCTATCACTGTGTCCGTCTGAACCTGTCTCCTGCCTCTGTCCTTGGCCTCCCTGGTCTGGGAAAGGCTGAGTTTGACCCCAAGGGAGTCGGGATATTCCTGGACCCTAAGGGACAGAGTTGTTTCACTGATGCCTTCCAGGCTCTTCCCTCAGTTAGGGGGTGCCCCACATAGGATGTGCTTCTGAGAGGCCCTCCAGGCAGCGTTGGAGAGGAAGCCAGCACTTAAAGCACTGTCGGGTCAGGAGAGGGAAGGCCACACTTGGGGTGGGGCACAAGTGAAACTGGCTCTGCTCTCAAGAGGAAGAGGAGGGGAGGCAGCAAGGCAGGGCTGGCGGGCCTGGATGGCTCTAGAAACACAGCCCAGGCCCTGAGGCCCCTCCACACCAGGCCCCTTCGCCTCACCCTGGCCCTGGTGGCAGGCCCCTGCTTGTCTCTCCGGGCCTGGCAGGTGAGTCAGGGCCACAGGAATGCAGCGGGCAGAGGCCCAGCCTGTATGCTGTCAGCACTCAGAGGGTGACAGACAGCTCCCCTGCCCCTCTGTCCGTGCCAGCTCTGTCTCTGCCTCTTAACTCACACAGCCCCGTTTCTCCCCATCAGAAGCTGGAGGTGGGTCCCCCCGGGCAGCTTCCATTCCCCTGGTCTCTCTTTGAGCCCATGCCCATCCACTCCAGGCAGCCAGCTGGGTCTTCCCAGAGGCTGTTCTGTGACATACCCCTTAGCGGGACCCTCTCCCTCTGGGCAGCCTGTAGGTTGGGAGCCTAGCAGCCTGAGCAGGGCCCACTGGAGGGAGTGGAAGGTCAGGCTCCGCAAGAGAAAGCTGCTTCCCACCCCAACAGACCTTCAGCTCACTTGACAGGGTCCTTTGTCATGGCCCTAGGCTATTGCTCACTTCCACTGCTCTGTGCCCTGGGGCAACTTCATCTCTTGCCTCAGAGCACGGCCCTGTGGTCCCATACATTCCACCTGCCCAGGCTATCTGGGGAGAGGCACAAGCTGCTAGAGACCAGAAGGGTTCTATTGGTGTGATGATTCCTGGGGTGTAGGGAGCCTGAGATGAGCTGGGTCCCAAGCTCCAGCCCTGTCCCCAGATCTACTTTGTCTAGGTGACACGGACCCAGCGGCAGTTTGAGTGGCTGGCTGACATCATCCGGGAGGTGGAGGAGAATGACCACCAGGACCTGGTGTCCGTGCACATCTGCATCACCCAGCTGGCTGAGAAGTTTGACCTCAGGACCACCATGCTAGTACGTCAGGGCCGGCCAGGCAGGGCAGCTCAGTGGGTATGTGGGTTGACAGGGTAAGGATGGCCAAGGCAGGTGGGTGGACCACCATCTGGACTAGGAGCTGACCCTGGCCCTGCCAGGCTGTGACCTTCCTCCTCTACTCCCTCCCCCAGTACATCTGTGAGCGGCACTTCCAGAAGGTGCTGAACCGGAGTCTGTTCACAGGCTTGTGCTCCATCAGCGACCTTGGCCGACCCCCCTTCGAGCCCTTCTTCAGCTCTCTGCAGGAGGTCCACCCACAGGTCAGTTCCCACCCCATATTCAGGTTTTCTTCACCTTTATTGTTTGGGGTCTGAGCAAAGCTCCCAAACCTGCTCCATAAGGGAAGGAGAATCCATCTCCAGGGAGATGGGTGGGGTAACGGAATGGAAGGGGAGAGGTGTGGGTCACCCTGAGGGGCAAAGGGAGGAAGCAGGCAGCAAGGACTCGCCACCTCTGAAGCCGTGATGCCCTGTCCAGAAGGAAAGGCTCGGTGGTTGGGCTGGTCCTCACCATGAACTCAGAGTTATCCTTACCACTAATACTGTCCAGCCCTCACCCTGGACACCAAGCTAACCTTCACCATGAACACTATGCTAGCCACGCTCTCAAAGAAACTGGGCTAGCCCTCAATGAGACACTAAACTGTCCTCAACTTGGACATTGATTAGCCTGGCCCCTACTGGAAACACTGATCTTGCACCTGAAGCTAGCAAATGCGTTGGAAGACGGTAAAGGCTGGATGCACAGAGAGCAAGTCTACCAAAATTGAGTTAGTTTTATAAACATTGAGGCAGCCCTCACCATGCATGGTACGAAGCAAACCTTCATCAGGAACATGGAATGGTCCTCACCAAGGACTCTTGCTGGTCTTTAACATGAACATGGAGCTAGCCCTCCCTCTGAACACTGAGCTAGCCTTCACTTCTTCCTCCAACAGGTCCAGAAGATCGGGGTGTTTAGCTGTGACCCCCCTGGCATGACCAAGAATGTGGAAAAGGCCTGTCAGCTCATCAACAGGCAGGAGGGGATTCATTTCTCCCACCATCATGAGAACTTGTAGGCCTCCTGCCCAGGGCCTCTGCCCACTGCCCAGCTGAGCAGAGGTTTGGCCCCATACCTCACCTCTAGCTTTCCTGTTTCTGACTCCCTCAGCCGTCTCCCCATTTGCGCCTCCCAACCTTGGTCCAGGTGGCCATGGTCAGTCACGTCATGCGGGTTCAGGGACTCCCAGGCCCGGAAGGTCTCAGCCTGGAGAAATGCAAGGCACTGTGTGGGGACTAGAGGTTGGGAGGTAGGAGAGCTATTACTGCTTTGGGGCAAAGTGACACCTCTTCTTCCAAAGTAAGAAAAAAAATCAAAAGACTGGAGGAGACAAATTGTGTGTGTGTGTGTGTGTGTGTGTAGGGGGCTGTGAGCCTAAGGATGAAGTGGGAGCACAGATGCTGGCATCCTAAAACCCCTTCCCCCAAATCTCCTCTCCTCTGAGCTCCCCACTGTCAAAAGGGCTGGCAAATGCCTTAGAGAGGGTAGAGGGTAGACCCACAGAGAGCAATTTACAGGAACCACCTCAGCACCCCACTCTAACAGCACAACTGATCTTTTCTCCCAACTTTTTAAACGTGTGCTGTAGTCAAAACCTGCCCCAGCATGCCTCAGTGCTCCTCAGCTCTTCTCTTCCTGCTCTAATAGCCTCTTTTATAAATAAGCCACTTTCCTGCCCTTAGGGTTTCTTTATTCTGCTGCAGGATGGGGTAGGTACTAGCAGGGGAAGCCACTCACGCAGCCAGCTCACCGAGGCTGGGCCACACGTTCTCTCGGAGCTTGCCTGTACCCACTGACTAAGGGAACCCCTCCAAGGCCAAGCGCCCCAGCTAGAGACCCCTTCTCCTGCTCAGGGGCACCTTTCCTGACAGAGGGTCTCTCAGGGCAGCTAGTGTGGGGCTCCTGAGGCCTGGTCAGGAGGGGCAGAGGGAGGTGTGAGGGTTTCTGGTGACGGTGGGCTGGGCACAAAGAAGGGAGCAGTGTAGCAAGACACAGCAGGAGTCTACAGGGAGCCAGAGTTCACTGGCTTGCTCCAGGACCTCAGTCACTCCCGGTCCTCTGAGCCATGGGAGGGTGGAGCACCTGTGCCTATATGAGTCTTCTATGTAGTGAGATGACAGTAAGGAGACTGATGAGCACATCACCTAACCTCTTCAGGCCTCTGTTTTCTCATCTGCAAAATAACTGAATGCCCTCCAAGTCTACTTAAGGATAGGGCAACCTCTATGATGGAATGTTTGAAGCAGGACTCAATTTCAAGTGATCCTTTCCACTGTCCCCACAGAATTCTTGCATTCGTCAGATCACATATCCTCGATTTCGAGAAACTAGCCACCGGATTAGAAAATCCAAATTCCCCTGCTTCACACCACGCTTGGGAGTTGCAGATTTCGGTTCTGGAGGAGGCTCTCAGGCTGCCCTCCTAGGGCAGCCATCCCGAGGGTGTTAGTTCAGCCGCTCATCGGGAGCTTCTGTTCAGCTTGCCCGTGGGAGCGGGAGGGCGGGCCTGGAGTGGTTTGACAGCAGCTCCGCCTGGCGGCCCAGTATTCCCCAGGGACTGGGCCCCAGGCCTCGGCGGGTTCCAGCTGCGGGCGCTGGCTGGGGGGCCGCCAGGGCCACAGGCGGTGTGGCCCCTCGGGTAGAGGCGCGGCCAGCAGGGGGCGCGCGCGGACGGCCCCGCCAGGCGCCACAGCCACGAGGGAGATCCGGGCCCGGGCTGGCCGGCTGCAGGTCTCGGGGCCGGACCCATAGGCCCGGGGCCGCGGGAGGCGCGGCAGGACCCCGCTTCCTCTGGAAAGGAAACGCAGTCGGCCGCGCCAGCTTTCCCGCCTCCGCCGGCGCGCGGCTTCCGCGTGGCAGGGGCGCCCCGCTCCCTCCCGCCTGGCGCGCTGCCTCTTTGTCTCTCCGTGGCTCCCCTCCTCCCAGACAAATGGCTGTTGGCAGGAAATTAGATGCGCTCTCGGGGAGCCGCGCTCGTCGGGGCGGCGGGGAGGGGGCGCCGCCTGGCAGGCCGGCTCTGGTGCCCCCAGCCGGGGAGGGGACGAGGGGGGATGTTTTGACATCTCGTCAAAGGAAGGAACTTGATGCTTCGAAAGTGCTTTTCACAGCCGCCTGTGTCCGCTCCAGAGCTGATTTATAAACAGAATCTGTGCTAGCTCAACTCCCTCCCCCTTCAGCCGGCGGGGTGGGGGGGGGCGCGGGAGGGAGCGGCGGCGCTGGAGGCGCGGAAGCGGCTGTGCCTGGCAGGACTGGGTTTATTTATTGCCTCTGGCCCGGAGCCGGGGCGGCCCCGGGCCTGCACAAGTTCCCTCCGGCCGAGCCCTTCCCCTCCTTCCCCACCCCCAATGCCGTCTCCATCCCAGGGGTCTGTCTTCCCGAAGCTCCGGGCGGAGCCCACCGGTGGTTTGCGGGTGGAGGCGGAGAGATGGTTAGAGCGCCCCGAGGGCCCGCGTCCAGCTCCATTCCCAATCCATCCCTCCACCCCTGGGCCACCTCTGCCCTAGGGGAAGAAAGGGGCTGGAGCTATCTTAAACTCCTCAGGAGATAAGCGATTCTGAAATCCCTTCCTCCAGGGGCTATCCTTTCTCCCCAGGGAGTCCTCTATCCTCAGCTCCAGACCACCTCTTAATCCAAGGCTCCAGTAGTCCTTCCCTTTAGAATAAATTAAGGAATCTCCAGCTTTCACTCGATTCCAGGGAGAAGGCAAGAAAGGTTTGAGAGATCATGTGGCCCAGGAAGGGCCACAGCCCTCAGCCAGGGGATGAGCACAGGGCTGGGTCCACATCTGTCACAGTGCCCGGGCCTCACACCTACAGAGTCCGGATGGCCACGGGGTAGAGCAGGGACATGTGCTCGGCCCCCTTAATGGGCAGCTTGCGGCTGGCGTAGTGGTGCACGATTTCAGGGACGCTGCTGAAGGGCGGGCTGTTCTGGCCCAGCACATACTTGTGTTCCTTGGTCCGGGACAGCTTCATGTGCATGAAGCCCTGACTGCTCCTGGGAAGAGGAGGGGAGACCCTGGTGAGTGGGGCCCTCTCCGGCCGTGGTTACCACCCCACCACCCGCTGCAAACATGGTTGTTCCAAGCCAGCTGAGAGCGGAGGCAACTAGGGAAGGTGGAGGTCAGTCCAGGAAGCAGGGAGGGGATGTAGGGGATTTTGTAAGTAGGCAGCAGTAGGTACTGGCTTTGTGGTGAGGGCACTGGGTGTGCCAAGAATGTGTGGGTGGTGAGTGTACAGGGTGTGTGCAGGTGGAAACAAGCTATCAGCGCCACCCCCCAACCCTGGGATCCAGTCGCTCCTGCGTCAGCCAATGCACCCCCCCAGCCTTTGCGACCAGGGCCAACTTACCCTCCCCCTCCTTGAGCTGTGGGGGAGGACATCTGTGTGTGGGGGGCTCCTGGTGCCTCGTGAACACACAGACACCCTTGGCAGGACAGTGGGTGGGCACGTGCGACAACCAAGCGAATCTTGGTTGGGGGTCTCTTGCAGAGACTAGGGGAGGGAGTGAGCTGGACATCACCCCCAAATCTGGGAATACTCAGCTGCCTTGTCCTGGGGACATCCCTTCACCCTCCTGCTAACTGGGCCTTGGGCCAATCCCCCAGCTCATCTATCCAGCTCTTCTGCCTGGGATGACATCATCTGTGAGGCTGCAGCTCCATCCCCTCCCTCAGAGAGGACATGCTCCACTGCCTCTCCCATCTCCCCACCACAATCCAGGAAATCAGCATCAGTGCCCAGCCCTGCCCACAAGACAAGGACCCTGCTGCTCAGAGCTCTGGCCAGCTCCCAGCAAGAACGTCTGTTCAAACTACCACAGGCCTGGTCGGCCAGGCCCCAGGTCTGAAACTCCAAAGAGGCAACGGGGAAACCATGCTTGGGAGAGCCCTGAAGCCCGAGTACTTGTTTCTGCTGGTCAGAGCCTACCTGGGGACAAGGGCCAGGCTTAGAAGCTGGTGTGGGAGGCAGGACTGGGGAGGGGGCTGCCTCCTCGTGAGGTTTGCCACCCTTGAGAGGTGAGGCTGGCAAACCCCCTCACTTGCTTCTCCTGTCTGTGTACAAAGAGGGCTCTGACTGATCCCATTTCACTAGGGCCACAAGTGAGAAAGTACACAGAGTGGGGAGACTAAAGAGGAAAGGGATGGGAGGGAAAAAAAACAGGCCCTTAACACCATCCTTCCCTCCCCCCACCCCCAGGGTACAGTTCCCTAAAGCCTGGGTGTGTGTGTCAGGGTGTGGAACCATCCTTCATCTGCAGGGCTGAGATAACGGCTGAAGTTGACAGTGACCACACAGGCCCTGGGGAAAAGAGCAAAGGGCCTGAGGAACACGTACAGCCCCTGGGGCAGCAGAGAGGGGAGGCAGTGAGTGGTCGCCCTCCCCTGTCTGCCCTATGCCAAAACCCAGGCCCAAGGCTATGGGCATCAGGGTAGGCCCTGTGCTCTCAGTTTGGGGACAGCCCCCTCCCCACAGTCCACTTGACAGAATCCCCTCTCCTGAAAACTGTACATTGTATCTTCTCCTTCAGGGACAGATCTGGCCAAGAAGGGCAACAAGTGGCCAGAGAACTGAGTTGGCAGCTGAGCGCTCAGCCTCCACACCTGGATAACTGACCTCCTGGGATGAAGTCCCAAGGGTCCATTAAGACACAGCAGAGCCCTTGCCTGCCCCTCAGGGAACTGAGGTGGTACTAGCTGGGCCACAGGGCTAGGGCTGGCATGGCTTTTGGAGGAAGCTGTTTAATTACCAGTGAAAGCCCTTCCATTACAGAGAGAAGAGAAACCATAATTGTATTTCAGAGAAGCCATTTATATGTAAACGAGGCTCTGGCAGACAGATGCTGGCAGGGCCTGATCAGCTTGGGCTGGAGCAGTGTCCAGGCCGGCCTCCCCGTTTCACTCCTCAGGATAAGGCAGGGCCCAGGCTCTGCTCTGCTCGGAGCCAGACCCCGATGTCTCCTCTTGCCTTGGACCATACCAGACTTGATGGGGGGTGGAACTGTGTAATGGAACAGTGTGGTTCTTGGAGTCGGCCTGAGCTGGGTTCAGATCCTGCTCTGGGCACTTTATTAGCTGGTGGCCTTGAGCAAGTCACATACCTCTTTGAATTGATTTTCTTTCTATAAAAAAGAGATTGATCTTGCAGGACAGTAGCTGGTTTGGAGATGGTATGTATGCTGCTTGGCACATAGTAGATGCTCTATGAATCTTAACTATAATTTTTTAAAGCAATACACATTCTGAAGTTATGTAGATCAAATTTTTGACAAATGAATTTTTCCTAAATGCTCCTTTGATGTTATAATTTGCAGACTCCCCCAGCATAAGAGGTGGAAGAAACCTAAGAGGTATCCATTGACATATTTTGCAAAGGTAGAAACCGAGGTCCAGAGAGGTTAAGTGATTTGCCTAAGGTCACACAGCTAGTTTTATTAAAACCAAGAATGAAATTCAGGTTATCTGACTATAGTCTGGTATTTTTTCCATTATCTTTTAGTGAAGTTGAATAATTATCCTCCAGTGTATCTGTTTAATACTCCCAAATTTCCATATATTGGATAGGTCTGAAGTGGGGGTATACCTGTACTCTAATGCCCCCTAGAAAATGTGGTAGGAAGTGGTACAGATGCCCCAGTAATGATGGGGGATGTGAATGGACACGGCACTCTGACAGGCTGCTCTGTGGGGTGCAGATTCTACTAGGCAGAACTCCTAGGTACCAAGGAGAGGACTAGCCATCCTGCCAGTAGAACCTGGGAGGCTGATGCTGGTCTCTGTATATCTGTGTCCAGAGTGGAAGGCTAAGGAGGAGGAGGAGGAGCCCTGCCTCCCCTGCCTCTTCCAGGACCCTTTAAAGCTCAGTTGTCAGCCACTAGCACCCAGACCTTCTGCCCTTTTCTGCAGAGTGAAAAAGAACAGCTTTGTGTCCACTGCTCCATCCTCCTCCCAGCACCCAGCCTCCATCTCACCCTGTTGAGTCCCACAGGCAAAGTTCCTATCTCCTCGTCTGTACTTGTCGAACATTTTGGGCTTCCATTAATAATGATGATAGTGATAATTCATTAAGCACTTAGCACTATGCTAAGTGCTTATTTCATTTAATCCTTCCCTATAAGTCAGATATGATTATTCCCCCATTTGATAAGGAAACTGAGGCCCAGAGAGGTTAAGGGGGCCCCAGGCCACAGAGCTAGAAAGTGACAGAACCCTTCTAAGCTGGACTCTATAGCTTCACTGCTTCCCCCAATGGACTCTGCACTCCTTGGGAGCAGGGGCTGAGCCTCAGACCTCTCCAGATGCCCAGGGCTTGGCACAGAGTCGGCACATGTTCACAGGGGATGAAGTTCTCCCCAGCCTGGCTGGGCGTGGGAGAGATACTGGAGACTCCTCTTGTCCTGCTGGTTATACTCCCACCGATTCCCCTTGGAGTCATCCTGACAGGCTCAGTCTGCCTAAAGCCACCAGCCAGCAGGCCCCACTCACTTGAGGGACAGGGAGAAGTCGTTCTTGCTGGTCTCACTGTTGCGCACCAGGTAGCTGGCCTCTTTGCACAGCCGGAGCAGGTTCTCGGCATCTGTTCGACTGATGGCCCCGTGGTACCAGCTGAGGACGAGAGAGAGGAAGGGGGGCATCTCTGCTGGGTCCCTCGCTGTCCAGGCCCACCCATTCTGGGTGTCCCCTGCAGGCAAGCCGGTGCCAGGAGGGGAAGGGAGGGGAGAGTCCCCAGCTGGACACAGACACTCACACCTGGTTTTCCAGAGGCAGTGCTGGGTCTGTCCACTCCCCCAGGGGGCTGCTGGGCTCCACGCTTAGGGACTTGGCTGACTTGGGGTTCCCTGCAGAGAGTCGGGGAGGGAGCCGCCCCTTCTCCTCCCGGCCAGGTGACAGGCAGCTCTTCTCAGATCCTTCAAACTGGGCTGTGGGGGACATACCAGTCATAGACTCTGAGGACCCTAGAGATAGAGCCCTATAGACTATCCAGTGCCCCATCCCCATTTCCAGCCAAAAGGGGGCAAAGGAATGTTCTGGAAGGGTGGGGCGTGCTCACGAGCCTGACCAGCTCTAGGGACAGTATCCTAGGTCCATCCCTGGGCGGGGGCAGGGGCGGGGCTCAGCTCTCCTGTGCCACAGGGCCTCCCAGTCCCCACACCGTGGCAGGAGAGGGGAGACTAGCAACACGAGAAACCACTTAAGCTCCTCCCTCTGGAGGAGCTGACTGCCTTCCCTTATTCCATCCCCCTCAGGGTGGCTTCAGTGCTGATAATATTGTTCCTTTCTCCTCCTCAGAGTTCATTACCGTTCTCCAAATCACCCTGCCAAGCCGTTCTGTAGAAATGACTTATTGATCTGAGAACAATTATCTGACTCCCCTCGGTGCCATCCTGACAGGCTAATCCTGCCCAAAGCCACCAGCCAGCCCGCCCCTCCACCGCCCCCAAGGTCGCGGCCCACAGGCTCCCCTCCCCCACCCACAGAAGCCCAGCAGAGGCAGCTCTGGCCTCCCAGACTGGGACAGGCATGACTGCTGAGCCTGCCCAGGGAGGGCTGAAGCCAGTGGGCCAAACGGGCACAAGCATACATGCACAGATGACAGAGACCCTCCTTCAGCCTGGATTTACAAAATACCCACTCACACCCACGCACCAATGTACAAACAGGTGCTCATGCCTGTGTGCGTATGCGCAGATGCAAGCACATCCCTGGCTGCCCATTCTGGGTAAAACTGCAAGTAGATGAAGTGTTCAGTGTCTTCTTTCGCCCCATTTGGGCTCTTTTTCTCTCCGTGTAGCACTTTCAAGTCCCTCGTTGTCTTTCCAGTCACCAGATACAAAGATCAAATCTTTCCTTTAAGGAGTTAGATACTTCCTGTGCTAGCATCGCCCCTGCCTCAGGCGTTATTTGCACTGCTGAAGGATCTGGTCGGGCAGAGCTCTGCCCAAAAGACTGAACTTAAAATAATGGATTTTTATGGCATGGGGGGAAAGATATTTGGAAGGGGCCTCCCTCAGGAGATACCTTCCCCACACCTTTAGGGGAGGGAGGAACCTGTACTTTGTCCCTTCCATCTTCCTCCAGGGCAAGAGGGATTCCTCCTGGGTTCTCTGGACTCTGCCCCACCTCTCTGCTCCTCCAACCCAATCCACAGGGCCTGAGGGCTGAGAGGACACATCACCCTGGCCAGAAGCCCCCAAAGGACCCACCGCTGCCATCCTCCAGGCCGGACTCAGGGAGGGGTGAGGCTGGACCGGAGATGTCCCTGTCCCCGTCGGGAAGGGAGGGGCTGCTGTCCAGCTGTCCCACCGGTGGAGGCCAAGGTAGGTCTTTGATGACCTTAATGTCAACTGGAGCCAGTAGCAACAGGGAGAAGAGAGGCAGACAGGGACAGAGACAGAGACAGAGAGAGGCAGAGATTGAGACACCAAAACCCAGAGCCAGGACACAGGACAGCCTAGAAAGGAGGAGGGTCAGAGCAGAGGCAGGGGCGGCTTCTGAGGGAAGAACAGGACTCTCAAGAGGACTGGGTGAAGCCACACTGACCGCACCATGGTGGGTGGGAGTCTCCAGGAGCAAACAGCCGGACACAGGGTCTTGCTCTGCCAGCCCCACAGGTCCCCTTTATTTGACCTCTCACAAGCCTCCAGGGCCCAAAGGGCCCAGGCAGGGAGGAAAAGCAGGACCAGGAGCTGCCCATACTCCCCAGCACCATACCTGGACACCCACACAGCATCCTGGCATGCCCCACCTTGCCTCCCTTCCTCCTTTCGCCTGCAGCCTGGGAACTCATGGGCAGCGAGACTGAGACAGCCCAGCCTCAGGCTGTCAGGAAAACTCAGAAGCAGGAGCAGATGTTTTATTGAAATTTACCCGCCACACCCTCAATCCTGAGCCTTGACAATTAGGAGAGCCATGCCACTGGCGGCTGCAGGACTGCTAATGAGGTTTCCGAATGAGGAGCATAGATTTTCCCATTAAGCAATTCAAATAGTATTGATTCTCCAAGGAGACTTCTGGAGATAAACGGCCCATCCTCAAGGGTGCACGCTTTACAGGAAACAAATTAGGAACCTGTGGTTCCCCAGTCTGGCTGCCGGGGTGGGGAGGACAGAGCGGAGAGCCGGGTCCAGCTCCAGGATGAGCTCCTTGCCCAAGGAGGGCTGAGGAGGACATGGGAGTAGGAATGAGGTCTAACGGCACCGAAGTTCTTTATGTTCTCACTGAACAAGGCTCTTGTACCACGCTCTTGTATCACCCACTCAGGCCCTCTCTATGTTGGACTCCGGGCCTGGGATGGACACTGGGGTGCTTGGTACAGGAGAAACCTGATGATTTCTCCCTCTCCCCACTGGTTCCTGCTCCTGAGAAATACCCTTGGGGCTAGGCTATACACACAGTGGGTTTTCACCGTCTGGAGTGTTAAATGCTTTCCTTTGTTACGTGTAAGTATTTAACATATGCCACAAGTTTTATCATTTTGTTTGGAATTTCTTTATTTTTAAGTATACGCCGCCTCCCAAAAGATGGAAGTGGCCCAAGCCTCTTGGCCTCTGAGAGGTGGTGATGCAGGGAGTCATCCCCGACCCTGCACACAGTTCTGTGTCCACACCGCCCAACTCACCACTCTCCATGGTGCAACTCAACTGCACTTCCCTTGAGCCCAGCTCCTGCCCACCCCCACCCCAAGTCCACTCCTCCCATTCCCCTGAGCCTGGAAAGCTGCTCAGAGGCCCCAGCAGACCTGCCCTCTCCACCCAGGACTCACCTGCAAAGGCTTTGGAAATCCGCTCCTTCTTCCACTCCCAGGGCTGGTCATACTCCTCAGGGGGCCTCTCATCATCCTCTGGCAGGCGGGACTCCCGGGGCCAGGGGGCCCCCTCACCTTCCGGGGTGGCCCCCTCCTCCTCCTCTGGCTCATAGGGCGTGTCATACAGAGGCAGGGGCTGAGCTGCTGTCTCCTTGGAGCCCCGGATCTCTGCCAGGGCAAGGCAGGAGAGGAGGTGTGAGCAGTCCTGGCTGCCTGGCTCAGTGCCCCCGGCAGCGCTCCCCAGCTACAAGCCTTCAGAGGAGACGCTGCTGGCTCTGGGGGGAGCCCAGTGGCCACACATCTGGGGTCCCTCGCCCTCAGAACACCTCTAGGGTTCCAAAAGCATGGGACCCAACAGAAGCAGGGGCAGAGAAGCACCAGAGTGAAAAGACAGAAAAAAGATCCTGCGATGGCCAACAAGGGCTGGGGAGCTGAGGCTTACACATTTAGGAAACTGAGGCAGGGTCCATCTCCTTGCTACTCAGATCCATTTATTTCCTTGTGTCCCAAGTTACGTCATTTCGCAATCAGAAAATCCTTCTTTGTTGCTCAGGTACTGCTGACCACCCCCTCCTTGAAAATCCCCTTTGGACAAGTCATTTTCAAGGACTGTCCTCCTCTCCCATCACCCCCGTTTGGTCTCTTTCCCTGGGTCCTCTCTTGGTCTCTGTCTGCCAGGGCCAAATCTTATTCATTTCTCCCTGCCCTCACTCTCCAGTCGCATGGCACTCTTTGCATCTATATGTTTCCAACTGCCATAAAAACGTTTCACTTTGATGTTTCAAACTCACTGCTTTCCCCAAAAATTCTTCTAGTCTGTTCTGTGATCCTCTTTTGGGGATCAATGACCCAGTGAAAATCTGATAAAAGCTATGGAGCTACTCCCCAGAAAAATGTGCGAATTTTCACATACAATTCCACGGCACTCATTGACCTCCTGGGGGTCTACACCCTTCTGATCTAAGTACAGTAGCTGCCCTCTCACTTTCTCCATTTCTGTCTACTACACTGCTCTCCTTGGTCCTGGCCCTCCTTCATTCTCTGAATCCCATGTGTTCAGTGCCAATACCTGATGACTCTCCCCCTCAACTCTCCACGTCTAGATTACTGCTAGGGTGAACCTCCAATCTACAGGCTCATGTTTCAGGGGCTCCATGGAATAACACTCCCTACTGTTCTCTGCTCCCTCACCCACCTCTCCCAGGGAGGGAGAACAGCTTATCTGATTGGCCAAAGGAAGCTTCCTTTCTTTCCCAGATCTGCCTACTTGCAGAGAGAGAACATTCTGGTTCTTTCTCCTCCTGCCCCCGTGCAGGGGCCTATAGCTATAGCTGTCCTGGGTTGCCCAAGCCTGAGTAGGCAAGTTTAATTCTGTGGCGAAGTATTCTTAGCTATGTCATTCTGGTGACAGAGCTAAGTAATATTCTCCAATCAACTTTATCAGTAATAAAGCTGGCATCTGTTTCCTTAATCCTATTCCTCAGTTATTTCCAAGCTCAGAGGGGAAGAAAGGGGTGTTAATTATTGGTCCCTTAAAGCCTCAACAATTTCCACGATAGCCTACTAACTCATCTTTCTTATTTTTTAACTAACTAATTAATTAATTAATTAATTTATTGGCTGAGTTGGGTCTTTGTTGCTGCACGTGGGCTTTCTCTAGTTGCGGTGAGTGGTGGCTACTCTTCGTTGCAGGGCGTGGGCTTCTCATTGTTGTGGCTTCTGTTGTTGCAGAGCACAGGCTCTAGGTGTGTGGGCTTCAGTAGTTGTGGCTCACGGGCTCTAGAGCGCAGGCTCAGTAGTTGTGGTGCACGGGCTTAGTTGCTCCGCGGCATGTGGGATCTTCCCAGACCAGGGCTCGAACCTGTGTCCCCTGAATTGGCAGGCGGATTCTTAACCACTGCGCCACCAGGGAAGCCCCCTAACTCATCTTTCTGATGCCCAGTTTTTCTAGTGTGTTCTGTACACCAAAACCTCAGTAATCCTCTAAAAATGCCATCATCCTGTTCCTTTCTTGCTCAAGAATCCATAATGGCTCCCCTCCCATTATTGAAGCAAGTCCAAATGCCTCATTTGAGCCTTCAAGACCTTCACTACCCCTCTTGGCCTCTCTCATTTTAGCTCTCCTGTATGCCCAGCACTAAGATTATTTGCCCCTGAACAAACCTTCCTCTCATCCTTCCCTGGGGCCTTGGCTTACGCTGATTCACCCCTGTCCTCCTCTCTGATCACCCACATTGTTCCCTTTCCCTGGATCCTTTCTTGACCTCTGTTCCCCAGGGCCAGGTCTCATTCACTTCTCCCTGCCCTCACTCCTTGAACTACTTGCCCAATCTCATGTGCATTGCATCTGCATTTCTAGTCATGTGTTTCCAATTGCCATAGATGTTCACTTCGACGTCCCATCATTTCAGATCCATCACCTTCCCTAAAGCTAGTGATTCTCTTCTTGGGATCAATGACCCCCAGCCCACACCACTAGCTTGTCATTCGTGACTATCCCAAATGCTTCTATTATCTGACCTGTGGTTGTATGGCCTTCTCTAGCACCTCACGTCTCAGGCACCACAAGTCCCAGCTTCTTCTCCAAAATGACTATCTTGAAGGCAATGGCCACCCTCCCCAAAGACCCAGCAAAGGCTTTCTCCATATTTTCTAGGGGCCAAGGAATCAGTCCTTAGACTTGTGGGTCCCAGAGCCTGTTCTGCAGATACTCAGGCCTCAGGGAGCAACCCACCACCCCACCCCACCCCCACCCCTAACTCCATCACTCACCGGCCATCATCTTTTGGGCCTCATAGGGCTCCATGTAACCGTCATTTTCGGGGACCTTCTCTGGGGCTCCTGAAGCTCCTATTGGGCCTTCATCAGTCTCCTGAACATCAAACGGATCCGCATAGTCTTCTAGAATTGCTAACTTTGGGAAGAGAGTGAGGGGAGCAAGCTTCAGACGTCTGAGAGACAGCTCTGCTTCTCCCCAGGATGCTCTGTCCATGGGAGCAAGAGTCCTGGGCAGGTTGCCCAGGAGCTTGGATGGGGAGAAGCTCTGGCTCTTCCTTTGCAGGGGTCCCCACTACGCTGCCAACAGAATGGTACATCTTTCTTTTCTGTTAATTTTGTGCCTCTGGCCCATTCCCTAGGCTAAATGGACAGGATGAGGCTCTGGGCTTTAAGGCCTGCCTCAGTCAGGGTCCAGGCAGGACCAGAGCCTATACCAAGTGGCCTAACAGAGGGAATTAATTCAGAGACCTGGTTATAAAGGTGCTGGAGTTCAAAGAATAAGCAGGGAACAGTAGGCAACTGGGGGATTAGCTTGGTCCATGCCTACCATTGCATTCCCAGATGCTAAACAAATAAGTATTTGCTGACCATCAAGGAAGGTACTGACTTTATGCCACAGTTCGCTGGTTTATCCTCACAACATCCTTCACAATGTCATGTGGGAATTATTATCCTCATTTTAAGGAAATGGAGGCTCAGGGCAGGTAGGGAACAACATGCCCAAGTCCATTCCACATAAGTGGAGAAACCAGGATTGGAACCTGTGCCCTTTGTGCAAAATCATGTTGCCAACCTGCTACCACTGGGCATCTTGGCTGTCCTGGGAGAGAGACCACCTTAGGATAGCCCTGAGAAAGCCAGGGTTTGGGCTCTGCTGAAATCCCCCAGGCTCTTGGAGAACAGGGACAGGAAAAGGCCTGGTCTTGGCCCTCCCCATCCCAGGCTGCAAGCCGCACACCCTGCAGAGGAGCTTAAGGTGCCCGGGGCAGGGCGCAGCTGAGGACAACAGAGCCTTTCTCCAAGCTGGGCACAGGCTTGGGGGGACCTGCTGAGGCAGAGACAGAGCACAGCCCACCGGGCGCTAACTGCACCTTGGGGCGGGAGAGCACTGCACGCTGGGTTGCCAGGCGTTGACAGGAGGTAGCTCTGGGGCCTGCGGCATGGGGAAGGGGCCACTCCTGCCTCTCCCCTAGTCTCGGTCTAGGCTTTGGTTCTGGTCCAGATCAGGACTGTGGGAGACAGTTGGGCAGGGAGGTTGTGGGGATGACCGCCTGTCCTGGGTCACAGGATCTGGGACCCCTAGCAAGGCGGAAATGGAGAAAGAAAACTTCCCACCTCAGAGACCCCTTCTGCATGTCCCTTGAACCCCCACTGGCCCCTCTAGGGGTCTCAAGCGTGTCCCAACAGCTCCTACCATCTCATCCATCAGTTCTTCAGCTCCTACTCGTTTCACCTTGTTCCAGTCAAGACCCCCAGCTCCTTTACCTCCCTCGAATCTCTGTCTGCTTCTGAGAAGACCACCATCTCAGATCATCCCATCATCGCCACCAGAGCATCCACTGGCCTGGGGCTCTTTGTCACTTCTGTCTCTCCAGCTCCAGTAAGCACCTGGTTTACAGTGGGAACTAGAAAAATGTTTCTGCTAGATCACTGCCTATTTCCCCTTACAGCCCCCCTCTTCTAGTCCTCCTTCCTTCAGGAAGTGCAGAAAAGGAATCCACTCCTACCCCGAGCTGCTTCATCCCAGGCCAAGGGGCACCCACAGTCCCACCCACCTGACCAAGGGGCTCTGGAGCCAGCCCATTGGGTACCCACTCAGCTTGGCACCCAGCCTTACACTCATATGTGGCAGCTACTTAACAGTAACTGAATCAACAAATGTGCTATCCTTAAACCTTGCAATGGCTCTCCAGTGCCAAAAGAACAAGTCCAAAGTTAAAGGGATTTAAAGATTCCACTTTGCTCTTTGGGTTCTCTCTACCCACCCTAGGTTACTTTGTTACCTGAAAGCTCTATGATCTCTTTCTTATCTCAAAGGCTTTCCCTTTACCTGGATCAGATTATTTTTCGATAGAAAGCCTTCCATTCTCCCTCCAGGTCTGGTTAGGGCCTCTGTGCTGGGCTATCAACACACTGTGTAGTACATACTTGTTTTATTATCTGTCTTCCTGCAGACTGTGAACTTCCTGAGGGCAGGAACCGAGTTTACTGCTAAATTCCCAGTACCTAAAAGTGCTCAGTAAATATTTGTTAAATCAGTTCATATAAAACAGGAAGGAAGAATGGACAAAGGAAGCACTTTTCCTTGTTCATTCAGGAGAGGAGGAAGCATGAATCTGCCTGGGGAGTCAGACAGGGGGTATGAGTCCCTGGAAGCTGCTCAATAAGCAGAAGCACCTGGCCCAAGCCCCAGGCCCCCCTCCCAACTCCACAGAGCCCCCCCTTGCCTTCCCTTACCAAGCCCAGTCAGAGCTGCAGGCAGCGCCCTTCCCACTGGAGTCCTGGGCCAGTGTCAGGGGCTGCGACCCCTCCTGGCAGCTCGGGGCCCATGGGCACCCAGGTGGCAGCTCTGTGGGCAGCTCAATGGCTCCTCTGTTCCATTCCTGGCTCCACACCCTGCTCCAGGAGGCCCTGGCCTCCGCCCTGGGCTGGGGCGCCCAGAGAAGCCACCCATGGGGCCGGCATCGGGAGCAGCAGCAGAGATGCCTGCTGGGAAGGCTGGCAGGACGGGCACCCGACCTGGACCTAGAGGACCTGTCAGAGACCAGACCTGCTTTCCCAGTGGCTTCTAGGTCACGTGAGGAGGCAAAACTGCTCAGTGTGTGGAAGCTGCTCCTGTAGGCTTCTGACACCTTTGCTCTATCATGATTTACTTTGTTTATGGGCCCTCTGCTTGACTCTGCCGTGCTCACTGTTGTATACGGCATCCATCACAGGGCCTGGCACACAGTAGGTGCTCAGTGCACATTTACTGGATGCTCGAAAGGCCTCCTTCTACCCACACTCCATCTTCTGGAGTGACACAGACTCTCAGATCCCCATTCATCCTAACTCTGACCGACCAGTAGGGGCTGTAGGAGCAGCCTGTCAGGAGAATCGACATTTGATAGGGATCAAAGCCTTTGGCTCAAGGGCAGAAGGACGGAACTGGCAGGGAAGGCACCTAAAGCCAGGGCTGATATTTAGGCAAATCCTCTGGTACGCTGTTGAAATGCTGAAATATTTCCAAACTAGTAGGTAAGTAGCTCTGCCCAGAGGGCCCCCTGGCTCCCTCCACTCCTGCAGGAGGGTGGCAGGGTGCCTCCAGGACCCTGGTCTTGCGCCTGTTCAATTGGGCAGTGCTCCTCCCAAAGCAGCTGTCAGGCCTTGCCTTTCCTTCCTGCCCAGGCCTCTCCTGAGGTAGCCGGCAGCCCCACCATCTGGTTGAACCCTCCACTCTGCAGCTGGGCCCTGCTACGAGTTTCTGACCCCACCCGTGGGGCTTCTGAGGCCAGGGGAGCAAAGGAGACACATGTCACAGGATTTGGGCTCTGCAAGGTACCCGAAGTCTACCACTGTCCCTTTTCCCCATTTCTTTAGTTTATAAACATTATAAACTTATTATATTTAAGTATAATAAGTTAATATATAAGTTATAATATATGTTATAATATATAACATATATTACATTTATAAACATTTAGTTTAATGTCTGGAAGCCTCTGGTTTTTTAATCTGTAGAATGGGGATGGTATTAGCACCTACCTCATAGGACTGGGTAGAGGACAATGAATGTAAAAAGTCCTTGGCCCAGAGGCTGGCAAGAAGTCAGTGCTCAATAAGTGTTTGCCCGGATGATAATCTTTTATTCAGGCATTAAGACCCCAGAGTTCAGGTGCTTGTCCAGGGTGCACAGCTTGCAGTAGCAGAGACAAGAAAGACAGAGACCCAGGTCTCCTGACTCTCAGTGCCTTGCCACAGATTTTCCAGAAAAACTGGGAAATGTGGCATCTTCTCTCCTCTACTTGTAGATTTAAAATACACCTTAGCATGTTAAAGGCTCTGAGAAGTCCTGCAACCAAAAGACTAACTTAATTTTGTTTAATTCAGCATTTCTCCAAACTATTTAACCATGAAATCCCTTTTCCACTGAAAGTCTGTCAGTCTGGGAAATGGTGTACTATTGATATTTACCTTCCTCAAGACTGAATTTTTTGCACCTTCTGTTCCCACTTACTAGAATGCCCTTCCCAATTTTATCTGCCAGGGAAACTCCTTCACGTGAAACAAATTTGTTATTATCCTTTTGTAATAACAAAGCGATGCCATGCTTGTAAAACATTCATCACAGACATGCAATTGATGCTACCAAACCTTTTAAGACCCTTATAAGGTATGTCTGAGGCCACTTTGGGATTGGGTGGCAAGTGCTGGCCTTCAGCATTCAGGAAATGGTGAACTCAGCACAGAATGCAATCCTCATTCCTTCCTTAAGAGCCTCCTTCCCCTGGTTCATTAGCAAATGCTCAGTGGATACTTCCTCTCTCTGCAGGCGTCCTCTCAGCAGGTGCAAAGGTCCCATACACGGTGCTGGCAGCCAGTCTGGAGTCAGGCTGCCCAGCTGGGAACCTCAGCTATCTAACTAGCTGTGAAACCATGCAAGCGTGACTCAACATTCCTGTGCTTCCGTCTCCCTTTTCGTAATGCTGGAATAATAACAGACTTGTCCTCATAGGGTTGTCGTAAGGATCAACTGGTCTAATACACATCAGCTGCTTCAAATGGTACTAGATACAAGGTGGAGGCTCAGTAAATGCCCACGATTATATTATTAAATACAAAGAACAAATTCCTGGATCCTCCAAGAGCTCACAGTGACCGACACAAAACAAGTTCCCAAAGAGTGAAGCACCTTGAGGTGCTATGAAGCCACATGGCCGAGCCCCAGGCTCTGGAAGCCCCACAGGCTCACTGTATGCAGGGTTTGGGCCCCACCTCCACTCTCATATCATATCACACTGGTTCTCCAGTGCAACGGGAGTAGGCTGCAGGTAGCCCTCCAAGTCCCGGGCCCCAGCCAGCTGCTCCATCCAGGGTCACAGGGTCCCGGCTGTTCCTGGCTCCCAAAGGGTTGGAGCACCAGGGCTGCGGTGTCACTGAGTCACTGCCCAAGCCAACAAGCCGCAGATGTCTTCCAGAGGGAGGGAGTGCTGCAGCACGAGGAGGCAGCAGTGGATAGAGCGGACAGGCCTGCGGGCCTCAGCCCTCCTCGAAGCAACAACGGCAGTGGCACCAACAACAGCACAGGCCACAAAGTTCAGATCCCTTGACCGGAACCCTCCTCCTTTCCTCCATCAGGGGACACAAGGACACGTGTGAGATAAACGAATCAGACCTCTAGACTCTGCGCAAGTCATATGAAAGAAAATTAAAGCAAACAAGGAAACAAACTCAAAAACGGCAAGGACTCGGTCTTCTGGGTGCTGAGTCTCTTTCAGCGCCTAGGCCAGTGTCACTTAATGATACTCAAACACTCAATGAACACTGGCCAGGGAGGGCCCCTACCTGCCCTCCTAATCCCAGAGCAGGCATGTCTTGTTCATCTTCTGACACCCGGAATGTATCCTTCACTTTCTTCTTCCCGCCTATCTGTTCACTCGTTTCCAAACTTGGGCCCGGAGGATCCAAGTCCATGTGAAAACCATCTATGAGGTACAGTATCTATTCTTCAAAGTTCTTAAGATTTCGGGCCCTGTGAACACCAGTGAGAATCTGAGAGCTGTGAGCCTCTTCCCAGAAAAATGCTCATGCCCCCAAATATGTGCACAGTATTTCTGGAGGTTCATGAACCCTAGAAGCCCCTCTGTGAGCTAAGAACAAGAACCCTAGTTTCAATTCATACAGGGTGCCTGACTGTCTTATTGTTCACATCACCTCTCTCTCTCTGTTTTGCTCTCTCACTCTCTCATTCTCTGTCTCTTTCTCTCACACACGTATCTTGGCATGATGGAGGCAAAGGACACACTGTGCAGATGGTCAGAGGCAACTCAAAGCTTCATCCAATCAGGGCCCCTCTCCCATCCCCATCCCCCTTTCCTAATTAGATCAGGTTTTTCCTGTTGAAGGTCTGAGAAAAGGGAGCAAAGCAAGGGAAGGCACAGCTCTCTAGCCCCTCTGCCAGAGCATAGCCTGATGGCCAGACAGGGCCCAGTACCAAGAGGGAGTCTTCCTGCAGCCAGATGGCGAGGCCCTGCCTGCCTGGTGCAGGGCGCAGCTCCTGCTGCTCCCACACCTGCCCTGCCAGGCCTGCCCAGATGGCCACCCTTGCACCCCTGCCAACTGCAGCCGTGGGTCTCAGGGTGGGCCAGCAGCCAGAGCCCTGCACGGGGAGATGGCTAATGGTCCTGAGCCCCCAGGCCTCTCAGGGTCCTGTCTGAGGCCTATTATCTCCAGCCCCTACATCCACTGGGCTCATTCCCCTTCAATTTCTCTGGCTCATCACAGAAGCATTTGCACCCATTTCATCAAACCTCACGATCCAGCTCCTCTCAGAGGGTTCCGACCCACCCAGCACCAGCTGCTGGAAGGCAGAAGGAGAGAAGTGAGCGAGCCCAAGGCGAAACCTGGTCCTCAGCCTCATCTCACCTCAGGAAGAGACCCAAAAGCAGCAAGGCAAGAGGACCTGCAGGGCTAAGTGGAGGGGGAACTGAGACTAAGGAGAAAGCAGCCACACAGGACAGGAACACCAGCTCAGCAGGACCTCGGGGGCCAGGCCGGCTCACCATCCAGAAGGCGCAATCCTGTGTGAGCTCTGCAGGCAGGTGCTGACACTTGGGTTTAGGCTAAGGGGCTCAGGTACCTAGTCTGGGCTCTTCCTAAGAAGATCCAAACTCTGCTCCTGAACAGGTGGAGCTGCTCTCTCTGAATGGTGGGAGGCCCCAGGTCAGCATCCCTGCCCCTGGGCCAGCTCAGATGGCATACTGGGTCTTTCTCACACAC